>NC_074669.1:5995912-6305079 GCF_029448725.1 Salvelinus fontinalis
ACAATGTAATTACTCTCACAATTCACCAGCATCAGTAACCAGCTCTCTGTTGTTGACGTCTCGCTGGTATTGTCTGGGACTGGGGAGTTGTGGACTCACTGCGCGTGCGCTCCATCAACGCCTCCATTTTCTGATTTTCTTCAATCAACCTAATTTGCATTAACGGCTGACGTTTCAGTGCGTCTGCGGTCTGCTGGCCTTATAAGGATGGGAACATTGCGCGGGAAGAGGGGGCTCGTCTCTCGTTGCTATGGCACAGTGGAGAACGTAAGCAAAGAGGCGGAGCCAATCGTTTTACTATGGAATGCCAGATGGCTTGTGCAATTATGATCGTCAAAGTTAAAGCCATTTTGTGAAAGTAAAGACCAACTAGGTCTAATGTATGCCCAAACAAACATTATTTTTAAACAAATTATATAACCAACCATTGCGCGCGCACGCCACCTTTGCATCAAATGATAGGTCCTATCGTTGCCTACAGTTGTGAGAATTGTCACCCGACAAAACAAAAAGTCAGTTTTATATCTTAGCAGAAACTTTAATCTTTAACACAATTCATTAAATGTTGAAAATAATAGCCTAATATCAATTTTCAAATAATAATAAGCTATTCTTCATCATTGCGGGTTTGACAAAAAGGATAGTGCAGGAGATGACATTTTCCATCTTATCAACAAAAAAGCTAAACGTAATATCAATATAATATCAAGCTTGTTTTCGAAGAAAAACCTCAATGTTTTGACCAAGCAATTACAATTAAATAAGCAACATGACATTTAGAAAACAAAATCCAATTTTCTGTCAACAGAAATGTAGACAAATGGGGGGGGGGGGGGGGGGTTCTCTCTATCAACTGAAAAGTCTATGGTAACATTGCATGACTGAAGGACAACTTCTTACAAAGCAACGTTCAAATAGTCACAGTATAAAAAAACATTACATTTTAAATTGACAAAAGACAATTTTCAATATTTCAAACCAATATTTTCTATATTTTTGTCAGCAAAGCCAGAATGATCCTGTAGGAGGCAACAAGTCTATAGAACGATAAACAGACAGGCCTACAGAAACAGGCCCGAGTCAGGGAACATTGAGAAGCGTCGTGGTGCTAGTGCTTCAGTCAGTCAAATAAAACCTCTGATGTACAGGACCTGGCAACTGCTGCACAGAGACAATTTCAACAGAGTTTTTACATTAACATTCATGAAAGGCATTCATAAACTATTAATAAAGTATTTTTAAGCATTACATTTTATAAGCATTTTATTACATTTATAGTTTATAAAGCATTTATGATGGTTCATTCAGGAAAGTTATTACCAAGTGTTGGCAAACAAAAATATCCACCAGTTTGAGCAGAGTAACTATCCTTAATCTCCAGAATTTTTTAGTTTAGAAATAATCCATTCAATGTCCATACCATAATAATACAGACAATCGGGAAGCAGAATAACTGTAGCTAGAGACTGCATCACTGAGAGGAAAAACATTGGGTGTATTCATTAGGGCACACCGGTGTGAACCATAGCAAAAATGTTTTGCAACGATAACGAGCGTTCAGTTTAGTCCCTCCTCGTTTCGGGCTGTTTGGTCCATAGTGAATACACCCCTGATATGGCCATGCATGTCAGGTTTATATGCCAGGTTTATATGCCAAGGGCAAGCATAACAGCAATATGACTTGGGTTAAGTAGGGGCAGGACAGGTAGGTGGAGTCAAAGTTCATCACAACTCTTTTCTCCCTTGCCCTTCACAGTGTGAGCTGAGACATCAAAGCTGGTTGGTTAAGGGAATCACTCCGCCTCACTCCAAGAGACAGATCACAGTGTAAATGAGGAAATTAAGAAATGCAACACTGTTTCCTGTACGTACGTAGGGGCGCAACTTTCGTTTTAGAACTGAGGGCGACAGTTATATATATTTATCCAGTTGGATAAACACTCCAAACAGCCTACTCGATCGCTCGGAGGCGTCCGCATGGTCCTAAAGCACACCGTTGCCTCGTTTTGTATCACATTCCAATAATAAAACTCGAGGGGAAGAAAATGAAAGTTGTATGTATGCATGTCATTGTAACTTCAATGGATATGACATATGCATCAGCAAATGAGGCAATAGGCCTGCTGTGGCAATATAATAGGCCTGCAGAAGCTGCCAGGTCAGTGGCTTGTCTTTGGTGTTCCATCCCCTCCTAGATTCACATCAGCAAAAAGGTCTTCCATTGTCACTTCCTCTCTTGTCGTGAGAGTTCAGCTGTCCAGTTCTGACCAGGCAGGCGCTGCTGGCTGCGTCTCAATTGTCTAAAGTGACTTCCTGTCCTCGTGTCCTCTCCCTCACTAGATCTGACAGGATTGAAGTGATGATCCAATGATGGGCTTGTGTCACACTTCTTACTTACACCTGTCATGATCGGTGCGGAACCGAAGGAGAGGACACATGGAGAGGCAGTCACGACACTATTGAGG
Organism: Salvelinus fontinalis; assembly: GCF_029448725.1. Taxonomy (NCBI): domain Eukaryota; kingdom Metazoa; phylum Chordata; class Actinopteri; order Salmoniformes; family Salmonidae; genus Salvelinus; species Salvelinus fontinalis. Next base: position 5,998,378 of record NC_074669.1, read on the forward strand.
CCCAGCCACCTTGTGTGTGTTGCGCAGTCTGTGGATAGGGGTTAAAACGCCATTTCACCAATGTCCTCAGCGGCAGTGAGGTTAGAGGTCCACCCCCTTGACCAGGGCGGTCTCCAGGGCAATGGGGAACTCGTGGAGGGTGTGGAGGACACGGGAGAGAGTGTGGACGGCGGCACGATCCCGGACCAGGGCTGACTTCTCGTATTGAACAGCCGTCAGGTGGCACTGGGCCAATAGGTGGAGCCACTGGGGCAGCAGCCGGTCCCTGCCAACACACAGGGTTAAAGGTCAAATCCTTTTCTCCACAGGTCTGTTCAGGATGGAGCAACACTACATAACATTCAAGCAAAAATGCATTGTGTAGAACAAAAGTGATTTGCATTTATGCTATAATGGTTAAGGTCTGGAATTGGGGCTCGGAAACCAACTTGTCAACAGCTCCAGGGACTAGATTATCATAGATGCAAGTTTGCATTTTATTTAAAATTCAACAAAAGCAAATTGAGTCAGTCTTTGTGGGTTTAATTTGAGGATTCTTCCAGTAGTGGTCAGTTTCTAGCTAGCTAGGTAGGTAGTCTATCTCAGGAAAATGTAGATGCAATATATAGAAGACTAGATCGTAATAAAGCCACGTTTTCAAATGCAAGCTCCAAGGTGTACCAAAGCACCTGAGACCACTTACTTCAAATTAAGTGTTGTTTTTAGTTTATTTTAATGAATTAATGGCATTTATAAACTGGGTGGTAAGAGCCCTGAATGCTGATTGGCTGACAGCTGTGGTATATCAAACCGTATACCACGGTTATGACAAAACATTTATTTTTACTGCTCCAATTACATTCGTAACCAGTTTATAATAGCAATAAGGAACCTCTGGGGTTTGTGGTATATGGTCAATATACTACGGCTAAGGGCTGTGTCCAGGCACTCTGCGTTGCGCATACGAACAGCACTTAGCCATGGCATATTGGCCATATACACCACACTCCCTCGGGCCTTATTGCTTAATTATATATCGCCTTTCATTAGGCCTCAAATGCATGAAATGGAATGAGGAAAATGTATCAAGTTCAGACCATATACACCCATTAACAAACCAGATGAATTGTCATTGTATATAAAACTATTATTAGTTACGTTTGATTTTATAGCCCATTACTTAGAAATTATTACTTACTAAAAACAATTGCCTAATAATTGAATAGTTATTATATCAGTTTCTTTGAAATTCATTGACACGAAAGTCAATATGTATGCTGTGGTAGACATACTGGTTAAATACTGGCGGTCCTCATGAGAGACAGTTTGATGGTTTAAGCTGGTTGAGAGAATGCCAAGAGTGTGCAAAGCTGTTATCAAGGCAACGGGTGGCTACTTTAAAGAACCTCAAATACAAAATATATTTTGATTTGTTGAACACTTTTTTGGTTACTACATGATTCCAGGTGTTATTTCATAGTGTTGATGTCTGATTCTACAATGTAGAAAATAATAAAGAAAAACCCTGGAATGAGTAGGTGTGTCTAAACTTTTGACTGGTACTGTATACATTTCATATTGGTTTTCTTCTTCCACTTACTTAGCTAGCGAATGCGGCTAACTAGTTTTAGCCTACTCAAACAAAGAGTGATGCTATGTTACCTAGCTGGCTATTACTATCCAACACACACTTCCAAGGTAAGCGGTAAAAAAAAATTGCCAGCAGGGCTTGCTGTTGTAAGTGCTAAACTGCTTGTTAACTGTACTGCATGACTGTAGTAAGTTTACTCATGCATTAGTTCTATTAGCTGTGTTGACAATGACGTTACTTTAGTGACTTACTAATGTGGTATAATATGATTTATTAGTCTAGTGACTTACTAATGTGGTGTAATATGATTTATTAGCCCAATCTAGTGACTTACTAATGTGGTATAATATGATTTATTAGCCCAATCTAGTGACTTACTAATGTGGTATAATATGATTTATTAGCACAGTCTAGTGACTTACTAATGTGGTATAAAATGATTTATTAGCACAGTGACTTACTAATGTGGTATAATATGATGTATTAGTCCAGTGACTTACTAATGTGGTATAATATGATGTATTAGTCCAGTCTAGTGACTTACTAATGTGGTATAATATGATTTATTAGCCTAGTGACTTACTAATGTGGTATAATATGACGTATTAGCCCAGTCTAGTGACTTACTAATGTGGTATAATATGATTTATTAGCCCAGTGACTTACTAATGTGGTGTAATATGATTTATTAGCCCAGTCTAGTGACTTACTAATGTGGTATAATATGATTTATTAGCACAGTCTAGTGACTTACTAATGTGGTATAAAATGATTTATTAGCACAGTGACTTACTAATGTGGTGTAATATGATTTATTAGCACAGTGACTTACTAATGTGGTATAATATGATTTATTAGCACAGTGACTTACTAATGTGGTATAATATGATTTATTAGCACAGTGACTTACTAATGTGGTATAATATGATTTATTAGCACAGTGACTTACTAATGTGGTATAATATGATTTATTAGTCCAGTGACTTATTAATGTGGTATAATATGATTTATTAGTGTAGTGACTTACTAATGTGGTATAATATGATTTATTACTCTAGTGACTTACTAATGTGGTATAATATGATTTATTACTCTAGTGACTTACTAATGTGGTGTAATATGATTTATTAGTCCAGTGTCTTATTAATGTGTTGTAATATTATTTATTAGTCCAGTCTAGTGACTCACTAATGTGGTATAATATGATTTATTAGCCTAGTGACTTACTAATGTGGTATAATATGACTTATTAGCCCAGTCTAGTGACTTACTAATGTGGTATAATATGATTTATTAGCACAGTCTAGTGACTTACTAATGTGGTATAAAATGATTTATTAGCACAGTGACTTACTAATGTGGTGTAATATGATTTATTAGTCTAGTGACTTACTAATGTGGTATAATATGATTTATTAGCACAGTGACTTACTAATGTGGTATAATATGATTTATTAGCACAGTGACTTACTAATGTGGTATAATATGATTTATTAGCACAGTGACTTACTAATGTGGTATAATATGATTTATTAGCACAGTGACTTACTAATGTGGTATAATATGATTTATTAGCACAGTGACTTACTAATGTGGTATAATATGATTTATTAGCACAGTGACTTACTAATGTGGTATAATATGATTTATTAGCACAGTGACTTACTAATGTGGTGTAATATGATTTATTAGCACAGTGACTTACTAATGTGGTGTAATATGATTTATTAGTCCAGTGACTTACTAATGTGGTGTAATATGATTTATTAGTCCAGTGACTTACTAATGTGGTGTAATATGATTTATTAGTCCAGTGACTTACTAATGTGGTATAATATGATTTATTAGCCTAGTGACTTACTAATGTGGTATAATATGATTTATTACTCTAGTGACTTACTAATGTGGTGTAATATGATTTATTAGTCCAGTGTCTTATTAATGTGTTGTAATATTATTTATTAGTCCAGTCTAGTGACTTACTAATGTGGTATAATATGATTTATTAGTCTAGTGACTTACTAATGTGGTATAATATGATTTATTAGCACAGTGACTTACTAATGTGGTATAATATGATTTATTAGCCCAGTGACTTACTAATGTGGTGTAATATGATTTATTAGCCCAGTCTAGTGACTTACTAATGTGGTATAATATGATTTATTAGCCTAGTGACTTACTAATGTGGTATAATATGATTTATTAGCTCAGTGACTTACTAATGTGGTGTAATATGATTTATTAGTCTAGTGACTTACTAATGTGGTATAATATGATTTATTAGTCTAGTGACTTACTAATGTGGTGTAATATGATTTATTAGTCCAGTGACTTACTAATGTGGTGTAATATGATTTATTAGTCTAGTGACTTACTAATGTGTTGTAATATGATTTATTAGTCCAGTCTAGTGACTCACTAATGTGGTGTAATATGATTTATTAGTCTAGTGACTTACTAATGTCGTATAATATGATTTATTAGTCTAGTGACTTACTAATGTGGTATAATATGATTTATTAGCCCAGTGACTTATTCATGTGGTATAATATGATTTATTAGTCTAGTGACTTACTAATGTGGTGTAATATGATTTATTAGTCCAGTCTAGTGACTTACTAATGTGGTATAATATGATTTATTAGTCCAGTGACTTACTAATGTGGTATAATATGATTTATTAGCCTAGTGACTTACTAATGTGGTATAATATGATTTATTAGCTCAGTGACTTACTAATGTGGTGTAATATGATTTATTAGTCTAGTGACTTACTAATGTGGTATAATATGATTTATTAGTCTAGTGACTTACTAATGTGGTGTAATATGATTTATTAGTCCAGTGACTTACTAATGTGGTGTAATATGATTTATTAGTCTAGTGACTTACTAATGTGTTGTAATATGATTTATTAGTCCAGTCTAGTGACTCACTAATGTGGTGTAATATGATTTATTAGTCTAGTGACTTACTAATGTCGTATAATATGATTTATTAGTCTAGTGACTTACTAATGTGGTATAATATGATTTATTAGCCCAGTGACTTATTCATGTGGTATAATATGATTTATTAGTCTAGTGACTTACTAATGTGGTGTAATATGATTTGTTAGTCCAGTGACTTATTCATGTGGTATAATATGATTTATTAGTCCAGTCTAGTGACTTAGTGGCGCAGTGGTCTAGGTTACTGCATCGCAGTGCTAGCTGCGCCACCAGAGTCTCTGGGTTCGCGCCCAGGCTTGGCTGGCCGCAACCGGGAGATCCGTGGGGCGACGCACAATTGGCATAGCGTCGTCCGGGTTAGGGAGGGTTTGGCCGGTAGGGAGGGTTTGGCCGGTAGGGATATCCTTGTCTCAGTATGTAAAAAATGTAATAAAAAATGTATGCACTCTACTGTAAGTCGCTCTGGATAAGAGCGTCTGCTAAATGACTAAAATGTAAATGTAAATGTTTAGCTAATATGGTGACAACGATGTTATGATATGGTTTGGCTTGGAAAGGTTTTTTCGCCTGGTCTCATACAGCTGATGTGTTGTGCATTGAAGTCCACAAGCAAAGGGAAAAAGGTGAGAGGAGAGCGCATAGATGCGAGAAGGAATACAACGTGGCTGCTATGAAAGTGAAATGTGTTTACGTATGATCAGGGGTGTTTTCATTCTGCAGATTCCGTTGAAAAGCGTTTCTTAAAAAGCGAAGCAATAGAAACTCTTGATTGCAACAGTGGGACTAATGATTACACCCTAGATCAGAGATGCAGGCAAGAGTGTGCAAAGCGGTATTGAATGTCACCATCTGTGCATGTGTCACTGTCGGTCACCTCAAATTTCTCTCGACCTGTGTGCAGCTACTTTCATTCATAGGCTAGGTTGTAGCAACCTCATGATGGGTATAGGGAAAATGTCAATGTTACATTGGAATGGAATTTGAATGACAGCCATCCAATATGCTGTAACAGAAATAACGCCATGCTCATAATATATATATTTTTAAATTGTCCTCCCTCATCTTAAAGCGGCACCGACCGCCACTGTTTTGACCACCCCAACGCTGCAGGCCTGCAGCAGCCCAAATTCCTGGCTGAAATAACAGTGTATGATGTAAATGGGTCAGGTCTATGACTGAGGCATTGGAGACCAGTCCTGCTGCAGGCCACTGCTGCTGCGGAGTGCTCAGAGGGGCTACAGGGAAAAGGAAAGTGTCACTCGGGACTGATCAAATTAACCACCAGAATGGTGACGTTCACATTTTTCATTAGAGGGCCCTGTTAGAATGCATCTGTCATGTCATACTTGCACAGTCTTACACAACTGGGGTCTATTCAGAAAGATGCAACGTTCAGTGCGTGAAGATAGAAATAAGATGTAGAGCTGGAATTATTCCCTATTCTGCATGACAGAAAGTCATATCTGTTCTACAAAATATGTTCTGTGACATGTTAGATCCCCTTGGCCCTACCATCTCCCTTTCCATTGCCGTTTGAACTTTCAACTTTGACCTCTCACCTGACTCCCAGGCAGACCAGCAGCTGGAACTTGCCCTCCTTTCCGATGTTCCGTGGCGAAGCGTTGATGGCGTTGGCATAGTGACACAGCGAGTCACATAGTTCTGTTGACTCCCGCAGGTCACCCATCTGATCCGCAGTCTCCATGGAAACCACCACTTTCTCTGTGTGTGTGTTTGTGTGTAGGTAAAACAGAAGGACAGTGACCATGGAAATAGTGTGACTAATCATACACTAGAACGCTAGAAATTCCATTTCTATGACAAGTTGATGCCATTCACTGGGGGTACTAGGTGAATCACGCTGTGCTGCACTAACACAGAGAATAATGAAACATTTAACTTGTCAAATTAGCCACTAGATGGATACAAATGACATTACTACACAACACATATTCTGTGCCCACACACACACTTACCCACAAAGTCCCATATGAACACACTCCTTTGAAATAGGCGCGAGGACTTAAAGCCGTGGAGGAGGAACTGTTCCAGGGAGCGCACCAGCCCCCCCTCTCCACAGAGCAGAGCAGTCAGGTTCCCCCTCTGAAAGGAGAGGAGACAAGAGGAGAGGTTCAATGAGTCGCTAACTTGAAGAATATGGTTCTGGGTATACAGTTACAATGGTAGTTTAAAGAGCGACTGAATAAAAAATTATTATAAACACGGCCTGTGGCATCGATACGAGTCAGAAACATTTATTCTAGTGTCAAAATTGACTACAAATAAATAAAATAAATATGATAATTTGTCATAAAGCCAGGTCTCTTCCAAAACTGAGATTATTAGGGGGGGTATGTCATGGAATGAAGGGTACGTAACAGTTTTCCTTCAGTTGGGTGATCGTCAATTCAGAGCACATCTGCACAAGACACATTTGTAATTCCCAGGACACTGACCATGGTAAATTTGGTTTGACTTTGGATATCCCTATTGGGCTAGTTAGGGGCAATCAGTTGTCCCATTTATGTTGTGTAATATATTGACAGTCCCACATATAGGCCATCCAAAGTCAAACCAATTTTGCCATGGTTGCACATCCGCCAGCTGAAGCCAATTGGCCATCTTGCTAGCTAGCCTACTTCCAGACACAAGACCTGGTTAGACTGTTTCAAGTTATCTAGAAGGGTGAGTGACTAACTGTATACTGTTTTTGCTGAGTGAATATACAAATGCTTCCCACGTGTGAACACACACACACACACACACCCAAAGCCCGCATTCAAGACCCAAATCTCATTCTCAGTTGTATTTCCTAATGATGATTGAAAGCGAGGCTAAATCAGTAAGTTCAGCCCCCCTTTAAAGATGCTACATCCCTTTTTAAGCTGGACACAGCAGAACCCTCAGACTGCGGAAGCAATCCCTCTGAAGTTTCTTCAGAAACCTTCCATCCGCATTCATTCAGTCGTCCTTACAAATTAAGCATTATTGTCTTGCCTACAGTGTTGTACAATTGTTGGACTGCAGTGTGGAGGAGTTGAATTATGGTTGCCAAGGTGACAAACCTAAGCCCAGGGCGATATTATCTAGTACATTTCCAGAGAAGGCCCTCAAAGCAACACGATTCAGCTTTCCCCTCCAGGTTCCAACAGTCTAAGATGAAATTAAAAACCAGATTCAAAAGCACATGCTGTGACAGAATCTCCCAAAGCAGTGAGTGGTTTCTGGGAAGCTCTTATACATAATAATATAATTTCATGGATTTGAAGGCCCCCCCCCCCCCTCAATTTTCTTTAATTTAGAATTCACTGAGGGGCTATGTGAATCTTCATGGCGCCTCTGCTACGCCTTTTTTTTTTTAAACGGTCAGAACAGGCTTTTAAAGGGGAGGTCAGGGCAGGCCATAGACTAGAGAAAAAAAACTCAGTCTGCCATTAAACTATGGGAGATTCTGCCTTGCAGAGTGAAGGCCGTGAATCGTGCTGATGATAACCTCTAGACACACAGAGACTCATATATCCAGACACAAACAGCAGCAGACAAAGGCTGAGAGGCTAAAGTCTCCTCTGCTCCCTCTGTTTTCTGTGTTTGGAATCTCTCACACAGCCTACCTCCTGCTCTGCTTTGTGGAAGTACTTGACAAGATTGTTCACTGCCTCCCTCGTATCCTCCTGCACCTGGACAGAGGAGAGCTCTGAATGGAGGAGAGAGATGGCAGGAAGGTGGGAGGGAGAGAGGAATTTAGACAATGGCATGAAAGACGATAAGGGGAGGAAAGATGGAACATTAAAAGTAAAGTACAGCAATGAATTACAGAAAATGTACATGACCATAGGAAAGATAAGATATTACGCTTAATGGTTAATATAAAAAGTGTAATCTGTTTTTTTACTTTCCCCTTCATAAAATTCCAGGTAAAAACTGTTACCAGGTGTAGATGCTCAGTAAATCTGACCCTCAGTGTGTGTCCATACATACTGTTGCTGCGGCCCAGAGACCCCAGACTCCCCGTGCGTCCGCTCTGTGGGGGCGAGCCTTGCTCTGGGGGAGTCCCCGTCGACCTCCCAGAATCTTCCTCTCCTCCGGGCGACACCAGCTGACCAATCAGCACCCTCTCCAGGCTTCCGTCACCCACACCCTTCCCTAGCCAGCGGCCGCACGGGAACCTAGGAGGAGAGCGCAGGTAGAGAGATAAGGGGGTGAGAGGCTACATGTGAAACAGGGGCAAATGAGCAGTCCATTTTAAATGTGTTAATTCAGTATTTTGAGGCAGGATCACGTTCATTAGGGACCAAACAGAAGGACAACCTGGGCTTGTCTAATCCGAAACACAAATGTTCCTTTCCTGTTGGTGTTAAAGTGGTTTTCCGTTGTGTGTCCTAATAGACACAACTTGTGTACACACAGAAATTAGAGCAACACTAACTAACTTGGTCAACAACAACAAAAGTGTGCAGTGCAATGCAGATTTAACAGAAGAAACACCGTGTGTGTTTGTTACCTGTAGGTGTGTCCAGTGATCTCATTGTGCACAATTACACAGTCCACCAGACACTTAGCCAGCAGGCCAGAGTTCTCCTGGCCCAACTGCAGGGTGCTCAGTCTGCCCAGGTTCTGACACTAACACACACACAGAGACAGACTAGAATAAGAACAGAGTGTGCCAGCGTGCGTGTGTGTGTGTGTGTGTGTGCGTATGTCTGTTTGATGGAGAATTCCTAAGCAGTAGCTTCCATCCGCTCCACCCAGCCCAGGGAAACAATGGGACTGAGCAGCTCACCTGGAAGAAGATCTCCTGTGTGTTCTTGGGGATCTGCCTGACCCCGGAGTCACCCAGCTCGCCAGAAACACACACCCAGGGGTTGGACATTGTCATGGCAATGCTCAGCTTCTTCATGGGCGTTATGACAACACGGTACGGAATACCTGAAGGGACGAGAACATTTACATTTTAGTCATTTAGCAGATGCCCTTATCCAGAGCGACTTACAGGTAGTGAACACCTTTCACGTTTCAGTGCAATGTTAGATGTTTATGGACTGTTAAAAGGTTGCTTTAGTTTAAACCAGCTAAGAATGTTTAGATCCCAGAACATTTCTGGTACGTTAATGGTAACGTTCCTCTATCCAAGATGACAGTGTTCTTAAGACCATTCCTTCTTAAAAACGGACCAGGAACGTTTTCAAAACTGCAGGGGGATGCTGACTTATATGAAGATAATAGAATGATATTGCAGAAACATTAACTAAAACGCTTCAATAACGTTAGAACATTCTCTCATACAACCAAATAGGAATCCAATGACATCATAGTAAAACTCCCTGTAGGCTATTTTTAAAAACACACTCAAGTTGTGGTCTGATAATGATGGCGTCCCTGATTAGCCTGAGTACCAATCTCTTTAGTGAACATTCCATTCCTTGCCACTCGTCACTGCCACAGAGACTGGCCTTATGCAGCCGGATTTACGGCGCAGTTGCTGATTGGCAGTTAGAAACAACATTAATAGTTTCCATGAAAATGTGTAAGATTGTTGTTCTTAATCTCTTCACCGTTCCCTTCTTGCTAAATTCATGCATCTCCACTGGCCTCTCTCTCGCTCTTCTATCCTCATACAGCTCTTGAACCAGTAGCCTAGCCCAATGTGTCCCAGAAGTAGAAACATCGTTTGGTCACTTATTTTGAGAAAGAAAAAAGATAATTATCCACACACACACACACAACTCTTGCTCGCTGGACATACAGTAAAATAGTCTACAGCGTTCACAATGAACTGGCGGGGAAGTTTGAATGGCGAGAGCTTTTCTTTGATGTGATCCCATTGGCTGGTGATAAATGCAATAAACAGGAATCCTCTGTTCTCCCAGCACCCGATGATTCCACTGAAATGTATTGTCAGAATGCCCAATGTTAATGTACCCACTGAAATGTATTGTCAGAATGCCCAATGTTAATGTACCCACTGAAATGTATTGTCAGAATGCCCAATGTTAATGTACCCACTGAAATGTATTGTCAGAATGCCCAATGTTAATGTTCCCACTGAAATGTATTGTCAGAATGCCCAATGTTAATGTTCCCACTGAAATGTATTGTCAGAATGCCCAATGTTAATGTTCCCACTGAAGTGTATTGTCAGAATGCCCAATGTTAATGTTTCCACTGAAATGTATTGTCAGAATGCCCAATGTTAATGTTCCCACTGAAATGTATTGTCAGAATGCCCAATGTTAATGTTCCCACTGAAATGTATTGTCAGAATGCCCAATGTTAATGTATTGTCAGAATGCCCAATGTTAATGTATTGTCAGAATGCCCAATGTTAATGTATTGTCAGAATGCCCAATGTTAATGTATTGTCAGAATGCCCAATGTTAATGTTTCCAATGAAATGTATGAATTAATTTAGGAAACGTTCTATCAGTCTAATTTGCATAAACATTGTGATTGGATGATAGCTGTGCAGGTTAACGAATCAGGATCAAATCCTCTGATCTCCTCGAGCTCATTAAGAATGTTCATGTTTGAAGATCGCTAAAAAGGCCAGTATCTTTGGCAATGACGAGGAGTGGCATGTTAGCGAAATAGACTGGTACCCAGGCTAATCCCTGATGAATTTGCTGTCACAAAAGGCTCCCCGGCCCCAAAAAGTCTGAGAACCCCTGCATTAGTGCACAAGAAAATAAATGAATATTTCTCATTGGACAATCTCAGGTACTTCTTCCGTTTGGTGCCTAATGAACACAGACCTGTTGAATCTCCCAGACTTACTGATGGAGGTGAATGTGCGTGTGAAGCAAAGGTAGTCTACAGTGTTGAGCGACAGCAGGTGGAACAGAAACTGCTCCCTCTCCTCCTCACACAGCAGGAATGCATAAGGCTTATACAGCTGCCTGTAAGGAGAGGACAGAGGTTAACACACACTCACACACAAATGAAGCATGCATCTGAAGAGTCATCGGTCTGTTACCCTTTTCACATTATCGTGCCGACCCCAACCGTGCTGGCGCAGATATTTTCTTATCACATTGTACTTTCCAGCACGGTTCTAGCGACTATCCTGGATGTGCAACCAAGCCAGCTCAGTACAGCTTGGCTCTGCTCAGCTCAGTAGTGTGAAGAGGGTATACGGGATATGGGTGTGTACCTAATCAGGTCATGGTTGGCCAGCAGCAGTTTGAGGTGTTGTGAGAGCAGTTTCTTCTCCAGGGCCAGATGAATCCAGGCCCGGGCCTGACCCACTTCACTGAGACCCCCACTCATGTTCTGGACAAACCTGAGGTGGTAAAACACATTCCATTCTGTTTTCAAAGAGAGCAGTTTGTTGGGTTGCGCTGTCCTTTAGGAAAGCTGCCGTGGTTTCAAAACTCCCTGTAATTGACCATAGTTACCGGAATTTTCTGAAATGTTGGTTTATTAAAAGGTAATTTTGGAAATCTATGGACACATGGTCCTTTAAAGTATATTTTTTTCCATAGTCTTTATGTGTCCATTACTTTCTGTAGATAGACCATGTGGTTCAAGAGAAAATAGCCTTCATGAAAAAACATCAACAATGACATAATTTCCAATGAAATCCACAACTTACAACTCCAGATTTTTTCCACAACTGCCAAAACATTTACAACACAATGTTGACATAGTAAAAATAAATAAAAATGTTAAAATATTTCATTGTGAAACCCTTCTATTAAAAACAGCAAAAGTGGGTTACATTTAATTTACATTTAAGATCATGTTTTACAGCTTGGTGAATCCACACATTACCTCATATCCTGTACAAAGGAGCCCTTTGGCGGTGGAAGCCCCTCCTCCAGCCTCCTGCTGTCCGACCCATTGAACACTGTAACCAGGAAGAGCGTTATTGGCAGATGTGATCCCTTCAAAAGAGCATACCTAGCAGACAAACTACTGTATTATCTGGTTAATGACTGGTGATGCTAGCAGACCAGACCAATAAAATAATACCAGATGGATATTACTGTACAATCTTTCTAATATCTATAGTATCTAGCCTGGTCCAACATCTGTTTGTGCTGTATATCTAATTCCGATGATCGTTGTCAACACAAACAGATCTGGGATCAGATTAGTATGCATCTACTCTGACCTGGAGACTCGGCCTTTGAAGGTGACTCCATCTTCTCCTCGTTGGCCTGGTAGTGGAGCAGGTGGGACCACAGAGCCGACCTCCCCTGGACGGTACAAACACAAATCAACAGCACTCACAAAAGTTTAGGGAAACATTATATATATATTTTTTAAGTGTATTGCAGCGTGCAGATTGCTAATTTGATGCCACCATCGTTTTGTACTTCCCAGAGACAAAGTCATCATTAGGATGATTATTGCTAATTTGCATGTCTGTTTGAATCCCGGGCTTCAGTGCACTCAGAAAGTATTCCCTTGACGACCCCCCCATGCACTGTCAACTGTGGGATCTTATATAGGCAGGTGTGTTTTTTTCATGTTCAAACAATTGAATTGGCCACAGTTGGACTCCAAATTAAGTTAGTGACATCAAGGATGATCAAAGGAAATTGGATGCACCCAAGCGCAATATGGAGTGTCATGACAAAGGAGTGTGAATTTATTTTCAATCAATTTGCAACATTTCGAAAAACATGTTTTCACTTTGCATTATGGGGTATTGTGCCTAGATCGGTGAGAAAAAAACGATTCAATCCATTTTGAATTCAGGCTGTAATGTGGCTGTAATGTGGAATAAGTCAAGGGGTATGAATACTTTTTGCCGTCCGTCTGCCTGCCCGTCCATGCGACTAACCTGTTTGAGCTGTAGCCCGTGGCCCCAGGTCCTCTCCAGCAGGTCACAGAGGCTGTGGATCAGTCTGTTCTCCTGCAGGCCTGTAATGTTGGCCTCGCCCTGCCCCAGCTCCACACTCTCCTTCCCCATCCTTTCCATCAGCATACGCCTGGTCTGCATCACAGACACACACAATCAGGGTTACATCATAATTCTAAACACTCTTCTCCTAAAAAGTGTGCACTTGCACACACTCAGTAATGGATTTCAGGATTTTAAATCCATGACGAGGAGGAGTGTGCAAGAGCTTGGCTGACAACGTCACAAAAATAAAGTCATCAACAGGGCCGGAAGCTGTACGGTACGATTCTGGACGGTCAGATAGTTAGCAACAATGACAAGACGCTGCCAAGTCGGGAATTCAAGGTGGCTTGTTTCAGCTAGTTGTATCTTGTTATTGATACCATTTCTTGTTTAGAGGTGTTTTGACTGATTTCATGTCAATGCTAATATGGCTAATTCGCTAGCTAGCTAACCAACCACTTTAACGTATTTGAGAGACAACAAGTGCTCATTGTGCAAATGTATTTGTTTTAAATAAACATTTGGAGAGGAAATCGTTCACAGGTTGCCAACCCAGTGTGTTTTACCCCATAGTTGGGCACGAGTCAGTTTTGTTGCTAAACAACCAGCCAGTCTATACTTCAGAAGTGTGGACAATTGGGACACACATCCTTAAAATCTTCCATTGACGTCTATGCAGGCTTCATGCAAGGGACAGAATTAAAGCTGAAATCCGTAGCGGTGAAATTGCCAAGTCCATTTCCGATATTACAACAGCAAAGATGTTACTTCAAACAACAAAACCGTTATTATATATATATATATATATATTTTTTTAAATCAGTGATAGAACACTTTTTTTTTAACCAGAATGCTAATATATATATATATATATATATATATATATATATATATATATATATATATATATATATATATATATATATATACACACACATATCAAAATAAATAATAGTATTGTGGTGTATATAAAAATGTTTTACCCCTCCTCCACTTTTAGAAACATTACAAAAACAACAACAAATGTGCCTGGGGCGACCAGTGGCCTGTTTCTCCTAATGCGGATCCACTTCAGTTTTAAGCACATGCAACTTAAGTAAAGAGGACTTGGCCCTTATTGAATGTAGTCTTGATTTATGTTATTTCAAGAAGTGGATTTTTTGGATACAGATGCCCTGCAAGCAGGCATACTGCATTTATCACGAGTCGCAACACAATAAACCAGGATTTCCCAAAGTTGGTCCTGGGGCCCCCCTGGGTCAGATTCCTTGAGCTGAGTTGAGCCGTTCCACGTCCTTTCCTACGGCTCTGCTAAAAAACACGGCATGTGCACAGGCAAAAAAATATATTAAAAGACTCCCGCTTCAAATTCACACAGTTCATTAAAATCACAATTTAACCACCACCAATCTATTTTTGCGACTACCTGGACCTACCAATAGTTTATGTATTGATACCATATGGATTTGAATGAAAAGCATTCGAATAAAAATGAAAAGGTGAATGTAAGAGGCAAAAATAATTTCAAAGTAAGCTACATGTCATATTAAAACAGCATTTAAACACTAAATAGGTCAGGAGCCTAAGGAGGAACGAAAATGAATTATTTAGGTTATATTATTTCAAGGCTATAGCCTACAAAGAAACATTTGCGAGTGTGACACTAGGCTGGTCGGGACATAAAGCTCATTTAATCATGTCTTTGTATAAAATCCATAGTCTATAAATTGCACATATAGTCTGTGACTTAGAATGAAATACAAATTTAATGAAAAATTACTTATTAGCGCCTTTGAATTCATTTTTAGAAACAGGAGTTTGGCCAGTCTCTGGATTCAGGGTCATGCGATGGTGCCTGGAGAGCAGGCCATCAGCAGATAATATCCTGTCCACACTTGCAGAGCCACTGGGGATGCTAAACACCCTTTAGGCCACTCTTTTATTTTTCCTATAGCTAGGCCTAAAGGTTTTTAGGCAAAATAACCCTATAAAAACAGAAAGCTCCTTGAACATCGACCTTTACGTGTGGATGTTTAATGTAGCCAGTGTATAACTACCATATCCCACATGTCGGACGACCATATCCCACATGTCGGACGACCATATCCCACATGTAGGACGACCATATCCCACATGTAGGACGACCATATCCCACATGTAGGACGACCATATCCCACATGTAGGACGACCATATCCCACATGTAGGACGACCATATCCCACATGTAGGACGACCATTTCCCACATGTAGGACGACCATTTCCCACATGTAGGACGACCATATCCCACATGTAGGACGACCATATCCCACATGTAGAACGACCATATCCCACATGTAGAACGACCATATCCCACATGTAGAACGACCATATCCCACATGTAGAACGACCATATCCCACATGTAGAACGACCATATCCCACATGTAGAACTACCATATCCCACATGTAGAACTACCATATCCCACATGTAGAACTACCATATCCCACATGTAGAACTACCATATCCCACATGTAGAACTACCATATCCCACATGTAGAACTTCCATATCCCACATGTAGAACTACCATAACCCACATGTAGAACTACCATATCCCACATGTAGAACTACCATATCCCACATGTAGAACTACCATAACCCACATGTAGAACTACCATAACCCACATGTAGAACTACCATATCCCACATGTAGAACAATGACACCCGGTCTGTAACCTAATAGTTTAGCCCCATAACAGCAGGTAGCATCCAGTCTAATGTGGTAGCATTTTCCAGTCATCTGGTGATTCTCAGTAACTATACTGTTCTCTTTGAAGTAGAAAGAAGAATCAATATAAGTTTAAATATTAGACATATGTCAGCAGAATGAAGGCTGAAGCCCATTTGAGTGTACAAAGCTGGATCAATATCAAATTGACCATTGGACGTGTAAAAACAGAACGTAAGCAGAATCTGTGTAGATGAGGGTAAACTAACAAGACGTGACTGGTCTGGGCCATATCTGATCTTGTGAAGGCTACTGGACACGCACATGAGTAATCATACATAGACAACCTCAGCCTGAACTTGTAAAGACCTTTGGACAGGAACATTAGCTAAGGGGTATGCATGTCATGCCATCAATAGAATCTATGCCCCAATATCTGAGCCAATAAGAGAATGGAAACCATGTAACAAAAGTAAAATGGGGTGATGACATTATGTAAGGGAAAAACTGTTAAAAGGCAAGCACTAAGAATGAGGAGGCAGCTCTTCCATGGAGGTGCTCGGCTTTGTTGCTCTCTGCAATAAAGTCTCATTTAATTCACAAGCTCCGGTATCTGAGAAGTATTTGATTTAATATTTTTCCACCACAGTAACCTAATAGTTTAGCACCATAACAACAGGTAGCATCCGGTCTGTAACCTAATAGTTTAGCAGCATAACAGCAGGTAGCATCCGGTCTGTAACCTAATAGTTAAGCACCATAACAGCAGGTAGCATCCAGTCTGTAACCTAATAGTTTAGCACCATAACAGCAGGTAGAATCCAGTCTGTAACCTAATAGTTTAGCACCATAACAGCAGGTAGCATCCAGTCTGTAACCTAATAGTTTAGCACCATAACAGCAGGTAGCATCCGGTCTGTAACCTAATAGTTTAGCACCATAACAGCAGGTAGCATCCGGTCTGTAACCTAATAGTTTAGCACCATAACAGCAGGTAGCATCCGGTCTGTAACCTAATAGTTTAGCACCATAACAGCAGGTAGCATCCGGTCTGTAACCTAATAGTTTAGCACCATAACAGCAGGTAGCATCCGGTCTGTAACCTAATAGTTTAGCACCATAACAGCAGGTAGCATCCGGTCTGTAACCTAATAGTTTAGCACCATAACAGCAGGTAGCATCCGGTCTGTAACCTAATAGTTTAGCACCATAACAGCAGGTAGAATCCGGTCTGTAACCTAATAGTTTAGCACCATAACAGCAGGTAGCATCCAGTCTGTAACCTAATAGTTTAGCACCATAACAGCAGGTAGCATCCGGTCTGTAACCTAATAGTTTAGCACCATAACAGCAGGTAGCATCCGGTCTGTAACCTAATAGTTTAGCACCATAACAGCAGGTAGCATCCGGTCTGTAACCTAATAGTTTAGCACCATAACAGCAGGTAGCATCCGGTCTGTAACCTAATAGTTTAGCACCATAACAGCAGGTAGCATCCGGTCTGTAACCTAATAGTTTAGCACCATAACAGCAGGTAGCATCCGGTCTGTAACCTAATAGTTTAGCACCATAACAGCATCCGGTCTGTAACCTAATAGTTTAGCACCATAACAGCAGGTAGCATCCGGTCTGTAACCTAATAGTTTAGCACCATAACAGCAGGTAGCATCCGGTCTGTAACCTAATAGTTTAGCACCATAACAGCAGGTAGCATCCGGTCTGTAACCTAATAGTTTAGCACCATAACAGCAGGTAGCATCCGGTCTGTAACCTAATAGTTTAGCACCATAACAGCAGGTAGCATCCGGTCTGTAACCTAATAGTTTAGCACCATAACAGCAGGTAGCATCCGGTCTGTAACCTAATAGTTTAGCACCATAACAGCAGGTAGCATCCGGTCTGTAACCTAATAGTTTAGCACCATAACAGCAGGTAGCATCCGGTCTGTAACCTAATAGTTTAGCACCATAACAGCAGGTAGCATCCGGTCTGTAACCTAATAGTTTAGCACCATAACAGCAGGTAGCATCCGGTCTGTAACCTAATAGTTTAGCACCATAACAGCAGGTAGCATCCGGTCTGTAACCTAATAGTTTAGCACCATAACAGCAGGTAGCATCCGGTCTGTAACCTAATAGTTTAGCACCATAACAGCAGGTAGCATCCGGTCTGTAACCTAATAGTTTAGCACCATAACAGCAGGTAGCATCCGGTCTGTAACCTAATAGTTTAGCACCATAACAGCAGGTAGCATCCGGTCTGTAACCTAATAGTTTAGCACCATAACAGCAGGTAGCATCCGGTCTGTAACCTAATAGTTTAGCACCATAACAGCAGGTAGCATCCGGTCTGTAACCTAATAGTTTAGCACCATAACAGCAGGTAGCATCCGGTCTGTAACCTAATAGTTTAGCACCATAACAGCAGGTAGCATCCGGTCTGTAACCTAATAGTTTAGCACCATAACAGCATCCGGTCTGTAACCTAATAGTTTAGCACCATAACAGCAGGTAGCATCCGGTCTGTAACCTAATAGTTTAGCACCATAACAGCAGGTAGCATCCGGTCTGTAACCTAATAGTTTAGCACCATAACAGCAGGTAGCATCCGGTCTGTAACCTAATAGTTTAGCACCATAACAGCAGGTAGCATCCGGTCTGTAACCTAATAGTTTAGCACCATAACAGCAGGTAGCATCCGGTCTGTAACCTAATAGTTTAGCACCATAACAGCAGGTAGCATCCGGTCTGTAACCTAATAGTTTAGCACCATAACAGCAGGTAGCATCCGGTCTGTAACCTAATAGTTTAGCACCATAACAGCAGGTAGAATCCGGTCTGTAACCTAATAGTTTAGCACCATAACAGCAGGTAGCATCCGGTCTGTAACCTAATAGTTTAGCACCATAACAGCATCCGGTCTGTAACCTAATAGTTTAGCACCATAACAGCAGGTAGCATCCGGTCTGTAACCTAATAGTTTAGCACCATAACAGCAGGTAGCATCCGGTCTGTAACCTAATAGTTTAGCACCATAACAGCAGGTAGCATCCAGTCTGTAACCTAATAGTTTAGCACCATAACAGCAGGTAGCATCCGGTCTGTAACCTAATAGTTTAGCACCATAACAGCAGGTAGCATCCGGTCTGTAACCTAATAGTTTAGCACCATAACAGCATCCGGTCTGTAACCTAATAGTTTAGCACCATAACAGCAGGTAGCATCCGGTCTGTAACCTACTAAGTTTAGCACCATAACAGCAGGTAGAATCCGGTCTGTAACCTAATAGTTTAGCACCATAACAGCAGGTAGCATCCAGTCTGTAACCTAATAGTTTAGCACCATAACAGCAGGTAGCATCCGGTCTGTAACCTAATAGTTTAGCACCATAACAGCAGGTAGCATCCGGTCTGTAACCTAATAGTTTAGCACCATAACAGCAGGTAGCATCCAGTCTGTAACCTAATAGTTTAGCACCATAACAGCAGGTAGCATCCAGTCTGTAACCTAATAGTTAGCACCATAACAGCAGGTAGCATCCGGTCTGTAACCTAATAGTTTAGCACCATAACAGCAGGTAGCATCCGGTCTGTAACCTAATAGTTTAGCACCATAACAGCAGGTAGCATCCGGTCTGTAACCTAATAGTTTAGCACCATAACAGCAGGTAGCATCCGGTCTGTAACCTAATAGTTTAGCACCATAACAGCAGGTAGCATCCGGTCTGTAACCTAATAGTTTAGCACCATAACAGCAGGTAGCATCCGGTCTGTAACCTAATAGTTTAGCACCATAACAGCAGGTAGCATCCGGTCTGTAACCTAATAGTTTAGCACCATAACAGCATCCGGTCTGTAACCTAATAGTTTAGCACCATAACAGCAGGTAGAATCCGGTCTGTAACCTAATAGTTTAGCACCATAACAGCAGGTAGCATCCGGTCTGTAACCTAATAGTTTAGCACCATAACAGCAGGTAGCATCCGGTCTGTAACCTAATAGTTTAGCACCATAACAGCAGGTAGCATCCAGTCTGTAACCTAATAGTTTAGCACCATAACAGCAGGTAGCATCCGGTCTGTAACCTAATAGTTTAGCACCATAACAGCAGGTAGCATCCGGTCTGTAACCTAATAGTTTAGCACCATAACAGCAGGTGGCATCCGGTCTGTAACCTAATAGTTTAGCACCATAACAGCAGGTAGCATCCGGTCTGTAACCTAATAGTTTAGCACCATAACAGCAGGTAGCATCCGGTCTGTAACCTAATAGTTTAGCACCATAACAGCAGGTAGCATCCGGTCTGTAACCTAATAGTTTAGCACCATAACAGCAGGTAGCATCCGGTCTGTAACCTAATAGTTTAGCACCATAACAGCAGGTAGCATCCGGTCTGTAACCTAATAGTTTAGCACCATAACAGCAGGTAGCATCCAGTCTGTAACCTAATAGTTTAGCACCATAACAGCAGGTAGCATCCGGTCTGTAACCTAATAGTTTAGCACCATAACAGCAGGTAGCATCCGGTCTGTAACCTAATAGTTTAGCACCATAACAGCAGGTAGCATCCGGTCTGTAACCTAATAGTTTAGCACCATAACAGCAGGTAGCATCCGGTCTGTAACCTAATAGTTTAGCACCATAACAGCAGGTAGCATCCGGTCTGTAACCTAATAGTTTAGCACCATAACAGCAGGTAGCATCCGGTCTGTAACCTAATAGTTTAGCACCATAACAGCAGGTAGCATCCGGTCTGTAACCTAATAGTTTAGCACCATAACAGCAGGTAGCATCCGGTCTGTAACCTAATAGTTTAGCACCATAACAGCAGGTAGAATCCGGTCTGTAACCTAATAGTTTAGCACCATAACAGCAGGTAGCATCCAGTCTGTAACCTAATAGTTTAGCACCATAACAGCAGGTAGCATCCGGTCTGTAACCTAATAGTTTAGCACCATAACAGCAGGTAGCATCCGGTCTGTAACCTAATAGTTTAGCACCATAACAGCAGGTAGCATCCGGTCTGTAACCTAATAGTTTAGCACCATAACAGCAGGTAGCATCCGGTCTGTAACCTAATAGTTTAGCACCATAACAGCAGGTAGCATCCAAGCCTTATGTTTTGAACACACAGACAGCGTTATTTCATTTTGGTCCACCAGAATTACTAATTTCCAATGAAACGCTGTGTTTGCAGTCCAACAGGGCCAATTGCCAAATAACAAGTATGCTGCTTTAGACTCAGACCAATGAAAACATAGCACACCTAGCTATGAGTTCAGGACTGACATTCTTAACAGATGTTGAACTGAAAAACAACTGTTTCCAATGACCGTTAATTCTATTCCTCTCCGTTGTGTATTTATCTTCAACATATTCTTACAATACGTTGGATTTATAGAACGTATGCGTCAAACTGTATTCGTAGACAGCTTGACAGAAATGGTAGCAGAAGGTGAATGTTGAATTTTTGTTGAATACATATCCAGATGATGCTGCGTACTATTTTGTGCAAAATGGCTGCTGGTGTGTTCGAAGGCTTACACATAACAGCGGATGCTACATCACCGCACTCCCTCTCTTGGTTCTTATCTTGATTTAGCACCTGTGTGTTATATAAGTTTCTTTATGAAAATATTTAGCTTACTCCATGACAGTAGCTACAGCAAGGGGCTACAAATGCATGCTGGGGCAGGGATGCCCTGAACTCCTGAAGTGAGCACTACTGGAGCGGGTGAGAAGACAGACGCTCCAGCCTTTGGGAATCTCGCTCCAGTCAAATTGGGTACGCTCCGCTCACATACTCTGCCCTGGGTGCACGTTTTGGTTTTTGCCCTAACACTACACAGCCGATTCAAATAATCAAAGCTTTATGATGAGTTGGTTATTTGAAACGTATTGCTAGGGCAAAAACCAAACCATGCACCAAGTGGGGGACCCAGGACAGACAGAATCCCTGCACTAAACTACAGGTAATACACACCTTGACACTACTTCCATCTTGAGGACAGAATAACAGCACCCACACATTGGTTACCTCTGAAATGGCATCCTTTTCCCTATATAGTGCACTGAGGCAAAAGTAGGACACTATATAGGGAAAAGGGTGCCAATTTGGGACATAGACAACCATTTGATTTTTAATATGGTGTCTTTACAATCCCGTAAGGGATGGGTTGCCAACTGGCGATTGACACAAAAATAAAAGTGTTAACAGGTGAGATTGACTTCATCACTACTTGTTTTTGTAAGAGGTGTCGACATGCTGAATGCACAGAGTTGTCTGTTTACACTACTAGCGCACCGCTCGGACAACCATGCATACCCCACAAGTCCAGAACAGACTACGGGAGGAGCACAGTACTACATAGAGCCATGGAACTATTCCACATCAGGTAACCGATGCCAGCAGTAAAATCAGGTAAAAATACCCCTTATGGAACAGCAGGGGACTGTGAAGAGACACACAAATCTAAGATAACTCAATAAATCAATTTTACATCTCACTAAGATGTTTGGTGCAGTATTTATCAATGAAACAATTTGCATGAAAACAAGTTGTCTCTCATTGAATCCCTACTGTTGACCAATCACTGACGAAGGGGCCTAGACTTCTGCCCCGAATTTAGGCTGGCCTCCCAAAGAAAAAAAAAGAAAAGAAAAAAAGTGCCCGAACAGCTGAATAAGTCCAAAACATCACAAAATGTTGTCATAATATCTGCACAAACTCTACTGGCTGGGAAGCATTCAGATGCCTTAAGGAGACCCCTTACCTTCACACGACACTCCCTCAGCAGCCCCTCCACGAACCCACGCTGGGTTTGAGTGACAGCCAAGGGGGAGGGGTCAAGCAGCTTAGACTGGCATAGGCTCCTCCTCCCGGGAGAGAACTTCTATTGGATGAACACAAAGA
The DNA here is from genome assembly GCF_029448725.1 of Salvelinus fontinalis. Taxonomy (NCBI): domain Eukaryota; kingdom Metazoa; phylum Chordata; class Actinopteri; order Salmoniformes; family Salmonidae; genus Salvelinus; species Salvelinus fontinalis. The sequence goes on from NC_074669.1 coordinate 6,021,365, forward strand.
ACAACAGCCAATCAGACAATAGTAAAAAGTTGATTCTGAAAACAGCCAATAACTCCTTTCCTGGCCTAGCCCCTACCCATCCTGGGTTTGTAGATCAGACTGAAACAGAGAGGCACTACCTGGACTTGTTCAATAAGGTACATTTTCCCATTACAAATCGTTGTTTTAGAAATGTTTTCCATTGTGTGCCCTTATGAACACAGCCCAGAAGGCAGAATGGTGTTCACGCAAAGAAAGGTAAAGGCATTACAATATTGTTTACACCAGGTATGGGAAACGGGCTAGAGGTAGATTTTGGACTATATAACTAAAGCAGGAATTTACCTCTCTCTGGTCATTGTCCAGTCCTGAGGTGGTCTCAGTAGTCACTGGTCTCTTAGGGATGTTACGACTTGACCACCTGCACACAGACACAATGTACGGTGTGTGTTTGTGTAGATCATTTGTGTGTGTAGGTAATTGTTGTGTACGTGTGTATATATGGGCGTATATGTTATATGTGTATATATGTTACTTACTTGTTGGTGTGGTGTCCCTGTGCCAGTACATCAGCCTGTAGCCTGGGGAAGCAGCCCTGTTGGTGTCGGCCCTGGCCAATCTTCATGTCCAACAGGTGGGGGTGGATGGCCGTGTGGTCAGCCTTAAGCAGCCTGCGCTCCATGGCCTGGACTGGGAACCAGAGGAAAATAGAGATGGGGGATGTGAGTGGGGCCTACTGGAGAAGGCTGTAGGAGAGGCAGCCTCTAGTAACCTTTTCACACTAGTGTGCTGACCCAAGCCATACTGTGCTGCCTGATATTTTCCTGTCACAGAGGCAATTCCATGATAACGGAATTACGGCGATTACCCATTGTCATTTCCAGGAACTATGCTGGATATGTAACCAGGCCAGCGCAGTAATAACAGCCATTTAGCAGACTGCATTATCCAAAGCAACTTATGTTCATGTATTTTTGTATGGGGTTGCCCCAGCGGGAATCAAACCCACAATCCAGGCATTGCAAGTGCCATGCTCTACCAATTGAGCCATACAGGACTCTGCTCAATAGTGTATTTTCTACTTTCTAAATTCTCATTCCTCTGCAGTCCGACATCGAAGGACTATTTGTAGAAGCCTCCTTTCAAATCCAGAGTTGTAGATACAACGTCATACTGCACGTCTAATCTGGAAAGCACTTTGTGCAGAAACAAGGACATGTGTTGTTGTCGTGAAGTGGATCCCTATCTGGTTTGCTTTAAAAGCCCACATTCCTGGGAAACACGGAGGGAGAGAAACAATTAAAACAGAGACCCAGAGAGAGACTGAAGCAGACTTAGTGGTGCAGTCTCTGCAGAGCGCTTGGCAGAACTTCAAAGCTGAGAGTTGAGGGTCTCATTATAGGGACACAATGTACTGTTTTCCACATGTGCTACTTATCCTCCACCCTCACCCTATCATCCACCCCTCTAGTATTCCCCGTCTCCATCATCTTCTCCCCCATTCATCATTTTGTACCTCTTACCATCAATTCCTCTGTTATTCCCTTCTCTCTCGCGTCTACCTTTCTATCCCTCTCGCGTCTACCTTTCTCCCCCTCTCAGATTGATACTGAACTCCCTTTCCCCAGAACGGAATATTCCCCATCACTCTCATGTTCTGGCATTCTACGGTGCTCTGGCAAAGTTTTCCCTCCTTTGTTTCTCTTTTCAGTGGAACTGAGGGAATATATGGAGTAGAATGAAAAAATGACATGACTAACAATGTGTGTTCTGTGGTTCTGGAGATGCTTGCATCCTTAGCTAATCCCTGCCTCCCAATGTCCTCCATGCCAGGGTTGCCCGGTTTCCTTGAGGGGGAGGGTCGGGGGGCCGGAGCATAGATAAATAATTTTTACACAAATTGACAGCAAGACCCCCAAACATACATAGTATTTGACAAAAACAGAATTTCAGTCTTTTTTGCTCAGAAAACGTGGGGGCCGAATAGAATCACCCATAGGCCACTTATTGGAGAACCCTGCTCTATGCTTTGGACAAAAAACAAACAGAACATGTACATCAGGCAACCCCCCCCCCCCCAAAAAAAAGTGGCCTGAAACAGTGATCTAAACTTGTCCAAGAAGAAGCACTCATTGTGGTGTACTGTTGCAAAAGCTTTTATATTTTTTATTCTGTTGTGTTCCCTAACAACCACATGCAGTAATAATGGAAAATATTGAATAAGTACTACGGTAGCACCCCTGAATCCAGTTTCCCCTGAACCCACCTGAGTCATGGAGCACTGTGCACTTCCTGTAGTGACGGTTGCCAGGATCGTCCTCGAATGTGTTGTAGAGGCGCTCCCTCACCAAGCGCCCGTCGAACACGCGCTGCAGTGGCTCCCGGTCTGCCCAGCGAGACAACACCTTGCTGTCTATGAACGATGAAAACATGGCCGTCTCCAGGAACCGAGACAGGAAGTGTAGGTGTGTGGCGGGCTGCGCCGACAGGAAAGAGCCCTGGGGATAGACAAACGCACAAGTACACAAAATGTTAACACTTCACTTAAAATCACTAACAGCGGTAGAATATTGCTTGTATCCTGAATGACAGCTTCCTGTCCATGTATGTAGGATTACTGACTGAAGGAGTAGGCTATGGATAGGAGAGTCTATGGTATTCATTCAGTGAATGATTGTTGATCGATCTTCATTACCTTATCAAAGTTGCTCGTTCCCTCACGGTTGCCCAGCCAGGACTCCAGGTCGTGAGCGCTGTGGATCACAAACTCTTCGTATCTCCCGAACATGGAGGTGAAACGCCCCGCGAACACCTCCCTCAGCTGCACGTTCATCTTGGCTGCCTTCAGCTCCTCCTCTTCCTCCTCGAACGCCCGTCCCAGCGTCTTCCCTCCCGCCATCCCCCCTCCTCCACACCTCCTGGCCAGTGCCTGCAGTCGTTCCAGCACGGCCAACTCCTCCCCTCCTAGGTTCCCGTTGCGCCGGTCTTCCATCAGGTCCTCCAGGACGAGGCTGCTGAGGCAGGGGGGAGCGACAGGGGCAGGCTTGGTGGTTGTAGAGCCCCCGTATGGCTGGAGGCCGAAGCGCAGCAGCACCTCGTTCAGTTCCTGGATGAGCTCCAGCTGGTCTGGGAAGAGGGGCAGGTCCTCGGGTAGATCCACGCGGTGGTTGTCAATGTCCACGAAGCACAGATTGGCCTGGAGAGGGGGATGGGAAGGCAACAGTAAACATAAAAATCTGTTTAACTATCATTATCAAAGTGCATACTTTGGGAGAAGGCTGCAGAATTGGAACCCTTGTTAAAATGTTCAAAAAGGGAACACACAGACCCATCCTGGCAGAGTGGCACAACAAGCAACTCTTCTTCGTGTAGATAATTCAGACTGTACAGAGGTTATTACCACTGATAGCATTAGGGCCAAGTATGCAAACATCCCATTTAAGATCAGAGATTTAACTATGCTCGTTGACATTAGACCACAATTAGCGCAGATACTGACATATTAGCATTCGCAAACTATTGCTGTTATCAGTTACAAAGGGGGGGGGGGGTAATAGTAAAACTGTGCAAAAGGTTAAAAAACAGCAAAGCTACAATATACCACAGGAGGTTGATGGCACCTTAATTGGGGCGGACAGGCTTGTGGTAATGGCTGGAGCGGAATGCTATCAAATACATGGTTTATGCCATTGACTCCAGCCATTATTATGAGCCTTCCTACACTCAGCAGCCTCCGCCCCCACCAAGCGGGCACATTTTTTTAGTGGCCCTCCTGAAGGTGGGGAGAAAGATTTACGTTTTAAAATTAATTTCCTGCAATTCAACACATTATGCCATGTGGCGTAGACACACTGGGTGCGTCTCAGTTCAGATCTCCCAAAGTGTGCACTTGTTCACTCCCTTCATGGTTTTTAAAGAAAAATGACTGGTGTATGGAAACTCCCTCTGGCCCATGAAAACACCAATCCAATGCTTTTACAATTATGAGGAGTAGTGAACGAATAGACATTTCAGGAGCTAAGAGAGATTTATTGGGATGCACCCTCTGTACCCACCCAGGTCCATTAAAAAAAAAAAACAGTTAGTCAAGCAGTGGTACAGTTGTGGATAGTAAACTTGTTTTAAACCGTAGAGCTCCTATAAGTCACAACCCTGAAGCAGAGACGCTAGAGTGCCGTGTTGCACGCACACTGAGGCAATTTTTCGACCTAGCCTAACGTTTTAGGGCCCGCAACTGTACTGAAAGTGCAACTGTCATCTGTAAGGAGGTGTGTTGTGTAATAAAGAGAGTTGCCCAACTGTCTGTGGAACTTAGTGGCCTTATGGGTAGAGTATCTGCCTTGAGATTTGAAAGTTGGGGGTTCAATCCCTGTTCAAGTCAAACCAAAGACAAAAAAATGGGTCCGGTGTCTCTCTGCTTGGCACTCAGCAAGATGGATCGACAGTTAAGGCCCTGCGACAAACTAGCGTCCTGTCCAGGGGGTGTAGTTGCCTCAAGTTGCCTCAAGTTACAGAAACAGGGGACAGTCTCCTGCAATATGGGCCATCCCATGGATAATAAGCAATAAGGCTTACATAAGCAGTTACCTATGCAACAGCCGCCACAACACCATGACCTTCTGACAAGTAGTGCACTGCCCCAGGGGAGTATGGGAGATGGAGTGAGCAGCTGCAGTGATGTATGTATATTCCTACACCGTTTGTCTGCAACTCCTACCTTCAAATCCCTCTTCCCCAGATCAGTCTCTTCCTACATCGCGTCTCTCCTTCCCCCTCTCAAAATGCCCCCTCTATGGCCCATCTCACTTGGCATATACTAGATTTACATATCCTGGTCCCATAGGTCTTTGTACTGTATAGCCGACTCTGTCCATTGGAGTTGGCTAAACAGCCCAAACAGATCTGGGACTATCACCTCCTTCAGACACACATTTTTTTATAAATGCAAAAACAGACAGAAAAATGAGTCGACCTCTGGAGAGAAGGCACTAGCCTGGCACATAGAACTACGTCAGAGACTGACACCAAATCCCATTCAACAACATTGACAGTGTGCTCAGCAGGAAAAAAATAAAATAATTAAACCCCATGTGATGACTGATTCACACAGACTACCGTTTGTTTACAATTCTACTTTAAAAGGCCCACTCCTCAACTTGAAAAACAACAAGACAGTGATATTCTTTAAGAGCGGGCATGAACAATGGATATCATTCATTTAAGTTGTCAAACATAACGTAGAATGCGCCTTTAAAGGGTGATGTGATTCTAATGCGTCACTGCTCCTCTTCTCATGGGAAAGGCAACAAACCCTCTATGATAAACCCCCCCCCCCCCCCTCGCAGTATGGTGACCCAATTCACCATGACAACATCTGAGAACATTCTACTGTGATGCATCAGCTAAATTCTGTTAAAACAAATCTGTGCCGTTTAAAAAGCCTAGTCTTCGGATAAGGATACAGGAAAAAAATATGATTCAATCCTGCTGGAAGGATGGGACTACAAGGAGAGGATTGTATAAAACTACATTTACAATAGGACACGTTCTCGATGCGTTCTGTCATCTGCCTAGCTACCTACCATGTTACCCGTGTCCTCTCAAGCACACCCAGAAACAAAGTGGGCAGTTCTTAAACCCTGTTAATTATTCACGTTGTCCGATTTCTCTGGAAATGTGATGTCCGGTGCCTTCCTCCTCCCACCGTCGCCCACGGCTCAGCGCTCTCCTTCTACTGGTGTATTTATGGGCCAACTCTACCACTTCAAAGAAAACTCCTGAACTGTATCCTAAATGGCATCCTATTCCCCTACATAAATCCCTATGGGTCCTGGTCAAAAGTAGTGCACTATATAGGGAATAGGACCCAATTTGGGATGCAAACCTAGCAAAACGCTTATACAGCATGGTGTGATTTGGGGATAAGTGTAGGAGATCGCCTGAGGAGGTGTGTGAATCTCTATATTTCGTCAGCACCAGAGAGCAGGGGGATATTAATATGCAACCAGAATAGGATTAATTAGTACAGGCACTGCAAGAATGCAGCAAATGTTACAATGCTCTTTCACGGTCCGTTACAATGCTCTTTCACGGTCCGTTACAATGCTCTTTCACGGTCCGTTACAATGCTCTTTCACGGTCCGTTACAATGCTCTTTCACGGTCCGTTACAATGCTCTTTCACGGTCCGTTACAATGCTCTTTCACGGTCCGTTACAATGCTCTTTCACGGTCCGTTACAATGCTCTTTCACGGTCCGTTACAATGCGTACTAGAATGACTGACAGTGTACATTAGACTGCTGGAAAGCTTGTTGGAATGTTTTGCAAGGTCAGTGAATGCCTGTCAAAATGTGTATCACAATGCCTACTGGAAAGCTACAGAGAATGTGAATTAAAATACTTCTAATTCCATGTGGTAAAGCCAATTAAAATGGGATTCAATAGTGGATTTAAAACTCATTCTTAATAGAGAAATAGGAACTTAGGAATAAGTGGCAACATTGTTTGTCCTACTGCATCGCAAGTGCAATACATTCATCACTCCTTCTTGGTCAGGTGGTTATTAAAGAAGATCATGTGTTCACAATAAGTCAACTGGTTAAATAAAGCCATTTTGAGGATAAAAGTGTCTTTAAAAAAGGCCTCCATTACATGGCTACAGTCCCAAGATGACTAAGTACATGCCATTCTAATACTCTACCTCATTGGACAGATCCAGATTGGAGCGTTGGGCGCCGTCCCACCTCTGGATACCCATGAGGAAGGGCACTGGTGCATCCAGGAGGTGGTGCAGGGGAGCGGGCAGGATGGGCAGGTAGATATGCTTCCAATGGAACGGGAACAGCAGGGTGGTGATGCCCTCTGCCACAGTCATCAACCGCTGGTAGTCTGGAGACAGAGATATGGAAAGACGGAGGGAATTGGACCTCGGTGTACTAATGTGTTGTATTGTTAAGTTGTTGTCGTCAACCTTTTGATAGTATGAAGACAGAGACGGAGGGGGAGATTTTAAATTGTCACTGATTTGAGGAATTTGACCCTGGTGGTACTCGTGTCATGGATACATGTGTTGCATTGTTGTGGTGAGGTTTTAGTTGTGATTAGGTTGTGGTCTGAATCTCAAAAGTGTGCACTCATACACTCACCACCATGGACTAGTGCCGCTTTTCCAAACCCCAGTCCCCCCAACACCACATGTTGTAGCCCCAGACAAACTCACCTGGGGGCTTGATTATTAGTTGAATCAGATGAGTTTGTCTGGGGCTACAACAACGTGTGCTGTTCAGGGTACAACTCCAGTACCGATCTAATACTTTAAAGTGCATGATGGGAATTGAACATGTACACACTTTAGAGTGAAGGTTAGAAATAAAATAAGAATAAGAAAATAAAAAAACCTAGGTTGTTGATCTTTCAGCAAACGCTGCCTGTTCCTTTGGTCCTCACCTTGTGAGTAAAGCAGGATCTGGGTCTCCAGTAGCACGGAGGTGAGCAGCCTCACCAGGTTCTCCACCCCTAGCAGTGAGAAGGCCTCTCCCAGTGGGTAGTCCCCCAGCGGGAGCTCCTCTGGGCCGGGCTGCTGGCACACGATCGGCCCCTGGACCCCGTGGAACCGGAGCGACCGACCAGGCGGCGGCGCAGGCACCTCATACAGGATGTTGTGGATGTAGCTCTCTAGGGGCAGCGGCGGGGCGGCGTGCGATGTCACCGCCTGGTGCAGCTGGGACAGGAAGTGGCGGGCGGCGAGGAGGAAGGGGAGGGTTGTCAGGAGGCAGAGGGCCTTGGAGACATACAGGGTGTCCCGGGCCGGCTGGAAGGAGCCCGCTGTGCAGCCCAAACAAGCCAACAGGGGACGCTCTGCCAGGGAAGCAGCATCCGACTCGTCCAGGCTGCTCACCAGAGAGTCCATGCTGGATGTGGAGGGGGAGGAGGCGGAGGAGGTAGAGCGGGATGAAGAAGAGGTGGATGAAGAAGAGGTGGAGTGATGCGCCACATGGTGCATCTGATGGAGGGTCTGCATCGCCGCGGTGATCTGGGTGCTCGTCACCTCCTCGTAGTACATGTGCACAAAGCCGTAGGAGTGTGTGCCGTCGTCCCGAGCGACCGTGAAGGAGTGGAAGCGGGAGTCACGGCTGTCCGCCTGACTACGGAACGACAGGCCCCGCGGCATGCAGAGCTGGGGAAAGAGAGAGAGAGATGGAGACAGAAACGAAGGGAGGGAGGAGGAGAGAGGGGGGGGGGGGAGGGTGATAAGGGAGAATTTTTTTTAAAGATAAGTGAGAGTAAGGAGGATGAAGAGGTGGTGGGGGAGAGATATGGACAGAAGAGTTGGGATGTTTTAGAGGACAGAGCAGAGGAACAAAGGAGAAAAGGTAGAGCGGTAGGAGGGGAAGAGGGAAAATACAGAAAGAATGGCAGTGTCAACTGCCTTCAATAACATGTTCTTATATCAAACACACAAGGAATTATGGACAGGGATGAGGGGTCAAATAATTCTGAAGGGCGTCCATTCTGACATTTAAAAAAAACTCTAGTCTTCAATGTTAAAGAAAGAGGGCCCTTATTCGCTTCCCGAGTGGCACTGCATGACAGTACTTGGTGTCACTACAGACCCGAAATCGATCCCGGACTGTCGCAGCCGGCAGCGACCGGGAGACCCATGAGGCGGCACACAAGTTGCGTAAAGGTTGTTCAAATAAAGAACAACGGGGTGTTATTTGTGGAGAGTCTGAGTGTGGCTCCATGAAAAGGTGCTCTATCCATCTGTTACAAAGTACTTCAGTGTCTGTGCTCACAACAGGCTTTAGCTTCATGAAAAACTAACATTTATTTATTGGTTCATTTAAAATGAGATGCTGTCGAGTTTCTGCCTAGTGCCTATCCAGACAAGAATGTGCCATTAAACAACTTCTTCTTTTATTGAAATTCCATACATTTTGAAGGATACTAATGTTTCAAAAATGTTTCTTAAAAATTACAACACTTGAAACAGAAAATATTCTAATTTGCATAAAAGAGAAATGCATTGTGGTACTGGAGAACAAAACAAAGTAGTGATGTCATAGCAGTGCCAAACCATCAGCTTTTTGTTTATTACTTTCAATGGGTTCAATTACTAATTTACACTGACAGATTTGCGACAGCATTGTTAAACCCCAAAAACGTACATTAACAAAACAATAGTGCACAAACCGATAAAGTCCCCTAATCTGTGTAACAGAATAGAACAGAATGTCCATAATAAGCTGTACTTTAATTCAACATGACACATTTTCTTGTAATGAATGCAATAAATGAAGCTGTTTTCACATGGACATATGACAACCATCTCTAGAAAGGGCTAAAACAGCCCAAATGCCATAAAAAGAATGACTTAACCCTCTTCTCTGTATATAAGTTGTCTAAACGTATCGTAGCTCCACTGTCTTACCATGTTGACTGCATCTCTGTTGAAGGGACTCCTGTCTGTGCTCTCAGGGTAGTGGGACAGAACCTTGGACTTGAAGGACCTCCGGATGGGGCTCTGCTCAAAGCCCTCACCTAGGAAAGAGATGAGAGAAGACGGACAGATGTTGAAATAGAGAGAGGGAGGGGAGAGACAAAGAGAGTGATGAGCATGTCAGCGTTGAAATACTGGCACAGACAAAATCAGAGGGACAAGTGACCTTCATCGCCACACTGAATTCTTAATAAAGGGACATGGTGGAGAACACTGTGGTTACCAGACAGGGTCAGGATTTAATAGAGACAGCACACCCGTTTATCCTGAATTTGACACCAGCTAAAAACCCTGTGTGTGTTTAATCCCTTTATTGAGCGAGAGGTGAGATTGTAGAGGGTTGAGACAGAAGCAGTGAGACCAGAGAATGATCATAAAAAGGTAGCCCGCTAGCCATTTTCAGACAGGGCTTAGTAGAACTTGTAGAAAAGGTGAGACAGAGGGGTGGTCCTACAGTGAAGAGGGGAAGCCCTGGGAGACCCAGATCACAACCACCCCAGAGGAGCTTCCACAGCAGCTCCTGCACCCTCCACCCCCTCACGCTGCACCCTCCACCCCCTCACGCTGCACCCTCCACCCCCTCACGCTGCACCCTCCACCCCCTCACGCTGCACCCTCCACCCCCTCACGCTGCACCCTCCACCCCCTCACGCTGCACCCTCCACCCCCTCACGCTGCACCCTCCACCCCCTCACGCTGCACCCTCCACCCCCTCACGCTGCACCCTCCACCCCCTCACGCTGCACCCTCCACCCCCTCACGCTGCACCCTCCATCCCCTATCTGAAAATGAGTAAATAGGTTATAGAAGCAGGAGCAATGCACAGAATGGATCCCAAATTAACGGTTTACGGTACATGCTGAACTTGGGGCCCGATAAAAAAAAATGATTACCCTTGGTTTGGCACTGAAGGGAGGGAGAGAATTCCTTTAAAAAATTAGAGGCCGTTTGAGTGCGTCACCAGTGACATGCATTTCCTCTGACCTTGATGTATTACCTTGTCTGCCTGATGCATCTCCTGCCTCTCACTGTTCCCTGTGTCAGCTGCCTGATCCGCTTACATAGAGAGCTCTGTGTGTGTGTGTGTGTGTGTATGTATGTATGTATGTAAATAACTATCCTCATGGCTACCAGAAAATCCACAAAAGTCCCCACAGGGAAAGTAAAACAAGAAATTGTACCAAGTGGGGACATTTCCCATGTCCCAAAGACAAAGGCTATTTTAGGCTTAGGTTTACAATTATGGGTTAGGGTAAGGAAAAATAGTATTTTGAATGGAAATAAGATGTTAGGTCCCCGCAAGGATAGTAAAACATATCCTGTGTATGTAGGACACAGGGGAGTACACTCACTACCTAATTTAAAGCAACACCATCACTCTCCTTCCCTTGGAGGGCACCACTCTTCACAATACTACTCTGCCTGGCATTTGGACACACACACACAAAAACACTCGCTGCTCAAAATCACATCTCGTAATCTGATGCTTTGACGCATCTCCACTTATCCAGCATTCCACCTGCTTCTCCGATGACGCACGGAAAGCCAAGAACAGTAAGGATGCCGAAGGCAAGAGACGGAGCAAAACGGAGAATTGCTTTACTTTGAATCAGGCTGGTGGGTGGGTAGTAATGAAGGTTGGGTGCTGGGAAGAAGAAAACATCCTGAAATGCAGGACTAGCTGAAAGTGTCCAAAAAGAAACGCTTGTATTCGCTGTCCATTGCGTAACGTTCTGCTACTGTGTGTGCACTATTGAATACGACTCTGGTGGGTGGGTTGTACACGTGTAATGTTATGAGAACAGGGCAGCCATGTTGGATATCAGTGTGATAAGGAAGCGATTCAGAGCTGGTATTAAAAACGACACCATCTTGCTGAGTGTTGTACCGTACCGATTCTCTATTTGATTTTAAATCAAGGGACACGGCATGCAGAGATGTGATGAGTCATCACAGTGTGGTCTTTGTGTTAATCTACCAGGCCTTGATCTTCCTCAGGGCCTCGTCGTCAAGAAGAAAACTATGTCTGGTTGCCATGGTAGCCGTCTCCGCTGGCGTTACGGTTATCATGGCCTTGAAGAAGCCAGTCATCAGCTGACGCAATTAGTTGGGTGAACATTCACACACACACACAGCCATTAAGGGTTGACACCATGTACAGTACACACACACACAGTGTGAAAGCTCGATTTAACCCGAACCATGCCTGGGATTGTAATTTGGCTTTCACTGCTCAGTGCTCATGTGGACTCGTTGAACCGGTTCTTCCAATGCCTTACCATGACCCATTTAAAAACGCAAGCACTTGAAATGAATAGCTTCCAGTGTTGTGTCAGAGATGGAAGGCAAATACTAGGAAGTTGCTGACCACATTAAAGATTTTAAGGAGAGAAAGAAAGAGAAATGGAGAGAGGGGAAGAGAGAGAAATGGTAGGAGGCGAGGGGGTTCAACTGACAGAAGTGGGATGGAGAGATGTAGGAAAAGAAAGAGGGAGATAACAGGAGAGATGGTGAAGCAGGGCGCGAGGGAGGCTTGTTATGGTTCTGTGGATGAAAGATTAAAACGGTGCCTCGGTTAGGCTGTGTGACTATCTCCTCAAAGCACTGAAATCAGCTCAGCCCACTCCAGAGAGCCTGCAACAGATCTGCTGGCAGGGGTAACACACTACCGAAACACATTTAACCCTTCATGAAGTAACACCAGCGAAAGCAAGATTCTCCTACGTACATGTATGCTCCCACCACGAGGGATCAGTGGTTACTCAGAGGAAGGACAAAAGATAGAAAGAATGAAGGATAAAGTGAATTTGCGTCAGAAGAGGGCCTCAGTCTCATAGTTCCACTCCAGGGACTGCAACGTCACCGTCTCCCAGACACTGCGCGGAATCTCAACACCACAGGATCCCACTCCAGCAGGGATGGATTTCTCAAGGGGAGTTTAGTCAGAGTCACGACAGTACTCAGCCTCAGTAAGAGGACCATGTTATGCCACATATTACCATTTCATTATCAAACTGGAGTTTTTTTCAGTAGGCACACTTACAGAACAAAAATAAAATGGGAAGGCAGTACAAGACCTTGTCAAGACTTTTTTTATTGGACTTGGTTTGTTGAGAAATGTTTTAAAACATTTTGATATGGTGTGCCCTAATGAACATTGCTGATTGATCACAGGATGACATCTGGTTTTCATTGGTCTATAGATGTAATGTTTGATGTTAAAGAAGATAACAAACACATACAATTTCATAGGATCTAGACTGTTAAAACACCCAGTTCTCATACAGCAGATATGCAGACAGAGGAGGGATCTGACGCCTAAAGACGAGGCGCCTATGATGAAACAGCTGACATATTTGAACATATGATTAACAGTCATACGCAGCTTTCCATCCTTCAAACAGACAGATAGACAGGGATGACTGGATGAGTGAGAAGAGAGATGCATTTCATCCTTGCCTAACTCAATTGCTCCACCACATTCAATTCATCATACCCTCGGAGGGGCAGATGAGGAGGAGGAGAACGAGATGGAGGTGGGTTGAGAGATGAAACGACAGAATGAGCAGACACTGCCTCAATTACACTGAGCAGACACTGCCTCAATTACACTGAGCAGACACTGCCTCAATTACACTGAGCAGACACTGCCTCAATTACAATGAGCAGACACTGCCTCAATTACAATGAGCAGACACTGCCTCAATTACACTGAGCAGACACTGCCTCTCATACACTGAGCAGACACTGCCTCAATTACAACAACCTCCTACGTCTGTCTCCTGGTTGAATAAATGTAGCAGATGTGGTTTGTCAAACAATGCTTTCTCAAATGATATCTAACCTTGCCCCCAGACTGGAAGACGTGTGAAGGCTTTCGCACAGAGGGATAACACATTCTTGAGAACGGACGACTCGGGTTTGATCATTTGATTGATTGGTTACAGAAGCAACTAAGATTTCACAAGATAAAAATGCAATGTATAGTCACCAGCCTTTCATATTCAATTATATGGAACATAGCCCAATCGGATTTCAACAGTCCATCCTTGCCTTCCTGTTTGCGACATTTCAGCATCCCTGAACATCCCACTGTGGTTCCCGTCTGACACTGATGTCATTCCCTGTGACAGTCACCCGTCCGTTTGGAGCCGGGAGCGGAAACCATGGCGACCCGGCATTCCAGCAGGGAACATCATGTGAAATTTGATTAGGGCTGCAGAAACAGAGGCATCTATTGAGGGGCCAACAAGAGCAGATTGTTTCTTTATAAGTCACTCTCCAATTACAAACACACATGAAAATAAGACGTCTCAAAAAAACATTCACCATCGACAGATATGCAGACACACACACACACCCCTCAAAGCAACACATTTATCTACTGACACACATAAATCCATGAAAGGCAGTGTTGCCTTGCTGCAGCAGAGATTAGTATGACCTGATGTTACATAAGCAGACAGGTGAAGGCCAGATCCACTAGCACCAGCAACCCCCCTCCGTTCTTTCCTATTCACTGCCAAACCTGATAAGGTGATCCTCAGCAGGGGGTGTTGTGAATGTGAGGGGGTGTAAGGGTAGGGTTTTTCACATCCTGACACAAATACCAGGATAGATAGGATGTATGACGACAGTCTTGGGGGGTTAAATGTGTCCGGTTACCACCCCACCATGTTCCCTGGAGACCTATTCTACAGAGGATATTCTGCCTTGGATGCTCAGTCCCCTGTCCTGTCCTTCTCACCCACCTCCACAAAGAATACAGGGTGTGACTGTGTGTTCTGTGAATTTGACAAGATGGTGCAGATTGTTCTATTCTGAATAACGCATTCCTTGCCTCTTCCTCACTTTGGATTCTCCATATTAAGTCCCGTATACCAGAGCTTGCAAAATACCATTTACACACCACAGGGATTCTTTCCCAGCCCCCTCTCTTTTAATCCTGTTGGTGTCAACAACCTGAGGGATGGAAAGAGGAACATCTATTCTATACACACACTAAGGTTGGAGACATTGAAACTTGTTTTTCAACCACTCCACAAATTGCTTGTTAAAAAACTATAGTTTTGGCAAATCAGTTAGGACATCTACTTTGTGCATGAGAAGTAATTTTCCCAACAATTCTTTACAGACAAATTATTTCACTGTATCACAATTCCAGTGGGTCAGAAGATTACATAAACTAAGTTGACTGTGCCTTTAAACAGCTTGGAAAATTCCATAAAATGATGTCATGGCTTTAGAAGCTTCTGATAGGCTAATTGACATCATTTGAGTCAATTGGAGGTGTACCTGTGGATGTATTTCAAGGCCTACCTTCAAACTCAGTGCCTCTTTGCTTGACATGATGGGAAAATAAAAATAAATCAGCCAAGACTTCAGAAAAAAAAAAGACCTCCACAAGTCTGGTTCATCCTTGGGAGCAATTTCCAAACACCTGAAAGTACCACGTTCATCTGTACAAACAATAGTACGCAAGTATAAACACCATGGGACCACACAGCCGCCATACCGCTCAGGAAGGAGACGCGTTCTGTCTCCTAGAGATGAACGTACTTTGGTGTGAAAAGTGCAAATCAATCCTAGAACAACAGCAAAGGACCTTGTGAATATGCTGGAGGAAACAGGTACGAAAGTATCTATATCCACAGTAAAACGAGTCCTATAACAACATAACCTGAAAGGCCGCTCAGCAAGGAAGAAGCCACTGCTCCAAAACCGCAATAAAAAAGCCAGACTAGGGTTTGCAACTGCACATGGGGACAAAGATCGTACTTTTTGGAGAAATGTCCTCTGGTCTGATGAAACAAATATAGAACTGTTTGGCCATAATGACCATCGTTATGTTTGGAGGAAAAAGGGGGAGGCTTGCAAGCCGAAGAACACCATCCCAACCGTGAAGCACGGGGTTGGCAGCATCATGTTGTGGGGGTGATTTGCTGCAGGAGGGACTGGTGCACCTCAAAGTAGATGGCATTATGAGGAAGGAAAATTATGTGGCTATATTGAAGCAACATCAAGACATCAGTCAGGAAGTTAAAGCTTGATTGCAAATGGGTCTTCCAAATGGACAATGACCACAAGCATACTTCCAAAGTTGTGGCAAAATGGCTTAAGGACAACAAAGTTAAGGTATTGAAGCCCTGACCTCAATCGTATAGAAAATTTGTGGGCAGAACTGAAAAAGCTTGTGCGAGCAAGGAGGCCTACAAACCAGTTACACCAGCTTTCATTAGGAATGAGCCAAAATTCACCCAACTTATTGTGGGAAGCGTGTGGAAGGCTACCCAAAACGTTTGACCCAAGTTAAACAATTTAAAGGCAAGGCTACCAAATACTAATTGAGTGTCTGTAAACTTCTGACCCACTGGGAATGTGATGAAAGAAATAAAAGCTGAAATGAATCACTAATACTATTCTGACATTTCATATTCTTAAAATAAAGTGGTGATCCTAACTGACCTAAGACAGGGAATTTTTACTAGGATTAAAATGTCAGGAATTGTGAAAAACTGAGTTGAAATGTAGTTGGCTGTAAACCTCCGACTTCAACTGTACATACATACATAGATAAACAATCTCATATTTGAAATGATAAAGGAGGATTCAAGAAAACTACACCGTGAAGACGATTTTCTAAAAGCAGTGGGTGACTGATTACCTAACGATCAACTGCTGGGGGAGAACAAATGGTGGCGATTCAACATTTAAAAGAAAAAGAAGATTTAACAGAAAAATATGACTGCCGATATTCTGGTCAGAGCCGATAGGAAGGCCACCCACTGCTTTAGACATTCATCTTCGCTGTCTTTTCTCTTAGAGATAATATCATGAAAGAGTCTAGCCATATAGCTATGGAAGTGACCACTCCCCCCACCTCAGGTTTCAGGCACAACCGCAGCAGCACTGTGGTTGACTGGCATGGTCACCATGGCAATCTGACACCCTCCACCACTGCATCCAGGAGACCTGACCAGAAGTCCGACAACCACAAAGGAGTTGGCTACAGAAGAAACAGACTGGCAGCTACTCAGGGCGGTGACGATACCAGTATCGCAATACTTTTTCCATGGCAAAAATTAAAACAAAGCGGACTAAACTATTTGGTCCTTTAAAAACCTGCTGTATGTAAAATAGTGTAGTGTAGCATGGGAAATGAATCAATGTGACATAATGGTAATGATGTTTCCAACATTAGGGCTGTTTCCCTAAAGGAGTTAAAACCGCTTTGTGTTTTGTCTCGTCACGATACTAACGAGTATCACCTTACTGGCATCGTCAGAGCCTTAATGGGTATACCAGTTCCCTACAGGCACGAAACAGAACAATCTGAAAAGGAGTAAAATGAACTTGTACTATCTGAACTTGTGAGGTCTAAGGTGATGGATTGGCGCCTCTGCCCCAGCCCATCTTCTCCCCTGATGATTCCAGTCTCACAGACCACCATCCGCCTCCCAGTCATCTCCTCCCCTGATGATTCCTCGCCTGATGATTCCTCCCTGTCTCATCCTGTGGTGCATTTGAGTGCTACTAGCCTGGGTCATGTTCATTGATTATGGCACAAAATGTTTGTTTTTTTAAATGTTGAGCAACAGGAAGAAAATAAAAAAAAGTTTGGATAGTACAAGTTAATCTCACTTCTTTTCAAATAGTTACCAGGTAGAACAGAAAACCAGCAGGCTCTGGACCTCCTAGGCCAACTTCAGTCCTGACTGGTGTCACTTTCACCCCAGCTAATACACCCAACTCCAATAATCTTCAGTTTAAAATGCAATTAGTTCAAATATTTAAAAAGCTATCTTTGCTAGAGATGGGGAAGTGTGACACCAGTCCAGCCCAGAATACCCTGGCCTACATGGTTGCTATCAGCCGTTCTCCTCTAATAACTACACAACCCCATCCCCCAGGCAGTGATGTGGGTAGTGTTCAGCAGACTTGATAATGACAATAAAAACACAAATGATGCTGTAATCCTGGATATATATATATATATATATATATATATATATATATATATAGGCCAGGGATGGAAGCTCCAGTTCTCAGGGCCATGGCCCCAGTCAACACACCCGACTCCAATAATCAACTAATCATGATCTTCAGTGTATAAGTCTCAGCTGTGTTTGTTAGGAATGGAGAGAGCATGACAATACTCCGGACCCGAGGACTGGAGTTCCTCATCAGTCAAAATTGCATTGTGTTAAATATGAATTGATTGAGAAGGCAATTTTAAGGGATTTCTAGATCTGCTCAGCTGTGACTGTCAACACAATAAACACTCCCAGCTGACCGTCACAGTCTCAGCTGTTTTCCTGACGTCTCACCGAACCTGGATGGATTGGCACCATTGCACTTCTCACCTGACTGGGCTCGATAAAAAATGTTTTAAAAAAACCTCGGACGGTCGCCTAGTCACTTTGATAAATCAATTGATTGAAGACCTCTTGGTGATTTCACCTTCAATTGCGTTGGCAAATTCGGGAGTTAACGTTATTTTTTTAATTATTAGTCTATATTATGCTATAATAGGCTATCAAAAAACGATATTTACCAGTTAATTCTTCGGGTTCTAGACCAGTCTCCGTATCCAATCCACACACAACGAAGTACTGAGCGAAGCGGCACGAAGCCGAGCCTGTGGCAGAGGTAACCCCGCTCATCATCGGTTTAGATGTGGTAGGCTACTCCGTCCGTCTCTATTCCGCGCTCTGGATCTCCATAGTGTAGCCTACGCAGGTCAAGTGAGAACAAACGTTAGACTCTTATTCACGTTTCAAACGAACTCCTCGTATTATATTTGGGATGAAATGTGCTCTTCTGTTCTCCGTCCACGGTCGGCAGCCTAGTGTCAGTCCGTTTTTGAATGTGTTGTCGAGGCACAGGCAGCCTATTTTTGGGAGGATTTCAATTGCGTCTCCTTGCATCCTCTCTCCACGCCTCCTTCTCAAAACCCATTGGATGGGAAAGCCAGAGGTTCCTCCCCTCTGACCTTCTCCTCCAATGGGTTTTGAGAAGGAGAGAGGATACGAGGAGGACACTATTGAGATTTTCCCAAAGTGTGATAAGGGGAGGAGGGGAGAGAAAGGAGGGGAAGAGAGGGAGTGGGGAAGAGAGGGAGGGAGGGAGGGAAGGAAGGAGTGAGATTGAGAGGAAGAGGGAGGAGGGGGGAGAGAGAGGGAGGGGAAAGAGAGGGAGAGAAAGGAAGGGAAGAGAGAGATGGAGGAGGGGGGAAGAGAGGGAAGGGGAGAGAGCGGGAGGAGATGGGGTAGAGAGAGCGGGGGGGAGAGAGAGAGAGGGAGGAGGGGGAGAGAGAAAGAGAGGGAGGAGGGGGAAGAGAGAAAGAGAGAGAGGAGGGGGAAGAGAGGGAGGGAGAGAAAGAAAGAGAGAGAGGGAGGAGGGGTGGGAGAGAGAGAGGGGGGAGAGAGAGAAGAGGGGAGAGAGAGAGAGAGAGGGAGGAGGGGGGAGAGAGGGAGGAAGGGGAGAGAGAGGGGGGGAAGAGAGAGATGGAGGGGAAGAGAGAGAGAGGGAGGAGGTTGGAAGAGCGTGAGAGAGAGGGACAGGAAGAAAGAGAGAGAGGGAGAAGGGGTGGAAGAGAGGGAGGGGGTAGAGAGGGAGGGGGAGGGAAGAGCGTGAGAGAGAGGGACAGGAAGAAGAGAGAGAGGGAGAAGGGGTGGAAGAGAGGGAGGGGGAGGGAGGGGGGAAGAGAGAGAGGAAGGGGGAAGATAGAGAGAGAGGGAGGAGGAGGGGGGGAGAGAGGGAGAGAAAGGAAGGGAAGAGAGAGATGGAGGAGGGGGGAAGAAAGGGAAGGGGAGAGAGCGGGAGGAGGGGGGTAGAGAGAGAGAGGGAGGAGGGGGAAGAGAGAAAGAGAGGGAGGAGGGGGAAGAGAGAGGGAGGGAGAGGAAGAAAGAGAGAGAGGGAGGAGGGGTGGAAGAGAGAGAGAGAGGGAGGGGGAGAGAGAGAAGAGGGGAGAGAGATTGAGGGAGGAGGGGGGAAGAAGGGGGGGAGGGAGGAAGGGGAGAGAGAGAGGGGGGAAGAGAGAGATTGAGGGGAAGAGAGAGAGGGAGGAGGTTGGAAGAGCGTGAGAGAGAGGGACAGGAAGAAAGAGAGAGAGGGAGAAGGGGTGGAAGAGAGTGAGGGGAAGGGAGGGAGGGAGGGGGGAAGAGAGGGAGGGGGAGGGAAGAGCGTGAGAGAGAGGGACAAGAAGAAGAGAGAGATGGAGAAGGGGTGGAAGAGAGGGAGGGGAGGGAGGGGGGAAGAGAGAGGAAGGGGGGAAGAGAGAGATGGAGAAGGGGTGGAAGAGAGGGAGGGGAGGGAGGGGGGAAGAGAGAGGAAGGGGGGAAGAGGGAGGGGAACGAGAGAGAGAAGGGGGGAAAGAGATTGAGGGGAAGAGAGAGAGGGAAGAGAGAGGGGAAGAGAGAGAGGGAAGAGAGAGGGGAAGAGAGAAAGAGGGATGGGGGAAGAGAGGGAGGAGGGGGAAGAGGGAGGGGAAGAAAGAGAGAGAGGGAGGGGAAAGAGAGAGAGGGAGGGGGAAGAGAGAGAGAGGGGGAGAGAGAGAGGGGAAGAGAGGGAGGAGGGGGGGAAGAGAGGGAGGAGGGGGGGAAGAGAGGGAGGAGGGAGGAGGGGGGGAAGAGAGGGAGGAGGGGGGAGAGAGCGAGAGAGGGAGGGGGAAGAGAGAGAGAGGGGGGAAGAGAGAGAGAGAGAGGGAGGAGGGGGAGGGGAAGAAAGAGAGAGAGGGAGGGGGAAGAGAGAGGGAGGGATGAGGGGGGAAGAGAGAGAGGGAGGAGGGGGGAAGAGAGAGAGAGGGAGGAGGGTGGAAGAGAGGGAGGGGGAAGAGAGTGGGAGTGGGGGAAGAAAGAGCGAGGGAGGGGAGAAGAGAGAGAGGGGGGAGGGGGAGAGAGAGGGAGATTGAGGGGAAGAGAGAGAGAGAGAGAGGGAGGAGGAGGGAAGAGAGAAAGAGGGGGGAGGGGGGAGAGAGTTTGAGGGAGGAGGGGGGGAGAGAGAGAAGGGGGAGGGGAAGAAAGAGAGAGAGGGAGGGGGAAGAGAGAGGGAGGGGGAAGAGAGAGGGAGGGGGGAAGAGAGAGAGAGAGGGAGGAGGGGGGAGAGAGAGAAGGGGGAGGGGAAGACAGAGAGAGAGGGAGGGGGAAGAGAGAGGGAGGGGGAGAGAGAGAGAGGGATGAGGGGGAAGAGAGAGAGGGAGGAGGGGGGAAGAGAGAGAGGGAGGAGGGGGGAAGAGAGAGAGAGGGAGGAGGGGTGGAAGAGAGGGAGGGGGTAGAGAGTGGGAGTGGGGGAAGAAAGAGCGAGGGAGGGGGGAAGAGAGAGAGGGAGGGGGGAGAGAGAGAGTGAGGGGAAGAGAGAGAGAGAGGGAGGAGGAGGGAAGAGAGAAAGAGGGAGGAGGGGGGAGAGAGAGAGAGGGAGGAGGGGGGGGAGAGAGAAGGGGGAGGGGAAGAAAGAGAGAGAGGGAGGGGGAAGAGAGAGGGAGGGGGGAGAGAGAGGGAGGGGGGAGAGAGAGAGAGGGATGAGGGGAGAGAGAGAGGGAGGGAGGGGGGGGAAGAGAGAGAGAGGGATGGGAAGAAAGAGAGAGAGGGAGGGGGAAGAGAGTGGGAGTGGGGGAAGAAAGAGCGAGGGAGGGAGGGGGGAAGAGAGAGAGGGAGGGGGGAAGAGAGAGAAGAAAGGGAAGGGGAGAGAGCGGGAGGAGGGGGGTAGAGAGAGAGAGGGAGGAGGGGGAAGAGAGAAAGAGAGGGAGGAGGGGGAAGAGAGAGGGAGGGAGAGGAAGAAAGAGAGAGAGGGAGGAGGGGTGGAAGAGAGAGAGAGAGGGAGGGGGAGAGAGAGAAGAGGGGAGAGAGATTGAGGGAGGAGGGGGGAAGAAGGGGGGGAGGGAGGAAGGGGAGAGAGAGAGGGGGGAAGAGAGAGATTGAGGGGAAGAGAGAGAGGGAGGAGGTTGGAAGAGCGTGAGAGAGAGGGACAGGAAGAAAGAGAGAGAGGGAGAAGGGGTGGAAGAGAGTGAGGGGGAGGGAGGGAGGGAGGGGGGAAGAGAGGGAGGGGGAGGGAAGAGCGTGAGAGAGAGGGACAAGAAGAAGAGAGAGATGGAGAAGGGGTGGAAGAGAGGGAGGGGAGGGAGGGGGGAAGAGAGAGGAAGGGGGGAAGAGGGAGGGGAACGAGAGAGAGAAGGGGGGAAAGAGATTGAGGGGAAGAGAGAGAGGGAAGAGAGAGGGGAAGAGAGAGAGGGAAGAGAGAGGGGAAGAGAGAAAGAGGGATGGGGGAAGAGAGGGAGGAGGGGGAAGAGGGAGGGGAAGAAAGAGAGAGAGGGAGGGGGAGGGAAGAGCGTGAGAGAGAGGGACAAGAAGAAGAGAGAGATGGAGAAGGGGTGGAAGAGAGGGAGGGGAGGGAGGGGGGAAGAGAGAGGAAGGGGGGAAGAGGGAGGGGAACGAGAGAGAGAAGGGGGGAAAGAGATTGAGGGGAAGAGAGAGAGGGAAGAGAGAGGGGAAGAGAGAGAGGGAAGAGAGAGGGGAAGAGAGAAAGAGGGATGGGGGAAGAGAGGGAGGAGGGGGAAGAGGGAGGGGAAGAAAGAGAGAGAGGGAGGGGGAAGAGAGAGAGAGGGGGAGAGAGAGAGGGGAAGAGAGGGAGGAGGGGGGGAAGAGAGGGAGGAGGGGGGGAAGAGAGGGAGGAGGGAGGAGGGGGGGAAGAGAGGGAGGAGGGGGGAGAGAGCGAGAGAGGGAGGGGGAAGAGAGAGAGAGGGGGGAAGAGAGAGAGAGAGAGGGAGGAGGGGGAGGGGAAGAAAGAGAGAGAGGGAGGGGGAAGAGAGAGGGAGGGATGAGGGGGGAAGAGAGAGAGGGAGGAGGGGGGAAGAGAGAGAGAGGGAGGAGGGTGGAAAAGAGGGAGGGGGAAGAGAGTGGGAGTGGGGGAAGAAAGAGCGAGGGAGGGGAGAAGAGAGAGAGGGGGGAGGGGGAGAGAGAGGGAGATTGAGGGGAAGAGAGAGAGAGAGAGAGGGAGGAGGAGGGAAGAGAGAAAGAGGGGGGAGGGGGGGAGAGAGTTTGAGGGAGGAGGGGGGGAGAGAGAGAAGGGGGAGGGGAAGAAAGAGAGAGAGGGAGGGGGAAGAGAGAGGGAGGGGGGAAGAGAGAGAGAGAGGGAGGAGGGGGGAGAGAGAGAAGGGGGAGGGGAAGACAGAGAGAGAGGGAGGGGGAAGAGAGAGGGAGGGGGAGAGAGAGAGAGGGATGAGGGGGAAGAGAGAGAGGGAGGAGGGGGGAAGAGAGAGAGGGAGGAGGGGGGAAGAGAGAGAGAGGGAGGAGGGGTGGAAGAGAGGGAGGGGGTAGAGAGTGGGAGTGGGGGAAGAAAGAGCGAGGGAGGGGGGAAGAGAGAGAGGGAGGGGGGGAGAGAGAGAGATTGAGGGGAAGAGAGAGAGAGAGGGAGGAGGAGGGAAGAGAGAAAGAGGGAGGAGGGGGGAGAGAGAGAGAGGGAGGAGGGGGGGGAGAGAGAAGGGGGAGGGGAAGAAAGAGAGAGAGGGAGGGGGAAGAGAGAGGGAGGGGGGAGAGAGAGGGAGGGGGGAGAGAGAGAGAGGGATGAGGGGAGAGAGAGAGGGAGGGAGGGGGGGGAAGAGAGAGAGAGGGATGGGAAGAAAGAGAGAGAGGGAGGGGGAAGAGAGTGGGAGTGGGGGAAGAAAGAGCGAGGGAGGGAGGGGGGAAGAGAGAGAGGGAGGGGGGAAGAGAGAGAGAGATTGAGGGGAAGAGAGAGAGAGAGAGGGAGGAGGAGGGAAGAGAGAAAGAGGGAGGGGGGGGAGAGAGAGAGAGGGAGGAGGGGAGAGAGAGAGAGGGAGGAGGGGGGAGAGAGAGAGAGGGAGGAGGGGGGAGAGAGAGAAGGGGGAGGGGAAGAAAGAGAGAGAGGGAGGGGAAGAGAGAGGGAGGGGGGAGAGAGAGGGAGGGGGGAGAGAGAGGGAGGGGGGAGAGAGAGAGAGGGAGGGGGGAGGGGGAAGAGAGAGAGGGAGGGAGGAGGGGGAAGAGAGAGAGAGGGATGGGAAGAAAGAGAGAGAGGGAGGAGGGGTGGAAAAGAGGGAGGGGGAGGGGAGTGGGAGTGGGGGAAGAAAGAGCGAGGGTAGGGGGAAGAGGGGGAAGAGAGAGGGAGGGGGGAGAGAGAGGGAGGGGGGAGAGAGAGAGAGAGAGGGATAAGGGGAGAGAGAGAGGGAGGGAGGGGGGGGAAGAGAGAGAGAGGGATGGGAAGAAAGAGAGAGAGGGAGGGGGAAGAGAGTGGGAGTGGGGGAAGAAAGAGCGAGGGAGGGAGGGGGGAAGAGAGAGAGGGAGGGGGGAAGAGAGAGAGAGATTGAGGGGAAGAGAGAGAGAGAGGGAGGAGGAGGGAAGAGAGAAAGAGGGAGGAGGGGGGAGAGAGAGAGAGGGAGGAGGGGGGAGAGAGAGAAGGGGGAGGGGAAGAAAGAGAGAGAGGGAGGGGAAGAGAGAGGGAGGGGGGAGAGAGAGGGAGGGGGAGAGAGAGGGAGGGGGGAGGGGGAAGAGAGAGAGGGAGGGAGGAGGGGGAAGAGAGAGAGAGGGATGGGAAGAAAGAGAGAGAGGGAGGAGGGGTGGAAAAGAGGGAGGGGGAGGGGAGTGGGAGTGGGGGAAGAAAGAGCGAGGGTAGGGGGAAGAGAGAGTGAGGGAGAGGGAAGAGAGAGAGGGAGGGGGAAGAGAGAGCGAGGGAGGGAGGAAGAGAGAGCGAGGGGGGAGGGAAAGAGAGAGAGGGAGGGAAAGAGAGAGAGGGAGGGGGGAAGAGAGAGAGGGAGGGAAAGGAGAGAGAAGGGGTAGAGAGAGGAGGGGGAAGAGGAAAAGAGAGGGAGGGGGAAGACAGAGAGAGAGAGGGATGGGAGAGAGGGAGGTTAAGAGAGAGAGAGGGAGGGGGGGAAGAGAGAGAGGGAGGGGGGGAAGAGAGAGGGGGAGGAGGGAAGAGAGAGAGGGAGGAGGGGGGAAGAGAGAGGGAGGAGGGGGAAGAGAAAGAGAGGGAGGGGAAGAGAGAGTGAGGAGGGAGGAAGAGAGAGAGAGGGGAAAGGAGAGAGGGAGTGGGGGAAGAGAGAGAGAGGGAACAGAGATAGAGGAATGGGGAAGAGAGAGAGAGGGAGGGGGGAGAGACAGAGAGAGGGGGGAAGAAAGAGAGAGAGGTGGTAGAGAGAGAGAGAGAGAGAGGGGAAGAGACAGAGAGAGGAGGGGAAGAGACAGAGAGAGGGGGGGAAGAGAGAGAGAGAGAGAGGTTAGAGAGAGGGAGGGGGGAGAGGAAAAGAGATGGAGGGGGAAGACAGAGAGAGAGGGAGAGGGGGAAGACAGAGAGAGAGGGAGGGGGGTAAGAGAGAGAGACCTCAAAAGGCCTGTGGTGTTGATGGTATCCTCAATGAAATGATCAAATATACAGACAACAAATTCCAATTGGCTATACTAAAACTCTTTAACATCATTCTTAGCTCTGGCACGTTCTCCAATATTTGGAACCAAGGACTGATCACCCCAATCCACAAAAGTGGAGACAAATTTGACCCCAATAACTACCGTGGGATATATGTCAACAGCAACCTTGGGAAAGTCCGCTGCATTATCATTAACAGCAGACTCGTACATTTCCTCAGTGAAAACAATGTACTGAGTAAATGTCAAATTGGCTTTTTTCCAAATGATTGTACGACAGATCATGTATTTTCCCCCCTCACACCCTAATTGACAAACAAACAAACCAAAAACAAAGGCAAAGTCTTCTCATGCTTTGTTGATTTCAAAACAACAAGTGTGCGGTTAAAATAGGCAAAAAAACACACACATTTCTTTCTTCCCACAGGGCTGTGGGGTGAGACAGGGATGTAGCTTAAGCCCCACCCTCTTCAACATATATATCAACGAATTGGCGAGGACACTAGAAAAGTCCGCAGCACCCGGGCCTCACCCTACTAGAATCTGAAGTCAAATGTCTACTGTTTGCTGATGATCTGGTGCTTCTGTCACCAACCAAGGAGGGCCTACAGCAGCACCTAGATCTTCTGCACAGATTCTGCCAGACCTGGGCCCTGACAGTAAATCTCAGTAAGACCAAAATAATGGTGTTCCAAAAAAAGTCCAGTCGCCTGGGCCACAAATACAAATTCCATCTAGACACCGTTGCCCTTGAGCACGCAAAAAAACGATACATACCTTGGCCTAAACATCACAGGTAACTTCCACAAAGCTGTGAACGATCTGAGAGACAAGGCAAGAAGGGCATTTTATGCCATCAAAAGGAACATACAATTCGACCAATTAGGATCTGGCCAAAAATACTTGAATCAGTTATAGAACATATTGCCCTTTATGGTTGTGAGATCTGGGGTCCGCTCACCAACTAAGAATTCATAAAATGGGACAAACACCAAATTAAGACTCTGCATGCAGAATTCTGCAAAAATATCCTTTGTGTACAATGTAAACTCAGCAAAAAAGGAAATGTCCCCTTTTCAGGACCCTGTCTTTCAAAGTTAATTTGTAAAAATCCAAATAACTTCACAGATCTTCATTGTAAAGGGTTAAAACACTGTTTCTCATGCTTGTTCAATGAACCATAAACAATTAATGAACATGCACCTGTGGAACGGTCGTTAAGACACTAACAGCTTACAGACGGTAGGCAATTAAGGTCGCAGTTATGAAAACTTAGGACACTAAAGAGGCCTTTCTACTGACTCTAAAAAACACCAAAAGAAAGATGCCTAGGGTCCTTGCTCATCTATGTGAACGTGCCTTAGGCATGCTGCAAGGAGGCATGAGGACTGCAGATGTGGCCAGGGCAATAAATTGCAATGTCTGTACTGTGAGACGCCTAAGACAGTGCTACAGGGAGACAGGACAAACAGATGATCGTCCTCGCAGCGGCAGACCACATGTAACAACCCCTGCACAGGATCGGTACATCCAAACATCACACCTGCGGGACAGGTACAGAATGGCAACAACAATTGCCCGAGTCACACCAGAAACGCACAATCCCTCCATCAGTGTTCAGACTGTCCACAATAGGCTGAGAGAGGCTGGACTGAGGGCTTGTAGGCCTGTTGTAAGGCAGGTCCTCACCAGATATCAACGGCAACAACGGGGACAAACCGTCGCTGGACCAGACAGGACTGGCAAAAAGTGCTCATCACTGACGAGTCGCGGTTTTGTCTCACCAGGGGTGATGGTCAGATTCGCATTTATCGTCGAAGGAATGAGCGTTACACTGAGGTCTGTACTCTGGAGTGGGATCAATTTGGAGGTGGAGGGTCCGTCATGGTCTGGGGCGGTGTGTCACAGCATCATCGGAGCTTGTTGTCATTGCATGCAATCTCAACACTATACGTTACACATTATTCCATTTCTGTTAGTCACATGTCTGTGGAACTTGTTCAGTTTATGTTTCAGTTGTTGAATCTTATGTTCATACAAATATTTACACATGTTAAGTTTGCTGAAAATAAACGCAGTTGACAGTGAGACTGTCACGCGGAATGACGCTGAAGAGACGAAGCAGGTACGGGGAGTAAACATTTAATAAATAACAGACATATAACGAGACAGGCCCAGCGTCAGCAAACAGAAACTAAGACAAGTAACAATAAAGGCAGCAGCCTAACATACGAAGCATCGGGGAGTACTGGTGTTCCAGTTGGAATGGTGGCAGCGGCTCTGGGTCGCCATCGATTGAACCGGGGATGCCTAGCCAGCTCGTCAGGCTTCCACGCCCTAGCTGGTTCGAGAGGTTTCCTTGCCCCGGTTGGCTCGGAGGGTGCCCATCCCATGTCGGGCCTCAGCCTGATCGTCAACTTTTGTGCGCCCAACCGGTCCAGGAGTGTTTTGTTTGTGACATCGGGGTGGATTCCGCCGCCGATGGAACCGGGGGTACCTCAGCCAGCCATACGGCGTCCCAAGAGGGTGGGGTACTGTCACGTCTGCTCCCGCTCTTCCCTTCCCCTGGTGCTTGAGGGCACCAGATTACCGTGCATCACACACTCCTGCCATCCATCACGTACACCTGCCTTCCCTCGTCACTCGCATCAGCGTTATTGGACTCACCTGGACTCACTTATCACATGTTCATTTCCTCCCCTATATTTGTCTGTTCCCTGCTGCTGCATTGATTGTTTCTTGTCTTAGGCCCAGCGTCAGCAAACAGAAACTGTCTCGTTATATGTCTGTCATTTATTAAATGTTTACTCCCCGTACCTGCTTCGTCTCTCCAGCGGCATTCCTCATGACAGAGAGGACATTTCTAATTTTTGCTGAATTTAGAACACCAAATAATGCATTCAGAGCAGAATTAGGCTGATACCCACTAATTATCAAAATCCAGGAAAGAGCGGTTAAATTCTACAACCACCTAAAAGGAAGCGATTCCCAAACTTCCATAACAAAGACATCACCTACAGAGAGATGAACCTGGAGAAGAGTCCTCTAAGCAAGCTGGTCCTGGGGCTCTGTTCACAAACACACCCCACAGAGCTCCAGGACAGCAACACAATTACACCCAACCAAATCATGAGAAAAATAAATGATAATAACTTGACACATTGGAAAGAATTAACAAAAAAACAGAGCAAACTAGAATGCTATTTGGCCCTAAACACAGAGTACACAGTGGCAGAATACCTGACCCAAACTTAAGGAAAGCTTTGACTATGTACAGACTCAGTGAGCATAGCCTTGCTATTGAGAAAGGCCGCCGTTGGCAGACCTGGCTCTCAAGAGAAGACAGGCTATGTGCACACTGCCCACAAAATGAGGTGAAACTGAGCTGCACTTCCTATCCTCCTGCCCAATGTATGACCATATCAGAGACACATATTTCCCTCAGATTACACAGATCCACAAAGAATTTGAAAACAAACCCGATTTTGTTAAACTCTCATATCTCCTGGGTGAAATATCACAGTGTACCATCACATCAGCAAGATTTGTGACCTATTGCCACAAGAAAAGGTCAGCCAGAAACCATATTTATGCTTATTTATTTTCCCTTTTGTACTTTAACCAGAGAGAGAGAGAGGGAGAGGGGAGAGAAAGGGAGAGGGAGGGAGAGGGAAGGAAGGAGGGAGGGGGGGGTGCTCTGAGTACGACGTGTAAAACAGCGTGTTCCAGTTACCTCCAGTATACAGCAAATTTGCACAGCCTTTGAGTGGGACAACATTCCATAGGCAACAATCAACAGCCTGATCAACTCTATGCAAAGGAGATGTGTCGCACTGCATGAGGCAAATGGTGGTAACACCAGATACTGACTGGTTTTCTGATCCACGCCTCTTCCTTTTTTTAAGGTCTCTGTGACCAACAGATGCATATTCGTATACTCAGTTGTGAAATCCATAGATTAGGGCCTAATGCATTTATATCAATTGGTTGAGTTCATTATATGAACCGAAGTACTTGGGTGTACGAGATTTGACTTCAGAAGAGTTACAGCTTTTGTTAAGTGGTGGTGTCCTTCCTCCCAGGCCGTTGGCATGGTGCAAGGTTAGATAGGGTTAAAGTAGTGGTATAAAGTGATGGGTTTTAACCAATATAGGGTTAGTTGATATTGTACTTCAAATATGTGTATTTAAATTGTATTTATTTAAAAATGTTCATGGTTCCCCTTTCTCATTTTGCATCACAAAGTGTAATGGATCTACAGTCGTGGCCAAAAGTTTTGAGAATGACACAAATGTGAATTTTCACAAAGTCTGCTGCCTCAGTTTGTATGATGGCAATTTGCATATACTCCAGAATGTTATGAAGAGTAATTAGATGAATTGCAATTAATTGCAAAGTCCCTCTTTGCCATGTAAATGAACTGAATCCCCCAAAAACATTTCCACTGCATTTCAGCCCTGCCACAAAAGGACCAGCTGACATCATGTCAGTGATTCTCTCGTTAACACAGATGTGAGTGTTGACGAGGACAAAGCTGGAGAACACTCTGTCATGCTGATTGAGTTCGAATAACAGACTGGAAGCTTTAAAAGGAGGAATCATTGTTCTTCATTTGTCAACCATGGTTAACTGCAAGAAAACACGTGCCGTCATCATTGCTTTGCACAAAATGGGCTTCACAGGCAAGGATATTGCTGCCAGTAAGATTGCACCTAAAATCAACCATTTATCTGATCATCAAGAACTTCAAGGAGAGCGGTTCAATTGTTGTGAAGAAGGCTTCAGGGCGCCCAAGAAAGTCCAGCAAGCGCCAGGACTGTCTACTAAAGTTGATTCAGCTGCGGGATCGGGGCACCACCAGTACAGGAATGGCAGCAGGCAGGTGTGAGTGCATCTGCACGCACAATGAGGCGAAGACTTTTGGGGGATGGCCTGGTGTCAAGAAGGGCAGCAAAGAAGCCACTTCTCTCCAGGAGAAACATCAGGGACAGACTGATATTCTGAAAAAGGTACAGGGATTGGACTGCTGAGGACTGGGGTAAAGTAATGTTCTCTGATGAATCCCCTTTCCGATTGTTTGGGGCATTCGGAAAAAAGCTTGTCCGGAGAAGACAAGTTGAACGCCATCAGTCCTGTGTCATGCCAACAGTAAAGTATCCTGACACCATTCATGTGTGGGGTTGCTTCTCAGCCAAGGGAGTGGGCTCACTCACAATTTTGCCTAAGAACGCAGCCATGAATAAGGAATGGTACCAACACATCCTCCGAGAGCAACTTCTCCCAACCATCCAGGAACAGTTTGGTGACGAACAATGCCCTTTCCAGCATTATGGAGCACCTTACCATAAGGCAAAAGTGATAACTAAGTGGCTCGGGGAACAAAACATTCATATTTTGGGTCCATGACCAGGAAACTCCCCATACCTTAATCCTATTGAGAACTTGTGGTCAATCCTCAAGAGGCGGGTGGACAAACAAAAACCCACAAATCCTGACAAACTCCAAGCATTGATTATGCAAGAATGGGCTGCCATCAGTTAGGATGTGGCCCAGAAGTTAATTGACAGCATGCCAGGGCGGATTGCAGAGGTCTTGAAAAAGAAGGGTCAACACTGCAAATATTGACTCTTTGCATCCACTTCATGTAATTGTCAATAAAATCCTTTGACACTTATGAAATGCTTATAATTATACTTCAGTATTCCATAGTAACATCTGACAAAAATATCTAAAGACACTGAAACAGCAAACTTTGTGAAAATTAATATTTGTGTCATTCTCCAAACTTTTGGCCACGACTGTATACTATAGTTCAGTTGGGGGAGGTAATGAAACATATTGGATGTCAACCGCCGTTAAACAGAAGAAGAAGGGATTCCAAGTCGGAAACTCTGGTATCTTTCTAGAACTCTGACTTTCTGACCTAAAGATCACTGACGTCATGATTTGACCACATTTTATTTTAGTTCCCAGTTGTCTTGAAAGCACGAATTGTCTTCCAAAAAACACACTAACGGTCCGTCCCTTCACTTATTCAACCCGTTCGACAGTAGTTGACTTAAGTTGTACTTTTGACAGACAAAAACAGAAAATGATGTAGCCTAGGTAAGATGGTCACACCCACATCGATCAGGCCCCACCTCACCACACCTACCAAACGGGCGCAAATGTACCTCAAAAGCTGTTCAAGAACGGTGTGCACCGTTTTGGGAAAAAGTGTCTTTCAGTGCTGTCACGCAACTTAGCAACAAACTGAGTCTTTCAGTACAAACTGTCACTCAACATAGCAAATGTTGAGGTAAACTGAACACACCCTGAGTTCAGTTTACTGAGTCAATCGCCATTTTGAAGTAGTGATTTTCTTCTTCACGATTGGTTGATCCCTCCTGATGATCAGCCAATGAAGTTGGAAGTCCCCACCCAGTTGACTACATTAAAATGGTGGAAGCCCTCAATGGCGCTGGCCATGCTGACATAGCCTTTAGGCCACAAGAGGCCTCTATCATTCTCTATGGCAAGGGTGGGCAATTCCCCTTGAGGGCCTGATTGGTGTCACAGTTTTGCCCCAGCTCCAGCTAACACACCTCCAATAATCACCTAATCATGATCTTCAGTTTAGAATGCAATTTGATTAATCAGCTGTGTTTGCTAGGGATGGAGAAAAAGTGTGACACCAATCAGTCCCCCGAGGACTGGAGTTGCCCACCCCTGCTCTATGGGAAGGATGTGTTTCTTAAGTATTCTACAGGGCCTTTTAATGAGCACAGTCTTGAGGTTGATTACACTAATTAATGAAGGGGCGGGCTCACATTCAACCAGATGGCTTAAAAAAGTTCCTCCTAGACACCAAGGAGATGTTGTGATTTCAGTATTTGGTATTTGCAGCCATGGGATCAAAGCAGGTGCTAATTAAGCTTTTGGCGGTGGTTGCTGCGTTTGGTTGTTTCTGGGATGCTGCGTCGTCAACTCCTTGGGCTCATGCAGCTCTGAAGCCCATGGCCTTCCAAAGGTCTGCAGTGCTGCAACCCAGGGACTTCCAGAACCAGAGATCTGCAGTGCTGCATCCCAGGAAGCAGGATTCAGTGTTCCAGTCAA
The DNA here is from genome assembly GCF_029448725.1 of Salvelinus fontinalis. Taxonomy (NCBI): domain Eukaryota; kingdom Metazoa; phylum Chordata; class Actinopteri; order Salmoniformes; family Salmonidae; genus Salvelinus; species Salvelinus fontinalis. The sequence goes on from NC_074669.1 coordinate 6,053,313, forward strand.
AACAAGTCTTTGAAACCCCGCTGACCTGGACGTTTCCTCATAATCCAGTGCTAGAGGCCAAGCCTGAAGTGAAGAATTTTGAGCTGAAGCAGCCTGTCCCTGCCAACACGGTGCAGGTCAAATGCGGGGAGAATCTGGTCCAGGTGGAGGTCAAGCAGGATCTGTTTGGTATCGGCCAACTTATCCAGCCGGCTGATCTCACCCTGGGGGGCTGTGCTGCAGCTGGGGAGGATGTCGAAGCCCAAAGGCTGATCTTCGAGTCGGAGCTGCAGGGATGTGGCAGTACACTGAAGGTAGCCTTTGTTCAAATCTTAATGTCCAGTTCAAATATTTTAAATCTAAGGACTGGTTTCCTGGACACATAGTAAGCCTAGTCTTGGACTTTATTCTTTTACATTAAGTGTTTCATTTGGTCCACGTTTACAAAGCATGTGACAAATAAAACATGACTTAAGTGAAATGGGGAGTCATTTAAAGCAACTGCTTTAAACACTTGTTTTTTGTTACCACTTCTCAGATGCTAGAGGATACCTTCATCTATACCTTCCACCTGCTCTACAAACCAAGTCATATTGGTGACACCCCTGTTGTAAGGACCACTGAGGCTGTTGTAGGCATTGAGTGCCACTACAAGAGGTGAGAATTCTCCAAACGGATGACTTGTGGTGCATGGACATTGATTTATCAGAAGTAGGCCGACTTAACTCAGGACTTGAGTTAATTTTGCAGTGACTAATGTCCATTTCTCCCCTTGCAGGAAACTCAATGTGAGCAGCAATGCCTTGAAGCCTACCTGGACCCTCTTTGCAGACTCTAAATTAGTTGAGGCGCAACTCTACTTTTCTCTCAAGCTCATGACTGGTGGGTAGTTCCATGTCTGTTAATTATTATTAGTGTCTGTATGGTAGCACCCTCAACCAACACCTAGCAACCTCACAAAGAGGTTTGGTGTCTTGGTATAATGGCTAAGGTGTTGGGTTGACACTTGCTGGTCCCGGTGAAGGCTACACATCTTGCAGCCCTGAAATGACTGACATGAGGTTTGTAATGTAAACTCTATAATTTGTTCCTAGGTGACCTGGTGTTTTTGTCAAGATGCTATTAAATTTCACTTATTTTTGCTGCTTTCTAGATGACTGGCAGATTGAGAGGCCCTCCAGTCAGTACTTCCTAGGTGACCTGATTCGCATGGAAGCCTCTGTCCTGGAGTACCACCATGTGCCTCTGCGGATCTTTGTTGAAAGCTGTGTTGCCACTCTGGTGCCTGACATTAACTCAAAGCCCAGATACTCCTTCATTGAGAATGACGGGTGAGTCGGCGAGGGCACTGTTCAAAGGTGGCGCGTACCAGGTTTGGGATCCATTTTAATTCAGGAATTAAACTTACATTGTACTTTTGTTCTTGTCTTACTAGCACTGATTTAGCTGAGATGCTATATTGAGTTCTGCTTGCGGACTGTCACTTTAGCTACATTAGTGTAATGCACTGGATAGGAGTGATTCCTAAATCTAAACTGAAATTCCACATTTTTCAAAGTGTTGAAGAGAATTGTCCTCAGTTCACTGAATATAATTGACCCCCTTCCCCCAACCCTGGTGTGCACACCCAACAAACTATGACTATGTACAACCAGTTTCATACAGCTTACTGGAAAAGGCCATCAACAGTTTCCTGATAATAGATGAGCCTAATTCTGGACAAATACCTTTAATTGAGGTTTTCCATTGACTATAATATTTTGTCCAGGACTAGAAGTAATCTTTATCTGGTGAAATGGTCCATAGAAGTTGCAAATGTTACTATTAAAGGAGCAACTGGAAGGTGTGCACTGCACATCCTCCTTGTGAAATGTCCTCCAATGGTTTCTGGTTCTTCAGGTGTCTAGTTGATGCTGTGTTGATGGGCTCTAGTTCCCAGTTCCTGCCTCGCTCACAGGACCACAAGCTTCAGATCCAGCTGGAGACCTTCATATTCAAACAGCAGTATGCTGGCCCTGGAAGCAACAGCAGAACTAGCCAGAAAACAATGGACATGATCTATATAACCTGCCACCTGAAGGCCACTGCAGCTTCCTCCCCAACTTATGCTGAGGGCAAGGCCTGTTCCTTTGTCAATGGGTAAATGTATAGTGTGACTTCTGATGGGTGTGTTCATTTTTGCAATGGAAGCAGACATTTCTTACTGGACTGGCAGGATTGTACTGGTCTTTGTAGTTTCAGGTTTACTGAATACTGTTAAAGCTTTTTCTTCTCCCAGGTGGAGGTCTGCAGACGGGGATGACCAGGTGTGTGGTTGCTGTGACACCACCTGTACCATGAGAAGGGCCAGAGCTATTTCCATGGACGCTGGTATGATTTGAGTTATCAAATTCACTGGCTCAACATTTCAGCTCTTGAGGCTCAACACAAATGATCTGGCAACTTGAGTGCTACTGGGCTCAAATCATGAGAACTCCTATCCCTGTGCCCTTGAGGAAGGCTATTAACCCCGCCTTGCTCTCCCCGTCCAGTGGCGCTGCACTGCGGCTTGACCCTGTGCGCCTAACTGACATGTGCAATCATCATTCAATTGGATGTTTGTGCCTCTTGAGGGACTTTGTTTTGCGCTTTCTTAAACATCGGCAATACATTTTATGTTTATGATAATTCAGTCCTCTACTTCTCTCCCCAGATGTGCAGTGGGAAGCTGACGCTGTCCTTGGCCCCATATCCATCCAGTAGTATCTTGTGTTGACGTGATCCACCTGAATCATGACAGTAAATAGGCTATAGAGAAATAAACAACTTAATGGCTGTAGTTTCTCTTGGTTTGTCAGTGTAGTAGACTACTATTTTTGGTCTCTGTAGTATCATTATAGACCAAGTTCACATTGGGTTTATTGGCTCCTCAACTGGGGTTTGGTTAAATTGACAGCAACTTTCCTGTTGCAGAAAAGTGACACTTAGGAGTTAGTTTGAAAGGTAGGGTTATCTATGCGCTTGACATTTGCTTGCTTTTGTAAGGAACCTTGTTTAAATGCCCATGTGACAACAAATACATTGTCTCTATTGCTTGTGTGGGAAGACACTGTCCTGCCAGAAGTGATTTAATAAACCAAGTGGCCTCCACTCATTGCTGTTCTGGTACTTTAATCTCATCAGTACTATACCTGTAACTTGACATGGCTGCATTTTCTTACCAGTAAGAATGGCACTAAAACATGTCATTTCTAAAACACATCTAATCACTTAAACCATCCTGAGGTTAAGTGGCAGAACTAATTACACTTGCATGAGGAGAGAATTATCTTCACTTCTCCTCGTGCATAGTTCTGCCACTTTTATCCTTTTATTTAACTAGGCAAGTCAGTTAACAAATTCATATTTTCAATGATTGTCTAGGAACTGGTTTTAACTGCCTTGTTCAGAGGCAGAACGACAGATTTGTACCTTGTCAGTTCGGGGATTTGAACTTGCAACCTTTCAGTTACTAGTCCAAACATTCCAACCATTAGGCCATGCTGCTGTCCCAATGACATGTATGACCTTGTCACTCTCCTAGAGAAGGTCAGTCCTCTTTCTTCAACACAGTAGCTACTGTTTTGTTGAGTTAATTATATGATACTGTATCACACCCAGGACAATTTAACCACTGTTCTTCATTAGACACCAAACGGGGAGAACTACCTGGACCTGTCATATGCTCATTTTTAGTTTTTCATTGTGCAATTTAAACATATCTCATAATGAACACAACCCACTTGTGTAAAACATAATGTAGAATTTCTCAATGTTTTGACCACTCAGAACACAGAAATAAAGACTCAAATCTACACCAATATATGCACTGTAATGACAATTTTGTCAAATGTGAGACTTTAATACATTCCAACATTGATAGAAGGTGTGTAGATTCAATTAACATTCACAAAAGGGTCGGGATCAATTCAATTTGAATTCAGTCAATTCAGAATGGAATGCAATGTCAGTTGACTTGTTGACGGAACTGTTAATGGTTGACTGAAATGGAATTCATCCCAACCAGGGAGCATGAGGGCTCTGGATAGTTAAAGAGAATCCAGGGTGTCAGCAGTGAGTTTTCTCTGGTGCCTCAGTAGTGGGCTTGGTGTTAAAGACCATCTTGAGCAAGAAGAGATGCAGGTAGCCCGCCATGACCATATCCTGTCCGCAGACCAACAGGTGAAGTATTTGGAGTTGGAGAGGTAGTAGACAGCGCTTCTCCTCATACTGCCAAAGTTCTAATGCTGAAATGTGGAAGACGTAGCCCTCCACACGATGTCTCCTAAAAGTAGTTTGGAGAGTAAGGTTAACTTTATTTCATATTTCCATGAACACTATTATTTACATTACTATATTATATATACATTAATACTATATTACATTGCTGTATATTATATTACTTTATTATCTCCCATATACAGATATTTTTACTTTATGTTTGGGCATGTTTACTTTTTGGTAACATAGGCTACCACCATTTTCACACTGTCGAAGGTTTCATTACGTGCATTCAATTCAATGATTGCGGTCAATAAAATGAGTCTGAGGCAGACATGCAGTCAATCCCAAATAAACCCATTATCTCTATGGTGGACCGAGTGTTGTTCTGTTCTTTCTGGGTTTCCGCCATTTTCTTCTTCTCCTTCTGTTGGCGTGTTGAGAAAGACCTACATGCTGCCAAATGGGTTGTGGAAGTTGTTAAAGCACATTTGATAGAAACCTAAAATAAATAAATGACATTTTCCCACAACATTTCAAAGGGGAAATGCATTTGTCGTGCACTTTGTGCATGTGCGTGCACCTGCATTCAAAGGAGGAACAATATACCCATCTTCCCAGCTATGAAGTTGATTTGACCCGTAGCTTCGTCAATTTTGGACACCAACAAGCCTTTAGGAGAGGACACATAAGCACACAGACCTTGTTCACCATCATATGGGACAACCATGTGCCGCAAATCATAATTTAACTGCTCTGTAGACTACAATGGACTAAGCCCTGTTAACAGACCCCCCCCCCCCCCCTGAATATTATATATATATATTGTCATTTTAAGGGTCAATATCACTAAAAGTGTTATTTTTTGGTCTTCAAGATAAATCACTGGATCAAATTTCAGAAGGATCCTTATGTGTGTATGCCTTCATGATAATAGAAGCATAATGACAGACTTCAAAGTTAATTTTATACATTTTAGACTATATTATTTCAGTGGAAGGAGGCAATTTTTCAATGTCCCAAGTGCTGCTCAAACAACTTCAACGAGAATAATTAGTAATACAATTATACATTTAAAATATATTTCCAAATTTTCTTCATTCAATTTGATCTTATGTATAGTCTTATGTTAACTGCTGCACTTTTTATAAGAATATTGACTATTTTCTGTACATCCTCAAAGTTGTTGTCCACCCTGTTATATTGTGGTAACTGGCACTTTATTTTTTTATTTTTTATTAACAAATATCAACAAACAAAAGAGGAATAGTCACATGCAAACAAGCATACAAACTATTTACATTGCCAGGAATCCTAAACAAACAAATCATATTCATTAATAATACAACAAGTTAATTGCCTTTTTGTTTTTCATTTTAGTTAAAGTGGTGCCATAGTGTTTAAACTCATTTATAAAGTGAAAAAAGTTAGGTTTTGAATTAGACTATTTGCATTTGTGAATATGAAATTGACCTAGTATAATTAGCAGTTGAATTAAATATACTACATCTTTATCTATGTCAGAATTTCTGAAATAAATCATTATATCAAAACCATTAAATTGTACAACCGGTCCTATTTTTTTGTAACAAAACTCTGTCAATCCAAAACATTCTACTATAAATACAGGCAAAAAAACCAAATGCAAAATGGTCTACTTCTCCATTCCACAGAAATCAGTTATATTCAATATTCAGCTTGAATCTTTCCAAAACATGTTTCACAAGATAAATTCTATGTAATATTTTAAATGAAACTTCCTTTACTTTGTTACTGATAGAATATTTGTTAGCAATTTTCCATGCTTTCCCCCATAACTATAGTATGTTAACAAGAAATTTGTGGAGTGGTTGAAAAACGAGTTTTAATGACTCCAGCATAAGCGTATGTAAACTTCTAACTTCAACTGTACACACACACACACACATATCCTGTTATTGTACTACTAAACTGTGGAATAACATCTTACCATAATAGCATCTTACCAAGAAGCACTCCAGTCCGGAGGCACGCAGCACGACAGCAAAGTCACACTGGTCCACTCCCCAGAACAAGTCCTGGTCCGCTGGTAGGTCAGGATGGGGGGTCCGCCAAGGGATCACCCAAACCCAATAGAGCCAGGAGCACTACTACAGATGCCCCACATAACATGGGTGGTCTTCTTGAAATTAGGAGTTTTTATAGCAATGATTTGGCCCGTGGGATAAGACGTTATTCACTACAACTTGTACATTTGCTTTACTATAGGTCCTGGGTGAAGTTTACCCTGGGTACAGATCTAGGATCAGGATCTAGGACCTAATCTTAACCATTAGTGGGGGAAATGCAAAACTGGCCACGGTCAGCATCTAAGGGCAACTTCACCCTACTACCTATGATGGGTGGAGTTCAGAAATGGGAAAATCCAGGTCCCTTCACATATGGTGTCGAGACACCCGGTCCTAATTCCATCTCGAGGCCTTGGCCTCAGCCCTGACCCTTATATGTTACCAGATCTGAATAATTGTTTTAGTAATTTTTTTATTTGACCTTTATTTAACTAGGCAAGTCAGTTAAGAACAAATTATTATTTTCAATGACGGCTTAGGAACAGTGGGTTAACTGCCTTGGTCAGGGGCAGAACGACAGATTTTTTACCTTGTCAGCTCGGGGATTCAATCTTGCAACCTTTCAGTTACTAGTCCAACGCTCTAACCACTAGGCTACCTGCCGCCCCAGGTAGCCTAGTCTGGATAGGTATCAGCAGTGTAGAGGTGAAGCTTCCAACATATTGCTTCTACCTTACAGCTCTGCAAACATTAAAAGGGTTACAGCCAAGGGGAAGGGAGGGAATTGGGACCAGTGCTTCACATACAGCTTGCTGTGCACATCAAGTCATCCACCAGTTCCAAGAGCTGCATAGTGGGCTCCCGCTCTAATCATCTAGTCAGTAATATGGACAAATAGATCTGGATTTTAGGAGGTAGAAATGAAGTTGATTTAATGGGAGCACAGTAAATGTAGCTGCGAAAAAACTGAAATGTTTCAAAACAGAAGTACATAACGTCTCCAAACAGAACATAAAAATTAAAAAAAAATCAGTCCTAATACATTCCTTTATCCAGTCCATCACACCTTCAAAACATTTTCATGTCAAATAAAAAAAGATACAATTATAATGGTTAATCAGACTTGCTCAGAATCATACACCTTACAATCAGCGTGACAGGAAAGTTCCCTGTATACATAGGGGAGTGTACTGTAGTGGAATACTTGTGAGGAAGTCAGAGTGTGGCCACGGGTGTTCTTCACGATGCTACAACGTGGTAGCTACAGGAAAAAAACAGCAGAGAAGTTTAGCCTTGAGCTTCAACGCTGTTAGTTGTGGAAATTGCACCGATATTGTGGTTTCCTTCGTGCATCGCTAAGTGTACCTTTAAATCAGAGCACAGTTAAATTATCATAGCATACTTCCCATTAAAATAACCATGACCAAGGGTTCAATGCTAACTTTTGGCTAATGAAACAAGTTCCTTGTCCACATCACAGCAAATTTGTCAGACACATTACTAAAAGTTGATGCTGAATCCAAACTGCTGATTATAGTATTTCTCTCATCTTCCTGGAAACCATTAATTATTCATATTTCATACTCCTCCATCCCCACCCCAACTCAACTAACTCCTACAAGCGGTAAACATGTATTTTTAAAGGTATAAAAAAAAATGCAATACAGAGAATGTAAACCGACATTTAGGCAAAAACAACATGATTCTCAAGCAATATATCCAGCAATATATTCATAAAATGTTTTTTTTTTATTTTTTTAAATGAATGGATATATAGTGGTTAACACCAATTCTAGTACATAATTTTTCCAGAGGTACAGCTAGCTACTGTCAGGTAGGGACACTTAAGCCTAATTTTCTACATAGGATGCAAGAATTACAATTAGTGATGCAAAATGGCAGTCCTGCTAGTTGCGTAGACAAAATACGCAGACGTGTGCACTCCAGCAATTTGTAAGTCGACACAAGTACGCGACATTGCCATTTTGAGTAGCTAATTGGGTTCTTGCATTGTGCATGTACTGTAGGTAAGGTATAAAATCAGGCTTTACTCACTCACACACCCCCAGAGAGACAGGAAGAGAAGAACACAACAACGAGTGTCTTTAAAAAGAAGTCAATAAATAAACAGATGAAGTGAATCCTCCTCCCTGTAGGCTTCCTGTAACTGTGCAATATGTCGTGTTTCAGTCTGTCTGTTTAAGGACTACAGCGCACCTTCATTTGATCTTTCAACAGGTTTCGATGGGTCTCTCAATAGTCTGAGTCCTGATCCATGTCACCTATACAGACGTGATGTTCAGAAGCACCATTGTCCATGTTGTTGGATAAAACTTGAGTATTCCTTGTAGCTGGGTTGTGTTCATTAGGGCACACATTAGGAAAACATTTTGCAACAGAAAACAAAAATTAGCGTTTCTTATTGGACCTTCCCTGTTTGAGTCCGTTTTCTTCCGTTTGGTGCCTGAAATGAACAGGACCCTGGTGTCAAAGCCAGCTCCTGAGTCAGGTTCTACAGATTGTCTCAGACAGTACAGTAGGAAACTGCTGATAAGGTGAGAGGTCAGACAGAGAACTCGGGGCCAGCTTTCCGGGAGCGTGTGGCAAGTAGCCGGCGCAGTCGGAGCCCAGCAAACGGGTTGATCCACAGCAGTGACGGCTTGCCCCCAAACACGCTCCTCATGCCCTCCCAGCGAACCTGCCTCTCCCACGTGGGCTTCTCGTTCTTCAGACGCTCAATCTCCTGTGGTAAAAACACACATAGAGAGGGTAAACATCAACACCAGGTGAGAATTCAATAAAGCAGAGCGAATGAGGTCAAATAACCACAATGGTAAATTAGCCTCGGTCATTGGTCACTAGTCTCATCAATGTCACCACAACTAGGTTTCTTCCTTACATTATCAACAGGTTTTCTGAAGGAGGCTGATGTCTCATATGTAAATAAGTCCTATTTCCCTCACTGGGACTTCACTACCATGGCCACGTGCTGGTTTAGAGGCGCAGGACATTTAGAAACAAATCGCAATCATGCAGAATAGAGAATCTTATCCATTCTACATTGTTGATAGAAATAGTCGACGTAGAATGGCGTTCTGTAATGCCTTTGCCCTACTGAATGTCTATCTATTATTTTTCTATCTATGTAGTTTGGCTCCTCGCCATCTTGTTGCTGAGAATCTAATGTATAACATGGAAACAATTCTTAAACATTTAATGTACATTGTATATCTAAGGTTGTGGGTTCAATTCCTGCAGGAATCAAACAAAAAATGTAGTCACTCACTGCACAGAAAGTTGCTTAGGATTACAACAGTGTCTGGTAAATGGCATATAGTGTTATATTAACCTCCTCACCGTCTCGTCGTTGCAGATGGAGTGGACCTGAGTGCCAAACATGACAGCGGTGAAGGTGAGGAAGAGGAGGCCCTCCAGGCAGAGGAAGATCATCAGCATCACCGTCACCGGGGGGGAAAAGTCACTGCACTCTGGAGGGGCAGAAACACCATTCAGGATAATCACATTAACACTGACCTCAATGTAGTTGTATTTGCAGCTGCAATCCTTAATTTGAAATTATAATAATTTATTTGAAAAATCAACAAAATGACAGTTCCGCCAATTGGATTGCTATAAAGGTGAGGGATGGGGCTGAAGAAATGTAACCCCTCTCAAATTCATAGACAGAGCTTTAGAAACGAATAATGATAGTCCACAAGATTAAAATGATAGTTTTGAAGCTGTATATTTTTGTTAACAAACACAATTCAGTAAAAAAAAATCCAGATTGTGCCTTTACAACAGGGCACATTAGAGTCAATGTAGGTGTTTTTAAACAGGGCACAGAGTCAATGTAGGTGTTTTTAAACAGGGCACAGAGTCAATGTAGGTGTTTTTAAACAGGGCACAGAGTCAATGTAGGTGTTTTTAAACAGGGCACCCTACAGTCAAAGTAGTTATATTTAACAGGGAACAGGATATTTAGAAAACTCATCTGCAATAATATAATGATACTCACCACTCCACTGGACCTTGACACAGGTTACAAACTGGTACCCACTCAGGGCGAGAGCATGGGTGGAGATCATCGCTATATACATCTGCAAAGAGAGGGAACTATTACCCAATCCTGGTATTGATGGTAAAACATTCATTGTGCATTGACAATGCACACAGGCATAAAGCTACAACAAAAGCACATTGACGAGCAGTGTACACAATCACAACCTATCCTAATAATACATCATCATACTTCTATCTGGCCAGAGCTAAAAGCACAGTAGCACCAATGTGGTTTACAGGCCTTTATGATAAGGCACCACAATTAAAGATGAAACACTAATCATTCTGTCAAACCCATTGCTTTCATGCAAAACTAAACAACAGTACAAAATAGGGATGTCAGCGATGCAACATTTGAAAAAAGTCTGATTAATTGACATTGATTAATTGGACCGATGTACTACAGATGCATTTCAGTATTTCCATTGTGCACATGACCTTCAACAAGGTGGAACTGAGACGGAACTCACAGTGAAGAGGACAAAGAAGCGCTGGTTGTTCTCTCCGACACAGTTGTTCACCCAGGGACAGTGGTGATCCATCTTACGGATGCAGCGCTTACAAATACTACAGGGGAGGGAAACGACACCATGGTCGTGTTCATTAGGTACCAAACGGGGAGGGGAGGAGGGGGGGGGCTGAAACCGGGAGGGACTACCTGGAAAGTTTGCCTAATGAACAGGACCCAAAAGATACAGTAGGCCTAAATAGGGGGTTTTGCCTAGCCAAGTGACTCAGCCAGGAAAACCCTTTAGATACTATAAAGCATAACAATAATACATAAAAGCAACAGAAGTGTCCCCTCCTCACCTGCAGTGGTGGGCTCTCTCAGGTTTGATGCTGTAGCATTTGGAACACTTATAGATGACCTCTCCTGGTTTCAGGTTCAGGCTCTCCATGTATTTCTTGGTGGCGTTGCCTTTGGGCACAGCTCCCTGTAAACAAGACACACGGTTGGACAGAATGGACACAGTCAGAATTACATGTTTGGACAGACTCATTCAAAACTTAAAAGGAAACTACTAATAAGTCAGCTCTTTCACTGCAAATAGGAAAACACATTGTTCCTATTCTGTGCCCAGGAGCATCAGACTGCCCTCAGACTTACCCTTCATCATTCTGACTGCTTCTTTTACTTCTTGTATGCTCTGTCTTGCACTCCGTTCAAAGTCACTCACTTTTCCAAGTCACCCAACATTACAATGCATCTTCACTCCTTTGTTACGTTTTGTCCTAATGAGCACGACCCTGCAGCGGTTGGTTCACTCACCGGGTCGGTGAGCATGGTGCGTAGGTGCGAGGTGAGAGCCAGCACGGCCAGGCAGTTGAAGACCACGCCGTTGACCACAGCGTACCAGAAGCTCTTGGAAGGCAGCAGCATGACAAAGGTGACCACAAAGTCAGCGTAGAGCACCAGGAACCAGGTGATGAAGGCACAGACCATGCCACAGCCGTCCTGGATGAACCACACCTGCTCCACCTCCCCTGCTGCGGAACCCACTGCAGCCTCCTCTCCGTCCAGCAGGGGGTGGTGTTGTTCTACATCTCGCAGCCGGTGACCTGAAGACATGCTGCCCTGTAGGAAAAGAAAGAGAGAAAGAGGGAATATGAAAGCAGAGAAAAGACTGAAAGGAAAAGAGAGTGTCTGCTAATATAAAGTGGCTTTGTTCAAATTGTGGACATGGGCACAATGTATGGCTAAATAGCCTATGTTTCTAGCCTAACCAAAAAGAATGTGTAGGAACAACCACTGTTGTTTCTCAAGCATTGACCAATTAGGCGTATTGTGTACTCACTCACTTTTTGTTAGCGTCCTTTATAATGTCATTGTTGTGTCCAATCTTCAGAACTACAGATGAGAGCATCCAGGGCCCGACTTATCAGGCCACATAATAGCCTGGCTATAACAGGAGAGAGGGTGGCTGTTTAGTGACAGTTCAACAATCCAAATTCATAAAACAGAGGTCGACATCTTATCCTCCTCATCCAGCAACAATGTCGTGTGCACAGCAGAAGGAACACTATTTGAACCTCCCTTTAGTCTGAAACATAACACGTTCGTGTGGCTCAGTTGGTAGAGCATGGCGCTTGCAACGCCAGGGTTGTGGGTTCGACTTCCACGGGGTACCAGTACGAACATATATGCATTCGCTTTGGATAAGAGCGTCTGATAAATTATTATATATTTTTTTATTTAACTTATGCAGCTTGCAAGCGACATAGTTAATTAGCTAGCTAGCGTCAGCACATAGCAACATGGTAGCTAGCTATTAGCAGTGTTAGCCCTCAGTGGTGGTTGACGTTATTAATAGGCTGTGCATCAGAAAAGTATATGCAACCATTGACATCTAACAGCAGTAAGCTGGCTATTGTTGTAAATATTATTCTCTCTTTAGGCTGAGAAACGTTAGCTAGCAGTGTTAGCACTACTGGCCAGCTACACTAGCTACAGCCAATGACTGGAACGTAAATGAAGGCTACAGCTACAACTGTCTAGTAAGCAGATACAAGCATTAGCTAGCATTATTAACGTTACATATTAGATAACTTAATTATTACCTTCTTTATAGTTTCCCTGCTAAGGTGGTGGAATAAGGCTTCAATTTCATTCATGACAGCCCATTCAAGGCAAGTAAGCTAACGTTAGCTAGCTACACAACAATGTTTGGGAAGGTGCATTTCCGGTGTGGTTGAATTTTTTGAGAACTGTCAAATGTTTATATTATCATATTTAAAAAAAATGATTTGGCTACTTATTTAGTTGAAATAATCATAAGTTATTGTAGAACATGCAAAACTGACCTTTTTTTTAATGACAAAAACATATGTAAATAGCATTCTCAGTACCTGTGAAAACTCAGCAAGGTGCAGTATGAAACCATGAATAAAGAACACTTTACATTTTGGAGGATCATTCCTGTAAGAATGTGAGAATGCATAAAGCAGTAACACATTTTGAAACAGGCCCTGAAATTGCTCTAACATACATTCACATAATTTAATTACAACGTCTGGGACTTTAATTTAATTATTCCTGAGTTATGGAAAACATTGTTCTAAAAACATTAGGTGATAATATCACGAGGAAAATTCAGTTTCAGGCCAATACCTTGACTTATTTTCCAGACAATATACCCCTTATCTATAAATTTGATCTAGTATTATTTTGTGGGTCGAAAAACATGGATTATGTTACAATATTGCTCCTCTACACAGCTACCATAGATGGTGTTATTTCCTTCAGTGCACTCTCAAGTAAAGTAAGTAGCCTTGCACGATCTGGAGCGGCTCACAGGAGGCTATCTCCTGTTTCTGTAGCACCCCTTGGACAGAACACAGAACGCTTGTCTTTCGCAGGGCCTTACCCCCAGTCTACCTCTTTAATGCTAAGTGTCAAGCAGAAACGCAAAAGTCCTATTTTTACAGTCTGGCATGACTCCGCCAGGAATCAAACTCCCGATCTTGCAACCTCAGAGCATATACGCAGAAGGCCACTGCTTTGCTAACTAATGTACGTGTACTCCCAAGCTAGTAAGTGTACACCGAAACTGATGTGCTAACTATGTTTTAAAAATATGACCTTCGTTCAAATACCATTTGACATAATTTCAAATACTTTAGCTGGGCTTGATTGAATTTGCCTAGCGCAATGGAGTCGATAGAATAGTGGCAAAAGTGCAAACCCTGCCCATCTGGGACACTAGGCAGGCTAAAGCGAACGCTAAAAGTATATCAATGGGGAATACACTTTTTTTACAGCAGGAAATTCATTTCATCCACATTTTCTGGAATGACAAAATTAATTAAAGGCAAATTAATTCCCGTTTGTGTTTTTATTTTATTTTTCATTCCAGAATAAAAAATAAAAAATTAATTCACAACATAATGGCATGTGGTGACCACACTGTTCTGTGTCAATTGTTCAACTATGCCGACTGACTAAAATCACAGTCTCTGTCACATGTCTCTATCTGAATGTCACAGAATAATATTTGATAAGCATTAAAAACTTTGAGGATGGAACTTCCCGAGTGGCGCAGTGGTCTAAGACACTGCATCGCAGTGCAAAAAATGTGTTTTCAGACTTCCTGGCAGTTTGACATGAGAATTTTTTTTATGTTTCTCAAATTTTGAACATTTTATCGGTGAACAATATTATGGGTTATGTTTTAGTCAATCAAAAAGCTTTTACATGGGAATCAGAATGACTGTTTGGGACCTTTAACACAGTGTTTCATGTTTTTAGTTTTACAATCAGCTCTTGGAGACAGCTTGCATTTACTTAATCTGCTTTGATTATTAATATAGCTTTTTTTTTTTAAAGAGTCCATATTTCTTACATAAGAACATCTGTAAGATCAAAATTGTTGCCAGTTTAACTGGAACGTGGCTGGGTTGGGTAGGTTACTTTCAAAATGTAATCCATTACTCCCTAACCCTGGAACTTGGTCTAAGGAAAAGAGAGAGCAGGAGAAAGGGGGTGAAGAACATTGTGTACTTTAATTGCAGTAAGAGTGTCCATGATTGAGGTTGAGATAAAACTGTCCAATTTGAGTGTTTGTTGCAGCTCGTTCCAGTCGCTAGTTGCAGCGAACTGAAAAAAGGAGCGACCCAGGGATGTGTGTGCTTTGGGGACCTTTAACAGAATGACTGGCAGAACGGGTGTTGTATGTGGAGGACGAGGGTTGCAGTAGCTATCTCAGATAGGGGGGGAGTGTTCGACACCCCTGGTTAGGTAGTGTTAGTGTTCCCAACCCGGTAGTCATTCTGAATGAAGGTCAGGCATGAATAAGAATTCCAAATGTTGGCTTTACCAACTCTGGCTGGATTCCAACAGGAATTAAACATCACTTTGCAAGGTTGCTTAGTGTGACTTGCAGGTCCGATGTGATCTGTAAACTATGAGTTTCAGGTCACTCTATTAGGGTAAAACTAGGCCCTCAAAATAAGGCCTTATGAAATACATATCCTATTGTGTTAAAGTATTTAATTTTAATGATACGATACAGTATTCACTTAGGCTCTCACTAGGATTGCTATAGGACAAAAAAGGCTTTGTAACTTGTATGACTGTATCAGTTCTGCACTGTACTACTGCAGTTTAATTATTTGTGCCAATAGCTACATTTTCACATATCATTTTAATGTGAAGCTAAGCAACATTATAATATCCATAAACCTAAAGTCATATCATTTTTCATTTAGTGGCATTGTCAATATTTTCAGCTTGAATATGAAGTCAAAACATGCAGGGCATTATTCTAACGAGCTCCGCCCTCGAAACAAAGCCAATAAAAATACCCAGTGTTCTTTGCAATTGTTTATCAATTGTGTCTGTTCATTTAGCAGACACTCTTATCCAGATTGACTAACAGTCAGTTCATTCAACTATACAGTCACATCTCACAGTCATAGCAAGTAAAATATTTTTTTGGTACCGGATTTGGATGAAATCAGATCTAAGTAAAATGACCAAAATATAAAAATGACTGTTGCTTCTACATTGATAAAGTTTGATCATAAAGTTACTGATATCCTCTCCCATTTCAAACACTTGGATTCAGGAGTCAGGATTATAAAGGGCTTTTTGTGATATCACAAAAATACAAATTTATTACACCAATGGTAGTGTCTTATTCTCTTGCCTAATTTAAATTAGTACTGTCTTATAACCAACATCGCAGAAGGTGTGTTCACAGAGGGGCGTGGTTTACATAGCTAGGTAGCTAGTCTTCTGGTGCCAAAATTTGACTGCAGCGAGTCAGCAAATATGATTAGAAGTTTCCCCTATTCATCCAAGGCAAAGATACATATATGTTTCCCCTTTCATCTGTCTGGTGTTATCGAGTAACCAGAGGTGTAAAAAGTACTCAATTGTCCAACTTGAGTAAAAGTAAAGATACCTTACTATAAAAAGACTCAAGTAAAAGTAACCCAGTAAAACACTACTTGAGTGTCAGATTTTAAATGTACTTAAGTGTTAAACTTGAGTAAAAGTAAATGCTCTACATCACATTCCTTACATTTAGCAAACCAGATGGCACAATTTCCTTTTTTATTACTTTTTTTGACAACCAGGCCCACACTCCAAAACTCAGACATCATTTACAAAGGAAACATGTTTGTTAAGTGAGTCCACCAGATCAGAGGCAGTATGGATGACAAGGGATGGTTGGTTGATAGTTTAGTGAGTCCACCAGATCAGAGGCAGTATGGATGATAAGGGATGTTCTCTTGAGTGTATGAATTGTACCTTTTTTTTTACTGTACTGCTACGCATTCAAAATGTAAGTACTTTTGGGTGTCAGGGGAAATGTATGGAGTAAAAAGTACATACGTTTCGTAGGAATGTAGTGAAGTAAAAGTACAAGTAGTCAAAAACATAAATAGTAAAGTACAGATACCCCCAAAAACTACTTAAATAGTACTTTAAAGTATTTTTACTTAAGTACTTTACACCACTGCAAAAAAAGGATGTGTGTTTAGTGAGTCCACAAGATCAGAAGCGGTGGGATGACCAGGGATGGTTGGTTGATAGTTTAGTGAGTCCACCAGATCAGAAGCAGTAGGGATGACCAGGGATGGTTGGTTGATAGTTTAGTGAGTCCACCAGATCAGAAGCAGTAGGGATGACCAGGGATGGTTGGTTGATAGTTTAGTGAGTCCACCAGATCAGAAGCAGTAGGGATGACCAGGGATGGTTGGTTGATAGTTTAGTGAGTCCACCAGATCAGAGGCAGTATGGACATCAATGATGTCGCGCTCGCTGCTGGTGATTCTTTGATCCAGCTCTACGCAGACGACACCATTCTGTATACCACTGGCCCTTCTTTGGACACTGTGTTAACTAACGTCCAGATGAGCTTCAATGCCATACAACTCTCCTTCCGTGGCCTCCAACTGCTCATAAATGCAAATAAAACTAAATGCATGCTCTTCAACCGTTCGCTGCCCGCACCTGCCCGCTCGTCCAGCATCACTACTCTGGACGGTTCTGACTTAGAATATGTGGACAACTACAAATACCTAGGTGTCTGGTTAGACTGTAAACTCTCCTTCCAGACTCACATTAAACATCTCCAATCCAAAATGAAATCTAGAATCGGCTTCCTATTTTGCAACAAAGCATCCTTCACGCATGCCGCCAAACATACCCTCGTAAAACTGACCATCCTATTGATCCTCGACTTTGTCGATGTCATTTACAAAATAGCCTCCAACACTCTACTTAACAAAATGGATGCAGTCTATCACAGTGCCATTGGTTTTGTCACCAAAGCCCCATATACTACCCACCCCTGCGACCTGTATGATCTCATTGGCTGGCCCTCGCTTCATACTCGTCGCCAAACCCACTGGCTCCATGTCATCTACAAGTCTCTGCTAGGTAAAGCCCCGCCTTATCTCAGCTCACTGGTCACCATAGCAGCACCCACCCGTAGCACGCACTCCAGCAGGTATATCTCACTGGTCACCCCCAAAGCCAATTCTTCCTTTGGCTGCCTCTCCTTCCAAGTCTCTGCTGCCAATGACTGGAACGAACTGCAAAAATCTCTGAAGCTGGAGACTCTTACCTCCCTCACTAGCTTTAAGCACCAGCTGTCATAGCAGCTCACAGATCACTGCACCTGTACATAGCTCATCTGTAAATAGCCCATCCAATCTACCTCCTCCCCATACTGCCCCCGCGATATGCAACTGTTCAGGGAAGTCAGGAACCAATACACGCAGTCAGTCAGGAAAGCAAAGGCCAGCTTTTTCAAGCAGAAATTTGCATCCTGTAGCTCTAACTCCAAAAAGTTCTGGGATACTGTAAAGTCCATGGAAAACAAGAGCACCTCCTCCCAGCTGCCCACTTCAGTGAGGCTAGGTAACACGGTCACCACTGATAAGTCCGTGATAATCGAAAACTTCAACAAACATTTCTCAATGGCTGGCTATGCCTTCCTCCTGGCGACTCCAACCCTGGCCAACAGCCCCGCCCCCCCCGCTGCTACTCGCCCAAGCCTCCCCAGCTTCTCCTTTACCCATATCCAGATAGCAGATGTTCTGAAAGAGCTGGAAAACCTGGACCCATACAAATCAGCTGGGCTTGACAATCTGGACCCCCTATTTCTGAAACTGTCCACCGCCATTGTCACACCCCCTATTACCAGCCTGTTCAACCTCTCCTTCGTATCATCTGAGATCCCCAAGGATTGGAAAGCTGCCGCGGTCATCCCCCTCTTCAAAGGGGGAGACACCCTGGACCCAAACTGTTACAGACCTATATCCATCCTGCCCTGCCTATCTAAGGTCTTCGAAAGCCAAGTCAACAAACAGATCACTGACCATCTCGAATCCCACCGAACCTTCTCCGCTGTGCAATCCGGTTTCCGAGCCGGTCACGGGTGCACCTCAGCCACGCTCAAGGTACTAAACGATGTCATAACCGCCATCGATAAAAGACATTACTGTGCAGCCGTCTTCATCGACCTGGCCAAGGCTTTCGACTCTGTCAATCACCATATTCTTATCGGCAGACTCAGTAGCCTCGGTTTTTCTAATGACTGCCTTGCCTGTTTCACCAACTACTTTGCAGACAGAGTTCAGTGTGTCAAATCGGAGGGCATGTTGTCCGGTCCTCTGGCAGTCTCTATGGGGGTACCACAGGGTTCAATTCTCGGGCCGACTCTTTTCTCTGTATACATCAATGATGTTGCTCTTGCTGCGGGCGATTCCCTGATCCACCTCTATGCAGACGACACCATTCGGTATACTTCCGGCCCTTCCTTGGACACTGTGCTATCTAACCTCCAAACGAGCTTCAATGCCATACAACACTCCTTCCGTGGCCTCCAACTGCTCTTAAACGCTAGTAAAACCAAATGCATGCTTTTCAACCGTTCGCTGCCTGCACCCGCACGCCCGACTAGCATCACCACCCTGGACGGTTCCGACCTAGAATATGTGGACATCTATAAGTACCTAGGTGTCTGGCTAGACTGCAAACTCTCCTTCCAGACTCATATCAAACATCTCCAATCCAAAATCAAATCTAGAGTCGGCTTTCTATCCCGCAACAAAGCCTCCTTCACTCACGCCGCCAAACTTACCCTAGTAAAACTGACTATCCTACCGATCCTCGACTTCGGCGATGTCATCTACAAAATAGCTTCCAATACTCTACTCAGCAAACTGGATGCAGTTTATCACAGTGCCATCCGTTTTGTTACTAAAGCACCTTATACGACCCACCACTGCGACCTGTATGCCCTAGTCGGCTGGCCCTCGCTACATGTTCGTCGTCAGACCCACTGGCTCCAGGTCATCTACAAGGCTATGCTAGGTAAAGTGCCGCCTTATCTCAGTTCACTGGTCACGATGGCTACACCCACCCGTAGCACGCGCTCCAGCAGGTGTATCTCACTGATCATCCCTAAAGCCAAAACCTCATTTGGACGCCTTTCCTTCCAGTTCTCTGCTGCCTGCGACTGGAACGAATTGCAAAAATCTCTGAAGTTGGAGACTTTTATCTCCCTCAACAACTTTAAAAATCTGCTATCCGAGCAGCTAACCGATCGCTGCAGCTGTTCATAGTCCATCTGTAAACTACCCACCCAATTTACCTACCTCACCCCCCATACTGCTTTTATTTATTTACTTTTCTGCTCTTTTGCACACCAGTATCTCTTCTTGCACATGATCATCTGATGATTTATCACTCCAGTGTTAATCTGCTAAATTGTAATTATTCGATTTATTGCCTACCTCATGCCTTTTGCACACATTGTATATAGATTCTCTTTTTTCTACCATGTTATTGACTTGTTTATTGTTTACTCCATGTGTAACTCTGTGTTGTTGTCTGTTCACACTGCTATGCTTTATCTTGGCCAGGTCGCAGTTGCAAATGAGAACTTGTTCTCAACTAGCCTACCTGGTTAAATAAAGGTGAAATAAAAAATAAAAAAATAAAAACTGTATTTATTTATTTATCTTGCTCCTTTGCACCCCAGTATCTCTACTTGCACATTCATCTTCTGCACACCCTACCATTCCAGTGTTTAATTGCTATATTGTAATTACTTTGCCACCATGGCCTATTTATTGCCTTACCTCTCTTATCCTACCTCCTTTGCACATGCTGTTTATAGATTTTTCTACTGTATTATTGATTGTATGTTTGATTATTCCATGTGTAACTCTGTGTTGTTGTATGTGTTGAACTGCTTTGCTTTATCTTGGCCAGGTCGCAGTTGCAAATGAGAACTAGCCTACCTGGTTAAATAAAGGTGAAATAAAATAAAAAATATATATAAATGTTTTGTTGATAGTTTAGTGAGTCCACCAGATCAGAGGCAGTAGGGATGACCAGGGATGTTTGGTTGATAGTTTAGTGAGTCCACCAGATCAGAGGCACTAGGGATGACCAGGGATGTTTGGTTGATAGTTTAGTGAGTCCACCAGATCAGAGGCAGTAGGGATGACCAGGGATGTTTGGTTGATAGTTTAGTGAGTCCACCAGATCAGAGGCAGTAGGGATGACCAGGGATGTTTGGTTGATAGTTTAGTGAGTCCACCAGATCAGAGGCAGTAGTGATGACCAGGGATGTTTGGTTGATATTTTAGTGAGTCCACCAGATCAGAGGCAGTAGTGATGACCAGGGATGTTTGGTTGATAGTTTAGTGAGTCCACCAGATCAGAGGCAGTAGTGATGACCAGGGATGTTTGGTTGATAGTTTAGTGAGTCCACCAGATCAGAGGCAGTAGGGATGACCAGGGATGTTTGGTTGATAGTTTAGTGAGCCCACCAGATCTGAGGCAATAGGGATGACCAGGGATGGTTGGTTGATAAGTGCGTGAATGACTATTTTCCTGTTCTGCTGAGCATTCAAAATGTAACAATTACTTTTGGGTGTCAAAGACAAGGTATGGAGTAAAAAGTACAATATTTTCTTAAGGCATGTAGTGAAGTAAAAGTAAAAGTACAAAAAAATATAAATAGTAAAGTAAAGTACAGATATCCCAAAAAACGACTTAAGTAGTACTTTAAAGTAATTGTACTTAAGTACTTTACACCACTGCTAGTAACTGGCTAGCTTGGTCTTAAGCCAGCATGGAACAAAAGCTGGGGAAGGGTTGCCCAAAAGTCTGTCATGTCATACATCAAACAGGAAATTGATACAAACTTCTAGACTTTATTGATAGTAATGATGTATGAACGTTGCAGTCTATATTGAAATATACCCAGACCTCACCCTGTAAAGTTTCAACTGAAATTTCCCAAATGAGCTAGCCAGCTACACTAGATGACCAAAAGTATGTGGACACCTGCTCGTCGAATATTTCATTCCAGATTCGTCCGTCGGCCTGCCAGATGGTGAAGCGTGACTCATCCCTACAGAGAACGTGTTTCCACTGCTCCAGAGTCCAATGGCGGAGAGCTTCACACCCCTCCATCCAACGCTTGGCATTGCACATGTTGATCTTTGGCTTGTTTGTGGCTGCTCGGCCACGGAAACCCATTTCATGAAGCTCCTAACAAACAGCTCTTGTGCTGATGTTGCTTCCAGAGGCAACATACCCTCGTAAATCAGTAGTGAGTGTTGCAACAGAGGACAGATTATTTTTACGCGCTACCCGCTTCAGCACTTGGCAGTCCCGTTCTATGAGCTTGTGTGGCTTACCGCTTCGCAGTTGAGCCGTTGTTGCTCCTAGAGGTTTCCACTTCACAATCACAGCACTCACAGTTGACCAGGGAAGCTCGAGAAGGACATAAATTTGACGAACTGACTTGTTGGAAATGTGGCATTCTATGACGGTGCCATGTTGAAAGTAACTGAGCTCTTCAGTAAGGTCATTCTACTACCATTGTTTGTCTATGGAGATTGCATGGCAATGTGCTCGATTTTATACACCTGTCAGCAATGGGTGTGGCTGAAAAGGCTAATCTACTAATTTGAAAGGGCGCCACATACTTTTGTTTATAAAAATGTAGCAAAAAAATAAACATCCTCTCACTGTCAACTGCGTTTATTTTCAGCAAACTTAACATGTGTAAATATTTGTATGACCATAACAAGATTCAACAACTGAGGCATAAACTGAACAAGTTTCACAGACACGTGACTAACAGAAATTGAACAATGTGTCCCTGAACAAAGAGGGGATCAAAAGTAACAGTCAGTATCTGGTGTGGCCACCAGCTGCATTAATTACTGCTGCGCATCTCCTCCTCGTGGACTGCACCAGATTTGCCAGTTCTTGCTGTGAGATGTTACCCCACTCTTCCACCAAGGCACCTGCAAGTTCCCGGACATTTCTGGGGGGAATGGCCCTAGCCCTCACCCTCTGATCCAACAGGAACCAGACATGCTCAATGGGATTGAGATCCGGGCTCCTTGCTGGCCATGGCAGAACATTGACATTCTTGTCTTGCAGGAAATCACGCGCAGAACGAGCAGTATGGCTGGTGGCATTGTCATGCTGTGGAGGGCCATGCCAGGGTGAGCCTGCAGGAAGGGAACCACATGAGGGAGAAGGATGTCTTCCCTGTAACGCACAGTGTTGAGATTGCCTGCAATGACAACAAGCTCAGTCCGATGATGCTGTGACACACCAGCCCAGACCATGACGAACCCTCCACCTCCAAATCGATCCTGCTCCAGAGTACAGGCCTCGGTGTAACGCTCATTCCTTCGACGATAAATGCAAATCCAACCATCACCCCCGGTGAGACAAAACCGCGACTCGTCAGTGATGAGCACTTTTTGCCAGTCCTGTCTGGTCCAGCGATGGTGGGTTTGTGCCGGTGATGTGCCAGTGATGTCTGGTGCGGACCTGCATTAATACAGGCCCACAAGCCCTCAGTCCAGCCTCTCTCAGCCTATTGCGGACAGTCTGAGCACTGATGGAGGGATTGTGTGTTCCTGGTGTAACTCAGGCAGTTGTTGTTGCCATCCTGTACCTGTACAGCAGGTGTGATGTTCGGATGTACCGATCCTGTGCAGGTGTTGTTACATGTGGTCTGTCCTGTCTCCCTGTAGCGCTGTCTTAGGCGTCTCACAGTACGAACATTGCAATTTATTGCCCTGGCCACATATGCAGTCCTCATGCCTCCTTGCAGCATGCCTAAGGCACGTTCACACAGATGAGTAGGAACCCTGGACATCTTTTTTCATTTTTTTCAGAGTCAGTAGAAAGGCCTCTTTAGTGTCCTAAGTTTTCATTATTGTGACATTAATTGCCTACCGTCTGTAAGCTGTTAGTGTCTTAACGACCCTTCCATAGGTGCATGTTCATTAATTGTTTGTGGTTCATTGAACGAGCATGGGAAACAGTGTTTAAACCCTTCACAATGAAGATCTGTGAAGTTAATTGGATTTTTACAAATTACCTTTGAAAAACAGGGTCCTGAAAAGGGATATTAATTTTTTTGCTTTATTTAGTATACAACCAATTTTTAGTGAACCCGTTGAAGACCATCTACAGCCCCTTGGGCAAATCTAGTTTAAAATTGCTGACGTAAACCATATTAACTGGAACCACCATTTCAGTAATGGGTAAAAAAAAGTCCAATTAACAGATTTGATTAGTTTCCGCATATGTATATTATTTATATTTGAGTAGCATAAGATTAATTAAATCAATCAATGTACATACAAAAACATAGATATTGGAACAAACAATTCTAAAAATCTACTTGAGATAGAGCATGCTGGGAAATATGATAATGATGGGTGTGGTTTTGTTTTAACACTGGTTATTAAGTTAACACTTACAGAGTGACTTTAACACCTGAATTAACACTAGAAATGTTACACTGAAAAATCAACACTTGTTAACAATTTTCTGTGTATATACATTGCACTTATCTCTATATACATAAACTGAAGTTCTAGTAGATCAATACATAATAAATTGACCAAATATTTCAGTTACAGTGTCTCTCTCACCACCATTGATATTTGTTTTGAACTGATATTGGTGGTATATGTGAAATGAGTCAGTCAAGAGCATGTTATATGTCCTCCTTTTCTCCTGCTAGGCTCCTGTCCCAGCCCTAGTCCAAGGGTTAAGCTCTAGTCCCAGCCCCAGTCTAGTCTAGGGGTTAAGCTCTAGTCCCAGCCCCAGTCTGGTCTAGGGAATAACTTCTAGTCCCAGGCCCAGTCTAGTCTCGGGGTTAAGCGCTAGTCCCAGACCCAATCTAGTCTAGGGGTTAAACTCTAGTCCCAGCCCTAGTCCAGGGGTGTGGTTTGGGGCAACAGTGTTCAACCAAGCCACTCTTTCTATGCCGCCACAGGGGTGAGAGAAAGTCTCCTGAGCTGGGAAAGAGACAGAAGCGTGTCAAAATCCACAGCTCTGAGAATGCAGAAGTCACTGCAACACAAATATGCACAAACACACACACCTCACTCTTTGTAGACCCCCCCCCCCACACCCCTTCTTGTTCCCCTCTGTCTTCCATCCAGTGGCGTGAAATTTGTTTCCTGCTCCATTGACCTTGTCCATCCTTTTACCCACGCAGGAAAGGAATGCTAAGGAATAGGACAGCAGTAATATCTCAACCAGACCAAAACATAAAACAAGTGCTTGACGCAGTAATATCTCAGCCAGCCCGAAACATAAAACAAGTGCTTGACGCAGTAATATCTCAGCCAGCCCGAAACATAAAACAAGTGCTTGACGCAGTAATATCTCAGCCAGCCCAATACATAAAAAAAGGTGCTTGACATTTGCTAGATCGACACTCCTCTTTCTGTTCTCTGCCCATCTCAAGTTTGTCTGAGAGGGATGGCCTGTAGGTGGAGTCCTTGGCTGCTCTCTCTGCTGCAGTCCAGTCTCACTCTGCCTGCTTGGAGACTTAGCGTTGCGTAGCGCTGTGGGAGTGACTGTGGCGACCTGCGGCGGCGACCGTAACCCTGTGAGCTGATTTTGTCCTCTGGGGCTCTGTTGACCTTTAACTTGTTGTTGAGGATGTGTAGCCGATGGACCAGGTCTTGCAGGCTGCATGTTCCCAGAGAACAGCCTGGTCTTTTCACTGAGGTCACACTGGATCTTTTGGACCTGAAAGAGAAAAAGATCAAGAGAAGAGAAGAGAGGAGATTTCTGAAGATTGACTGAAATGAACTTGACCAAAAACCATTCAAATGTGACCTTTTTATATTAGTAAAAAAAAAATTTTTTAAACACCAGGGTGACCATTATTGAAATAATACCTGGAATGAAATACTGAGGGGTCTGTCTCCTCTCTCTGCCCTGGTCCACTGAGAATCCCTGAGTCCACTGCAGAGCTGCTTTGGAAATCTGCTCTCTGTAACCAGACTCTAAATCTACCACAGAAGAGAAGGCATGGTTAATGGAGAAATAACATACTTCCCCCTAGACACATCAAAGACAGAACGCACATCTCCTATCCAATAATCCTGTACACTCTATAGAATTAGATGGTGGCCACCGTTCGTCAATCAGTTTACCTCTTTTTCATGTTGGAGTTGAGGTCAACTTTGGTGCCTTTCACCAGAGGTAGAACTGTGCCTTTCACCAGAGGTAGAACTGTGCCTTTCACCAGAGGTAGAACTGTGTCTTTCACCAGAGGTAGAACTGTGGCTAGAACACACCCGCAGATGATGGTTTGAAGAGGCACTTTCATATTGGCTGGAGCCTGTGAATAAGAATGGAATGAAAAAAATGTGATTTATATTTAGATAGTCTCTTCTACTTGTGAGTAAGGTAATATCCTTATCTCCTGGCTCCAAAAGTATACCTGGAGTGTCCAAAAAGCAGGTTATGTGAACTCTGACCCTCTTCAGCCCCTGGTCATTAATTTGCCCAATATAATATCTGGACAAAAACAGTTCTGAGTATTGGCTCATTTCTCTGTGCTCAGGAATATCATACATTATACATGGATGAGAGTGACGAGTCATCTCCTTCAGTCTTCTTCTGTAATAACAATATAATAAGAAAATTGCACTGCTGCAGACAGAAAACAAAGATAGCACTCCCTACATTCCTGCCTTGACTTCAGAGAAAACCAAAATGATCTGATACAAGTCAGAAAGAAAATATACATTCTCAAATTCAAATGGCAGATTTCACTTACCTCAAAACAATTCACTTTACTGGGAGGTTCACTGGGAGGCTGCCAGTTGTATAGATCTCTCCAGTTACTCCTGGGTGGGTGCTTTATCTAAGGCTGTAGTTACCTATTTGTCTGAGTGTACACTGTCAACGTGAGAGGCTTTATAGGGGTGGGTGGGAGGGACTTATACCTTATTGCCAGTCAATGTGGGAGGGGCTTGTCTATGTGACAACTTTTATTGTACCCATCCTATCCAACAGACTGTGCCTGGTGAACCATGTCAGGCTCATGAAGCCCATGTAATGTAGCAAAGCTATTACAGAACAGAAAGAAACGCAACATGCAACAACATTCAACGATTCTACAGTTAATTTAAGGAAATCAGTCAATTGAAATAAATTCATTAGGCCCTAATCTATGGATTTCACATGACAACCATCTGTTATTTGTTGAATTCTTTGGTGAACAAAAAATATAAACGCAACATGTGAAGTGTTGGTCCCATGTTTCATGAGCTGAAATAACAGAAACCCAGAAACGTTCCAAATGCAAAAAAATCTTATTTCTCTCAAATTTTGTGAACAACTTTCTTTACATTCCTGTTATTGAGATTTTCTCCTTTGTCAATATGATCCATTCACCTGACAGGAGTGGCATATCAAGAAGCAGAGTTACAGGCTTTGGTTTTTCCATTTATGTTTTGAGGTTGGACTTTGGCACATTTAGCTCATTAGCACATAGGGTGTCACCTCGTTAGTCAGTATGTGTTACACCTGTGCTGGTTGCCGTCTCGTTAGAGGAAAGGTTTTTCAGCTGTGCTGGCCCAGGTGCTATTTAGGAATGGCTGGCCCAGTGATCCAGATGTCTTGAGAGATGGGGAGTGTCAATGCCTTTAGTTGGCGCGCCCTATTTGATTTCTAGAAAAACATTTATTATTTATTTGTCAGATTTGGTTTTCTTCCTGTCTTTAAGTTTGGTGTGGGTTTTTCTTTTGTTTGCTTCTTCTTTGGCAATTGTATTGGGTGTTCATGATGAGTGTCTTTTAGGTTCCAGTTGTAGTTGCTAGTCAACATACACCCCCTAAAACCCCACCTGTTTCTTTTGGTTGTTGTCAGTGACTCTTTGTTAGTTCCCCATTCTTGCTTGGGAACGTAACAATGGCATGATCATTACACAGGTGCACCTTGCGTTGGGGAAAACTAAAGGTCACTCTAAAATGGGCAGTTTTGTCACACAACACAATGCCACAGATGTTTGAAGTTTTGAGGGAGCATGCAATTGGTATGCTAACTCCAGGAACGTCAACCAGAGCTGTTGCCAGTGAATGTACATTTTTCTACCATACGCCACCTCCAACGTAATTTTAGAGAATTTGGAAGTATGTCCAACCGGCCTCACAACCGCAGACCACGTGTATGGCGTTGTGTGGGTAAGCGGTTTGCTGATGTCAACGTTGTGAACAGAGTGCTCCATACTGGCTGTGGGGTTATGATATGGGCAGTCATAAACTACAGACAACGAACACAATCGCATTTTATCAATGACAATTTGAATGCATAAAATTACCATGACATGCTCCTGAGGCCCATTTTGTTAAAGGTACAGCTTATGTGATCAATAGATGCATACAGCTGAAGTCGGAAGTTTAAATACATTTAGGTTGGAGTCATTAAAACTCATTTTTCAACCACTCCACAAATTTCTTGTTAACAAACTATAGTTTTGGCAAGTCGTTTGGGACATCTACTTTTGCATGACACAAGTCATTTTTTCCAGCAATTGTTTACAGACAGATTATTTCACTTATAACTCACTGTATTACAATTCGAGTGGGTCAGAAATGTACATACACTAAGTTGACTGTGCCCTTAAACAGCTTGGAAAATGAGCCAATTGGAGGTGTAAAAAAGCCAGAATACGGTTTGCAACTGCACATGGGGACAAAGATCATACTTTTTGGAGAAATGTCCTCTGGTCTGATGAAACAAAAATAGAACTGTTTGGCCATAATGACCATCGTTATGTTTGGAGGAAAAAGGGGGAAGCTTGCAAGCCGAAGAACACCATCCCAACCGTGAAGCACGGGGGTGGCAGCATCATGTTGTGGGGGTGCTTTGCTGCAGGAGGGACTGGTGCACTTCTCAAAATAAATGGCATCATGAGGCAGAAAAATTATGTGGATATATTGAAGCAACATCTCAAGACATCAGTCAGGAAGTGAAAGCTTGGTCGCAAATGGGTCATTCAAATGGACAATGACCCCAAGCATACTTCTAAAGTTGTGGCAAAATGGCTTAAGGACAACAAAGTCAAGGTATTGGAGTGGCCATCACAAAGCCCTGACCTCAATCCTATAGAAAATTTGTCGGCAGAACTGAAAAAGCGTGTTTGAGCAAGGAGGCCTGCAAACCTGACTCAGTTACACCAGCTCTGTCAGGAGGAATGGGCCAGAATTCAACCAACTTATGGTGGGAAGTGTGCGGAAGTCTACCCGAAATGTTTGACCCAAGTTAAACAATTTAAAGGCAATGCTACCAAATACTAATTGAGTGTATGTAAACTTCTGACCCGCTGGGAATGTGATGAAAGAAATAAAAGCTGAAATAAATCACTCTACTATTATTCCGACATTTCACATTCTTAAAATAAAGTGGTGATCCTAACTGACCTAAGACAGGGAATTTTTACTAGGTTAAATGTCAGGAATTGTGAAAAACTGGGTTTAAATGTATTTGGCCAAGGTGTATGTAAACTTCCGACTTCAAATGTATGTGTATTTCCAGTTATGTGAAATCCATAGATTAGGACCTAATGATTTATTTCAATTGACTCATTTCTTCATATGACATGTAACTCATGAATCAATGAAATTTTTGCGTGTTGCATTCATCTTTTTGTTCATCATAATGTTTACATTCTGTCATAAGGAGCACATGTTCAACTTCATAAAAAACACGAATGTCAAATGGTCCCGTACAGTCAAAATCATGTTTTTAATCAAATTAGATGATATTTGGAGTAAACCAGATCAAAGTAGGATGACCAAAAATCATTGTTGCTGCTACATTGATGAAGTTTGATCATAAAGTGAGTGGTCCCCTCTCCCATGTCAAACACGTGGATTCAGGGAGGAATATTAATACAGCAATGGTAACATCTTATGTGTGCAGCAGGGAGTGGCAATAGAATGCAAGCTTAACAATTCAATTGTTGAAACATTTCTAGCCCGTCTATCTATGGGTAACAGGGTTGACATGTTATGCTCAACCCTCTCAATTTTCCACCACAAAACACAGAAAATGACCAAAAATGGTAGAACCAGCTCAACCACTATTTAACTATTAGATATTCAATGTTTCTTTTGAAATAAAAGAAATAAGTTGAAATAAGTAATAATTTCAACATATTAAAATGAGAGTTCTGTTTATGTAACAGGGTTGACCTTAAAATCTTCAGAAATGACTTTGTCAAAGCTACATAATAACTAGGACTTTACAATTACATATTTTGGGGGGTTAAGTGGGTTAACAGAGGGACATGTCAAAATGCTGAATTTTGGCACTTTAGTAAGTCTATTCATATTGAAAATCTGATTTATTGACTTCTCTATGTGTCTATGTGTAAAGGGCACTTAATTTAATATAGCAGGCTTTTAAAATGACATATTGGTGCACAATTTCTCTTAAAATATCAAAGGGATGCAAAAAGCACTAATTTCGTGGAACGCCCCATATACAGTATGAGAGTGACATTCATATTGACACCCAAATAAGTAACACTTTTGTTACAGGCCACTCATTGTCGTCAGTTTTCACACAAAAAAAACAAATTGTACTGTTTCTGCCTTGTAACTGGAAACTTCTGTGTTACATGTGACAGAGCTCTGTTTCTGCCTTGTAAATGGTAACTTCTGTGTTACATGTGACAGAGCTCTGTTTCTGCCTTGTAACTGGTAACTTCTGTGTTACATGTGACAGAGCTCTGTTTCTGCCTTGTAAATGGTAACTTCTGTGTTACATGTGACGGAGCTCTGGTTCTGCCTTGTAACTGGTAACTTCTGTGTTACATGTGACAGAGCTCTGTTTCTGCCTTGTAACTGGTAACTTCTGTGTTACATGTGACAAAGCTCTGACTAGAAGTTCATTGCCACTGAGTCAGGAAATGGTTATGAGCCAGAGGGATAATGGTTTAGTCTGACCCCAACTATTTTACCCACCTAGACATTCTCGCAGTATTCAAGGAATGTTAATTCTAGCTATTTCCAATACCAGTTTTTAGAACCAGATGTCAATGATAGGCCTATTTTAGGATTCAGCACAAACTTAAACTCATTACTGCTCAGCAAAAGTAATTGTAAGGCTGGGATTTAATCCGATCATGTTTTGTCTGCAATAGATTTTTTAAGGCAATGTTCACGAATTCGCAGAGACCACATAAACAATAAACGCTGCATATTTCGTCTCAATCTGAAATTACCTTTCAATGGTTCATTATCCAAATCCAGTGGGATTAAATCCGAGCTAAACCATAAATTGTTTGGGATACCCAACTGATGATTGGCTTTCGGTTGCTGAAGCATGCTGTGATGGTCTCATTTTTTATTCACTGCAAATAAAAACATTGGTTTTGATTGCCAATCTGTGCTCATGCATAGAACACTGATGAGTAGAAAACTCATGCGTAGAACACTCATACACAGAACACTCATGCACAGAACACTCATGCACAGAACACTCATGCATAGAACATTTGAATCATTTTGTGGTCCATCCCATTCTACCGAAGCAACCTCAGGTCTTAACAACCTGCCACATAGTTCATCTAATTAGTCAAGGACTAAATAGTCCAGAAGTTAGTAATCTGAAGTCAAGCAATGTCTCAGAAATATATTTATTTATTTATATAGATATCATTTTTTTTAGAAATAGCCCTAGTCTTGACGTAATTTAAGATTTATTATGATTCGGAGTTAGTCAGACTTTTTCAGACAACATTCACTGCAACATGTTCAGAATTTAAAATAGGCAGTTCATTTTCTGTGGTTATGACAACGGCACGTTAAGTGCTCTATTATGTACTGTGGATGTAATTTAAACAGGTGATAAGAAGCGGTGAACGTGCCGAAGGAGATGCATGGCCAGTCTGCACACTTTCCACAAAATAAAAGTGATTTGAAACCAAATTGCGTGCACTTCGTTTCTACAATGTGGAGATGAAAGACATTTAGAAAGAAATGCTATTGCTTATTTCAATAGGTTGTATTGTGCATAACAAATTCTATTTACTTAATCAATCAATCACTCAATCAATCAAATGTATTTATAAAGACCTTTGTACATAAGCAGTTGTCACAAAGTGCTCCACAGTAACCCATCACAGAATTCTTCTGTTGAACAAGGCAGTGTAAATCTAAGGCAAGTCAATGTGTTCACGAGTAAGTTGGCCAAAGTTGTTGAAAATATTTTAGTTGCATTTTGTACCAGTACCAGTCAAAAGTTTTGTACCAGTACCAGTCAAAAGTTTGGACACACCTACTCATTAAAAGGCTTTTCTTTATTTTAACGATTTTCTACATTATAGAACAAGAGTGAAGACATCAAACCTTTAAATAACACATATGGAATCATGTAATAACCAAAAAAGTGTTAAACAAATCAAAATATATTTAATAGTAGCCACCCTTTGACTTGATGACAGCTTTGCACACTCTTGGCATTCTCTCAACCAGCTTCATAAGATTGCATTGAAATGCATTACAATTAACATATGTGCCTTGTTAGAAGTACATTTGTGGAATTTCTTTCCTTCATAATGCGTTTGAGCCAATCAGTTGTGTTGTGACAAGGTAGGGGTGGTATACAGAAGAGAGCCCTATTTGGTAAAAGACTGTCCATATTATGGCAAGAACAGCTCAAATAAGCAAAGAGAAACGACAGTCCATCATTACTTTACATGAAGGTCAGTCAATCAGGAAAATTTCAAGAACTTTGAAAGTGTCTTCAAGTGCAGTCGCAAAAACCAAGCGCTATAATGAAACTGGCTCTCATGAGGCCCGCAATAGGAAAGGAAGACCCAGAGTTACCTCTGCTGCAGAGGATAAGTTCATTAGAGTTACCAGCCTCAGAAATTGCAGCGCAAATAAATGCTTCAAAAAGGTTAAGTAACAGACACATCTCAACTCTCAACATCAACTGTTCAGAGGAGGCTGCGTGAATCAGGTCTTCATGGTCGATTTTCTGCAAAGAAACCACTACTAAATGACACCAGAGTCATTTCTAGCCACCAGATAAAGGGTCTGAACGGGAATATCTTGAATCGTCATCATGGATAGCGAGACCTACCATTAAAAGCTAGCGTTGAAAAGCTGAGACTCTATCGAACATGCACATGTAACATGTTTTGCTCTATGATGCTCACAAGCTACACAAGAGTTGTTAGAAGGTACAGGGTTCTTCTACGTAGAAGATCAAAGGAAGGTCAAAGGTTGTCCTGAAAGGAAAATGGTAAAACACCTCATCGTGAAGCCACATTTCAGGGCCGGACATGAGATAAATGAAAGTCAGAAAACTAAAAAGAAGATTTATGCTGGGGTCTCACGACTGATTCTATAGGATTTATTTTATTAACGATAAGAATTTGGGAGACATTTCAGTAGGTTTTGTTGTACATGTTTAACATCCACTCAGTACATATTCCCTTCATCCATGTTCATTGAAGAACAAGGAACAGTCATCGAAGGTGAAAGAATCATGAGCAAAGTCATTTCTAGCCACCAGATTCATGCTCTGAATGAGAATATCTTGAATCATTATCATGGATAGCTAGACCTTCCACTTTAGACACACATTTCTCAAGTAAAGAACTATAGAAATGATCCCTGAAAGTATAGTCTTCGTGTAGAAGTTGTTGTGATCAAGGTGGAGCATCTTGAAAAGAGCATTTGCACCACCGGTTTGTGTTGCATTCTCAGCATCAACAGTTGTTGCAATCAAATTATGTTAATTATGGAGAATTGGTAGGTTCCTCAAATGAGAAATATGGTCAACGATGCTGGTTGCCAACAGGTAAAATATGACCTAATGTTGGTGGACAGCCATGCATATTTCAAAGCTGGTTATTTTTGTGAAATTCTACCCCCTTTTAAACATTGTGTGTTTTAGCTATAGACGTATGGGTTGTACCATCAGATTTGTCTTTGTCTTCCGCATCCAGTGGTACCAAGAGTTCGTCTGTGTGATTAACGGTAGCTGAGATAGAGCTGTGTTCGTGAGACGAAGACGGATCCCGAAGGGACCCAGGCCGGGTCTTTTTTTACAAAAACATCTGTAGAAACAGAATGGTTTGAATTACAAACTACTAAAACCTATCTATGAAAAGCTGAGACTCTATCGAACATGCACATGTAACATGTTTTGCTCTATGATGCTCACAAGCTACACAAGAGTTGTTAGAAGTTACAAGGTTCTTCTTCGCAGAAGATCAAAGGAAAGTCAAAGGTTGTCCTGAAAGGAAAATGGTGAAACACCTCATTGTGAAGCTAAATATAAGTGCTGGACATGGAGATAAATGAAAGTCGGAAAACTAAAAAGAAGATTTATACTAGGTCTCAGGACTGCTTCTATAGGATTTATTTTATTAACGATAAGAACATTGGAGACACTTCAGTAGTTTTTGTTGTACATGGTTAATATCCACTCAGAACATATTCCCTTCGTCCATGTTCATTGAAGAACAAGGAACAGTCATCAAAGGTGGAAGAAAAATGAGCAAAGTCATTTCTAGCCACCAGATTCATGCTCTGAATAGGAATATCTTGAATCATCATCATGGATAGCGAGACCTTCCACTTTAGACACACATTTCTCAAGTAAAGAACTATAGAAATGATCCCTGAAAGTATAATCTTGGTGTGGAAGTTGTTGTGATCAAGGTGAAGGATCTTGAAAAGAGCATTTGTACCACCGGTTTGTGTTGCATTCTCAGCATCAACAGTTGTTGCAATCAAATTATGTTAATTATGGAGAATTGCGAGGTTCCTCAAATGAGAAATATGGTCAACGATGCTGGTTGCCAACAGGTAAAATATGACCTAATGTTGGTGGACAGCCATCCATATTTCAAAGCTGGTTATTTTTGTGGAATTCTACCCCCTTTTAATTATTGTGTGTTTTAGCTATAGACGTATGGGTTGTACCATCAGATTTGTCTTTGTCTTCCGCATCCAGTGGTACCAAGAGTTCGTCTGTGTGATTAACGGTAGCTGAGATAGAGCTGTGTTCGTGAGACGAAGACGGATCCCGAAGGGGCCCAGGCCGGGTCTTTTTTTTACAAAAACATCTGTAGAAACAGAATGGTTTGAATTACAAACTACTAAAACCTATCTATGAAAAGCTGAGACTCTATTAAACATGCACATGTAACATGTTTTGCTCTATGATGCTCACAAGCTACACAAGAGTTGTTAGAAGTTACAAGGTTCTTCTATGCAGAAGATCAAAGGAAGGTCAAAGGTTGTCCTGAAAGGAAAATGGTGAAACACCTCATTGTGAAGCTAAATATAAGTGCTGGACATGGAGATAAATGAAAGTCGGAAAACTAAAAAGAAGATTAATGCTGGGTCTCAGGACTGATTCTATTGGATTTATTTTTTTACTTTAAAAACATTTGAGACATTTCAGTAGTTTTTTTTGTACATGGTTAACATCCACTCAGAACATATTCCCTTCATCCATGTTCATTGAAGAACAAGGAACAGTCATCAAAGGTGGAAGAAAAATGAGCAAAGTCATTCCTAGCCACCAGACTCATGCTCTGAACGGGAATATCTTGAATCATCATCATGGATAGCGAGACCTTCCACTTCAGACAGTCATTTCTCAAGTAAAAAACTATAGAAATCATCCCTGAAAGTATAGTCTTGGTGTGGAAGTTGTTGTGATCAAGGTGAAGGATCTTGAAAAGAGCATTTGCACCACCGGTTTGTGTTGCATTCTCAGCATCAACAGTTGTTGCAATCAAATTATGTTAAATATGGAGAATTGCGAGGTTCCTCAAATGAGAAATATGGTCAACGATGCTGGTTGCCAACAGGTAAAATATGATCTAATGTTGGTGGACAGCCATTCATATTTCAAAGCTGGTTATTTTTGTGGAATTCTACCCCCTTTTAATTATTGTGTGTTTTAGCTATAGACGTATGGGTTGTACCATCAGATTTGTCTTCCGCATCCAGTGGTACCAAGAGTTCGTCTGTGTGATTAACGGTAGCTGAGATAGAGCTGTGTTCGTGAGACGAAGACGGATCCCGAAGGGGCCCAGGCCGGGTCTTTTTTTTACAAAAACATCTGTAGAAACAGAATGGTTTGAATTACAAACTACTAAAACCTATCTATGAAAAGCTGAGACTCTATCGAACATGCACATGTAACATGTTTTGCTCTATGATTCTCACAAGCTACACAAGAGTTGTTATAAGGTACAGGGGTCTTCTATGCAGAAGATCAAAGGAAGGTCAAAGGTTGTCCTGAAAGGAAAATGGTGAAACACCTCATTGTGAAGCTAAATATAAGTGCTGGACATGGAGATAAATGAAAGTCGGAAAACTAAAAAGAAGATTTATG
Organism: Salvelinus fontinalis; assembly: GCF_029448725.1. Taxonomy (NCBI): domain Eukaryota; kingdom Metazoa; phylum Chordata; class Actinopteri; order Salmoniformes; family Salmonidae; genus Salvelinus; species Salvelinus fontinalis. The sequence continues at coordinate 6,089,328 of NC_074669.1, forward strand.
CTGGGGTCTCAGGACTGATTCTATAGGATTTATTTTATTAACGACAATAACATTGAAGACATTTCAGAAGTTTTTATTGTACCTGGTTAACATCCACTCAGAACATATTCCCTTCATCCATGTTCATTGAAGAACAAGGAACAGTCATCAAAGGTGGAAGAAAAATGAGCAAAGTCATTTCTAGCCACCAGATTCATGCTCTGAACGGGAATATCTTGAATCATCATCATGGATAGCGAGACCTTCCACTTTAGACAGACATTTCTCAAGTAAAGAACTATAGAAATGATCCCTGAAAGTATAGTCTTGGTGTGGAAGTTGTTGTGATCAAGGTGAAGCGTCTCGAAAAGAGCATTTGCACCACCGGTTTGTGTTGCATTCTCAGCATCAACAGTTGTTGCAATCAAATTATGTTAATTATGGAGAATTGCGAGGTTCCTCAAATGAGAAATATGGTCAACGATGCTGGTTGCCAACAGGTAAAATATGACCTAATGCTGGTGGACAGCCATCCATATTTCAAAGCTGGTTATTTTTGTGGAATTCTACCCCCTTTTAATTATTGTGTGTTTTAGCTATAGACGTATGGGTTGTACCATCAGATTTGTCTTTGTCTTCCGCATCCAGTGGTACCAAGAGTTCGTCTGTGTGATTAACGGTAGCTGAGATAGAGCTGTGTTCGTGAGACGAAGACGGATCCCGAAGGGGCCCAGGCCGGGTCTTTATTTTACAAAAACATCTGTAGAAACAGAATGGTTTGAATTACAAACTACTAAAACCTATCTATGAAAAGCTGAGACTCTATCGAACATGCACATGTAACATGTTTTGCTCTATGATGCTCACAAGCTACACAAGAGTTGTTATAAGGTACAGGGGTCTTCTACGCAGAAGATCAAAGGAAGGTCAAAGGTTGTCCTGAAAGGAAAATGGTGAAACCTCATTGTGAAGCTATATATAAGTGCTGGACATGGAGATAAATGAAAGTCTGAAAACTAAAAAGAAGATTTATGCTGGGGTCTCAGGACTGATTCTATAGGATTTATTTGATTAACGATAAGAACATTGAAGACATTTCAGTAGTTTTTGTTGTACAAGGTTAACATCCACTCAGAACATATTCCCTTCATCCATGTTCATTGAAGAACAAGGAACAGTCATCAAAGGTGGAAGAAAAATGAGCAAAGTCATTTCTTGCCACCAGATTCATGCTCTGAATGGGAATATCTTGAAACATCATCATGGATAGCAAGACCTTCCACTTTAGACACACATTTCTCAAGTAAAGAACTATAGAAAAGATCCCTGAAAGTATAGTCTTGGTGTGGTAGTTGTTGTGATCAAGGTGAAGCGTCTTGAAAAGAGCATTTGCACCACCGGTTTGTGTTGCATTCTCAGCATCAACAGTTGTTGCAATCAAATTATGTTAATTATGGAGAATTGCGAGGTTCCTCAAATGAGAAATATGGTCAACGATGCTGGTTGCCAACAGGTAAAATATGACCTAATGCTGGTGGACAGCCATCCATTTTTCAAAGCTGGTTATTTTTGTGGAATTCTACCCCCTTTTAATTATTCTGTGTTTTAGCTATAGACGTATGGGTTGTACCATCAGATTTGTCTTTGTCTTCCGCATCCAGTGGTACCAAGAGTTCGTCTGTGTGATTAACGGTAGCTGAGATAGAGCTGTGTTCGTGAGACGAAGACGGATCCCGAAGGGGCCCAGGCCGGGTCTTTTTTTTACAAAAACATCTGTAGAAACAGAATGGTTTGAATTACAAACTACTAAAACCTATCTATGAAAAGCTGAGACTCTATCGAACATGCACATGTAACATGTTTTGCTCTATGATTCTCACAAGCTACACAAGAGTTGTTATAAGGTACAGGGGTCTTCTACGCAGAAGATCAAAGGAAGGTCAAAGGTTGTCCTGAAAGGAAAATGGTGAAACACCTCATTGTGAAGCTAAATATAAGTGCTAGACATGGAGATAAAGGAAAATCGGTAAACTAAAAAGAAGATTTATGCTGGGGTCTCAGGACTGATTCTATAGGATTTATTTTATTAACGATAATAACATTGAAGACATTTCAGTAGTTTTTGTTGTACATGGTTAACATCCACTCAGAACATATTCCCTTCATCCATGTTCATTGAAGAACAAGGAACAGTCATCAAAGGTGGAAGAAAAATGAGCAAAGTCATTTCTAGCCACCAGATTCATGCTCTGAATGGGAATATCTTGAATCATCATCATGGATAGCGAGACCTTCCACTTTAGACACACATTTCTCAAGTAAAGAACTATAGAAATGATCCCTGAAAGTATAGTCTTGGTGTGGAAGTTGTTGTGATCAAGGTGCAGCGTCTTGAAAAGAGCATTTGCACCACCGGTTTGTGTTGCATTCTCAGCATCAACAGTTGTTGCAATCAAATTATGTTAATTATGGAGAATTGCGAGGTTCCTCAAATGAGAAATATGGTCAACGATGCTGGTTGCCAACAGGTAAAATATGACCTAATGCTGGTGGACAGCCATCCATATTTCAAAGCTGGTTATTTTTGTGGAATTCTACCCCCTTTTAATTATTGTGTGTTTTAGCTATAGACGTATGGGTTGTACCATCAGATTTGTCTTTGTCTTCCGCATCCAGTGGTACCAAGAGTTCGTCTGTGTGATTAACGGTAGCTGAGATAGAGCTGTGTTCGTGAGACGAAGACGGATCCCGAAGGGGCCCAGGCCGGGTCTTTATTTTACAAAAACATCTGTAGAAACAGAATGGTTTGAATTACAAACTACTAAAACCTATCTATGAAAAGCTGAGACTCTATCGAACATGCACATGTAACATGTTTTGCTCTATGATTCTCACAAGCTACACAAGAGTTGTTATAAGGTACAGGGGTCTTCTACGCAGAAGATCAAAGGAAAGGTCAAAGTTTGTCCTGAAAGGGAAATGGTGAAACACCTCATTGTGAAGCTATATATAAGTGCTGGACATGGAGATAAATGAAAGTCAGAAAACTAAAAAGAAGATTTATGCTGGGGTCTCAGGACTGATTCTATAGGATATATTTTATTAACGATAAGAACATTGAAGACATTTCAGTAGTTTTTGTTGTACATGGTTAACATCCAACCAGAACATATTCCCTTCATCCATGTTCATTGAAGAACAAGGAACAGTCATCAAAGGTGGAAGAAAAATGAGCAAAGTCATTTCTAGCCACCAGATTCATGCTCTGAATGGGAATATCTTGAAACATCATCATGGATAGCGAGACCTTCCACTTTAGACAGACATTTCTCAAGTAAAGAACTATAGAAATAATTCTTGAAAGTATAGTCTTGGTGTGGAAGTTGTTGTGATCAAGGTGAAGCATCTTGAAAAGAGCATTTGCACCACCGGTTTGTGTTGCATTCTCAGCATCAACAGTTGTTGCAATCAAATTATGTTAATTATGGAGAATTGCGAGGTTCCTCAAATGAGAAATATGGTCAACGATGCTGGTTGCCAACAGGTAAAATATGACCTAATGTTGGTGGACAGCCATTCATATTTCAAAGCTGGTTATTTTTGTGGAATTCTACCCCCTTTTAATTATTGTGTGTTTTAGCTATAGACGTATGGGTTGTACCATCAGATTTGTCTTTGTCTTCCGCATTCAGTGGTAGCAAGAGTTCGTCTGTGTGATTAACGGTAGCTGAGATAGAGCTGTGTTCGTGAGACGAAGACGGATCCCGAAGGGGCCCAGGCCGGGTCTTTTTTTTTACAAAAACATCTGTAGAAACAGAATGGTTTGAATTACAAACTACGAAAACCTATCTATGAAAAGCTGAGACTCTATTGAACATGCACATGTAACATTTTTTGCTCTATGATGCTCACAAGCTACACAAGAGTTGTTAGAAGTTACAAGGTTCTTCTATGCAGAAGATCAAAGGAAGGTCAAAGGTTGTCCTGAAAGGAAAATGGTGAAAAACCTCATTGTGAAGCTAAATATAAGTGCTGGACATGGAGATAAATGAAAGTCAGAAAACTAAAAAGAAGATTTATGCTGGGGTCTCAGGACTGATTCTATAGGATTTATTTTATTAACGATAAGAACATTGAAGACATTTCAGCAGTTTTTGTAGTACATGGTTAACATCCACTCAGAACATATTCCCTTCATCCATGTTCATTGAAGAACAAGGAACAGTCATCAAAGGTGGAAGAAAAATGAGCAAAGTCATTTCTAGCCACCAGATTCATACTCTGAATGGGAATATCTTGAATCATCATCATGGATAGCGAGACCTTCCACTTTAGACACACATTTCTCAAGTAAAGAACTAAAGAAATTATCCCTGAAAGTATAGTCTTGGTGTGGAAGTTGTTGTGATCAAGGTGAAGTTTCTTGAAAAGAGCATTTGCACCACCGGTTTGTGTTGCATTCTCAGCATCAACAGTTGTTGCAAACAAATTATGTTAATTATGGAGAATTGCGAGGTTCCTCAAATGAGAAATATGGTCAACGATGCTGGTTGCCAACAGGTAAAATATGACCTAATGTTGGTGGACAGCCATTCATATTTCAAAGCTGTTTATTTTTGTGGAATTCTACCCCCTTTTAATTATTGTGTGTTTTAGCTATAGACGTATGGGTTGTACCATCAGATTTGTCTTTGTCTTCCGCATCCAGTGGTACCAAGAGTTAGTCTGTGTGATTAACGGTAGCTGAGATAGAGCTGTGTTCGTGAGACGAAGACGGATCCCGAAGGGGCCCAGGCCGGGTCTTTTTTTTACAAAAACATCTGTAGAAACAGAATGGTTTGAATTACAAACTACTAAAACCTATCTATGAAAAGCTGAGACTCTATCGAACATGCACATGTAACATGTTTTGCTCTATGATGCTCACAAGCTACACAAGAGTTGTTAGAAGGTACAGGGTTCTTCTACGCAGAAGATCAAAGGAAAGTCAAAGGTTGTCCTGAAAGGAAAATGGTGAAACACCTCACTGTGAAGCTAAATATAAGTGCTGGACATGGAGATAAATGAAAGTCAGAAAACTAAAAAGAAGATTTATGCTTGGGTCTCAGGACTGATTCAAAAGGATTTATTTTATTAACGATAAGAACATTGGAGACACTTCAGTAGGTTTTGTTGTACATGGTTAACATCCACTCAGAACATATTCCCTTCATCCATGTTCATTGAAGAACAAGGAACAGTCATCAAAGGTGGAACAAAAATGAGCAAAGTCATTTCTAGCCACCAGATTCATGCTCTGAATGGGAATATCTTGATTCATCATCATGGATAGCGAGACCTTCCACTTTAGACACACATTTCTCAAATAAAGAACTAAAGAAATAATCCCTGAAAGTATAGTCTTGGTGTGGAAGTTGTTGTGATCAAGGTGAAGCATCTTGAAAAGAGCATTCGCACCACCGGTTTGTGTTGCATTCTCAGCATCAACTGTTGTTGCAATCAAATTATGTTAATTATGGAGAATTGTGACGTTCCTCAAATGAGAAATATGGTCAACGATGCTGGTTGCCAACAGGTAAAATATGACCTAATGTTGGTGGACAGCCATTCATATTTCAAAGCCGGTTATTTTTGTGGAATTCTACCCCCTTTTAATTATTGTGTGTTTTAGCTATAGACGTATGGGTTGTACCATCAGATTTGTCTTTGTCTTCCGCATCCAGTGGTACCAAGAGTTCGTCTGTGTGATTAACGGTAGCTGAGATAGAGCTGTGTTCGTGAGACGAAGACGGATCCCGAAGGGGCCCAGGCCGGGTCTTTTTTTTTACAAAAACATCTGTAGAAACAGAATGGTTTGAATTACAAACTACTAAAACCTATCTATGAAAAGCTGAGACTCTATCGAACATGCACATGTAACATGTTTTGCTCTATGATGCTCACAAGCTACACAAGAGTTGTTAGAAGGTACAGGGTTCTTCTACGCAGAAGATCAAAGGAAAGTCAAAGGTTGTCCTGAAAGGAAAATGGTGAAACACCTCATTGTGAAGCTAAATATAAGTGCTGGACATGGAGATAAATGAAAGTCGGAAAACTAAAAAGAAGATTTATGCTGGGGTCTCAGGACTGATTCTATAGGATTTATTTTATTAACGATAAGAACATTGAAGACATTTCAGTAGTTTTTGTTGTACATGGTTAACATCCACTCAGAACATATTCCCTTCATCCAAGTTCATTTAAGAACAAGGAACAGTCATCAAAGGTGGAAGAAAAATGAGCATAGTCATTTCTAGCCACCAGATTCATGCTCTGAACAGGAATATCTTGAATCATCATCATGGATTGCGAGACATGCCACTTCAGACAGACATTTCTCAAGTAAAGAACTATAGAAATGATCCCTGAAAGTATAGTCTTGGTGTGGAAGTTGTTGTGATCAAGGTGAAGCATCTTGAAAAGAGCATTTGCACCACCGGTTTGTGTTGCATTCTCAGCATCAACATTTGTTGCAATCAAATTATGTTAATTATGGAGAATTGCGAGGTTCCTCAAATGAGAAATATGGTCAACGATGCTGGTTGCCAACAGGTAAAATATGACCTAATGTTGGTGGACAGCCATCCATATTTCAAAGCTGGTTATTTTTGTGGAATTCTACCCCCTTTTAATTATTGTGTGTTTTAGCTATAGACGTAGGGGTTGTACCATCAGATTTGTCTTTGTCTTCCGCATCCAGTGGTACCAAGAGTTCGTCTGTGTGATTAACGGTAGCTGAGATAGAGCTGTGTTCGTGAGACGAAGACGGATCCCGAAGGGGCCCAGGCCGGGTCATTTTTTTTACAAAAACATCTGTAGAAACAGAATGGTTTGGATTACAAACTACTAAAACCTATCTATGAAAAGCTGAGACTCTATCGAACATGCACTGGCTCTATGATTTGCTCTATGATGCTCACAAGCTACACAAGAGTTGTTATAAGGTACAGGGGTCTTCTACGCAGAAGATCAAAGGAAAGGTCAAAGTTTGTCCTGAAAGGGAAATGGTGAAAAACCTCATTGTGAAGCTATATATAAGTGCTGGACATGGAGATAAATGAAAGTCAGAAAACTAAAAAGAAGATTTATGCTGGGGTCTCAGGACTGATTCTATAGGATATATTTTATTAACGATAAGAACATTGAAGACATTTCAGTAGTTTTTGTTGTACATGGTTAACATCCAACCAGAACATATTCCCTTCATCCATGTTCATTGAAGAACAAGGAACAGTCATCAAAGGTGGAAGAAAAATGAGCAAAGTCATTTCTAGCCACCAGATTCATGCTCTGAATGGGAATATCTTGAAACATCATCATGGATAGCGAGACCTTCCACTTTAGACACACATTTCTCAAGTAAAGAACTATAGAAATAATTCTTAAAAGTATAGTCTTGGTGTGGAAGTTGTTGTGATCAAGGTGAAGCATCTTGAAAAGAGCATTTGCACCACCGGTTTGTGTTGCATTCTCAGCATCAACAGTTGTTGCAATCAAATTATGTTAATTATGGAGAATTGCGAGGTTCCTCAAATGAGAAATATGGTCAACGATGCTGGTTGCCAACAGGTAAAATATGACCTAATGTTGGTGGACAGCCATTCATATTTCAAAGCTGGTTATTTTTGTGGAATTCTACCCCCTTTTAATTATTGTGTGTTTTAGCTATAGACGTATGGGTTGTACCATCAGATTTGTCTTTGTCTTCCGCATCCAGTGGTACCAAGAGTTCGTCTGTGTGATTAACGGTAGCTGAGATAGAGCTGTGTTCGTGAGACGAAGACGGATCCCGAAGGGGCCCAGGCCGGGTCTTTTTTTTTACAAAAACATCTGTAGAAACAGAATGGTTTGAATTACAAACTACGAAAACCTATCTATGAAAAGCTGAGACTCTATCGAACATGCACATGTAACATGTTTTGCTCTATGATGCTCACAAGCTACACAAGAGTTGTTAGAAGTTACAAGGTTCTTCTATGCAGAAGATCAAAGGAAGGTCAAAGGTTGTCCTGAAAGGAAAATGGTGAAAAACCTCATTGTGAAGCTAAATATAAGTGCTGGACATGGAGATAAATGAAAGTCAGAAAACTAAAAAGAAGATTTATGCTGGGGTCTCAGGACTGATTCTATAGGATTTATTTTATTAACGATAAGAACATTGAAGACATTTCAGCAGTTTTTGTAGTACATGGTTAACATCCACTCAGAACATATTCCCTTCATCCATGTTCATTGAAGAACAAGGAACAGTCATCAAAGGTGGAAGAAAAATGAGCAAAGTCATTTCTAGCCACCAGATTCATGCTCTGAATGGGAATATCTTGATTCATCATCATGGATAGCGAGACCTTCCACTTTAGACACACATTTCTCAAATAAAGAACTATAGAAATAATCCCTGAAAGTATAGTCTTGGTGTGGAAGTTGTTGTGATCAAGGTGAAGCATCTTGAAAAGAGCATTCGCACCACCGGTTTGTGTTGCATTCTCAGCATCAACAGTTGTTGCAATCAAATTATGTTAATTATGGAGAATTGCGAGGTTCCTCAAATGAGAAATATGGTCAACGATGCTGGTTGCCAACAGGTAAAATATGACCTAATGTTGGTGGACAGCCATCCATATTTCAAAGCTGGTTATTTTTGTGGAATTCTACCCCCTTTTAATTATTGTGTGTTTTAGCTATAGACGTATGGGTTGTACCATCAGATTTGTCTTTGTCTTCCGCATCCAGTGGTACCAAGAGTTCGTCTGTGTGATTAACGGTAGCTGAGATAGAGCTGTGTTCGTGAGACGAAGACGGATCCCGAAGGGGCCCAGGCCGGGTCTTTTTTTTACAAAAACATCTGTAGAAACAGAATGGTTTGAATTACAAACTACTAAAACCTATCTATGAAAAGCTGAGACTCTATCAAACATGCACATGTAACATGTTTTGCTCTATGATGCTCACAAGCTACACAAGAGTTGTTAGAAGTTACAAGGTTCTTCTACGCAGAAGATCAAAGGAAGGTCAAAGGTTGTCCTGAAAGGAAAATGGTGAAACACCTCATTGTGAAGCTAAATATAAGTGCTGGACATCGAGATAAATGAAAGTCGGAAAACTAAAAAGAAGATTTATGCTGGGGTCTCAGGACTGATTCTATAGGATTTATTTTATTAACGATAAGAACATTGAAGACATTTCAGTAGTTTTTGTTGTACATGGTTAACATCCACTCAGAACATATTCCCTTCATCCAAGTTCATTTAAGAACAAGGAACAGTCATCAAAGGTGGAAGAAAAATGAGCAAAGTCATTTCTAGCCACCAGATTCATGCTCTGAACAGGAATATCTTGAATCATCATCATGGATTGCGAGACATGCCACTTCAGACAGACATTTCTCAAGTAAAGAACTATAGAAATGATCCCTGAAAGTATAGTCTTGGTGTGGAAGTTGTTGTGATCAAGGTGAAGCATCTTGAAAAGAGCATTTGCACCACCGGTTTGTGTTGCATTCTCAGCATCAACATTTGTTGCAATCAAATTATGTTAATTATGGAGAATTGCGAGGTTCCTCAAATGAGAAATATGGTCAACGATGCTGGTTGCCAACAGGTAAAATATGACCTAATGTTGGTGGACAGCCATCCATATTTCAAAGCTGGTTATTTTTGTGGAATTCTACCCCCTTTTAATTATTGTGTGTTTTAGCTATAGACGTAGGGGTTGTACCATCAGATTTGTCTTTGTCTTCCGCATCCAGTGGTACCAAGAGTTCGTCTGTGTGATTAACGGTAGCTGAGATAGAGCTGTGTTCGTGAGACGAAGACGGATCCCGAAGGGGCCCAGGCCGGGTCATTTTTTTTACAAAAACATCTGTAGAAACAGAATGGTTTGGATTACAAACTACTAAAACCTATCTATGAAAAGCTGAGACTCTATCGAACATGCACTGGCTCTATGATTTGCTCTATGATGCTCACAAGCTACACAAGAGTTGTTATAAGGTACAGGGGTCTTCTACGCAGAAGATCAAAGGAAAGGTCAAAGTTTGTCCTGAAAGGGAAATGGTGAAACACCTCATTGTGAAGCTATATATAAGTGCTGGACATGGAGATAAATGAAAGTCAGAAAACTAAAAAGAAGATTTATGCTGGGGTCTCAGGACTGATTCTATAGGATATATTTTATTAACGATAAGAACATTGAAGACATTTCAGTAGTTTTTGTTGTACATGGTTAACATCCAACCAGAACATATTCCCTTCATCCATGTTCATTGAAGAACAAGGAACAGTCATCAAAGGTGGAAGAAAAATGAGCAAAGTCATTTCTAGCCACCAGATTCATGCTCTGAATGGGAATATCTTGAAACATCATCATGGATAGCGAGACCTTCCACTTTAGACACACATTTCTCAAGTAAAGAACTATAGAAATAATTCTTAAAAGTATAGTCTTGGTGTGGAAGTTGTTGTGATCAAGGTGAAGCATCTTGAAAAGAGCATTTGCACCACCGGTTTGTGTTGCATTCTCAGCATCAACAGTTGTTGCAATCAAATTATGTTAATTATGGAGAATTGCGAGGTTCCTCAAATGAGAAATATGGTCAACGATGCTGGTTGCCAACAGGTAAAATATGACCTAATGTTGGTGGACAGCCATTCATATTTCAAAGCTGGTTATTTTTGTGGAATTCTACCCCCTTTTAATTATTGTGTGTTTTAGCTATAGACGTATGGGTTGTACCATCAGATTTGTCTTTGTCTTCCGCATTCAGTGGTAGCAAGAGTTCGTCTGTGTGATTAACGGTAGCTGAGATAGAGCTGTGTTCGTGAGACGAAGACGGATCCCGAAGGGGCCCAGGCCGGGTCTTTTTTTTTACAAAAACATCTGTAGAAACAGAATGGTTTGAATTACAAACTACGAAAACCTATCTATGAAAAGCTGAGACTCTATTGAACATGCACATGTAACATGTTTTGCTCTATGATGCTCACAAGCTACACAAGAGTTGTTAGAAGTTACAAGGTTCTTCTATGCAGAAGATCAAAGGAAGGTCAAAGGTTGTCCTGAAAGGAAAATGGTGAAAAACCTCATTGTGAAGCTAAATATAAGTGCTGGACATGGAGATAAATGAAAGTCAGAAAACTAAAAAGAAGATTTATGCTGGGGTCTCAGGACTGATTCTATAGGATTTATTTTATTAACGATAAGAACATTGAAGACATTTCAGCAGTTTTTGTAGTACATGGTTAACATCCACTCAGAACATATTCCCTTCATCCATGTTCATTGAAGAACAAGGAACAGTCATCAAAGGTGGAAGAAAAATGAGCAAAGTCATTTCTAGCCACCAGATTCATGCTCTGAATGGGAATATCTTGATTCATCATCATGGATAGCGAGACCTTCCACTTTAGACACACATTTCTCAAATAAAGAACTATAGAAATAATCCCTGAAAGTATAGTCTTGGTGTGGAAGTTGTTGTGATCAAGGTGAAGCATCTTGAAAAGAGCATTCGCACCACCGGTTTGTGTTGCATTCTCAGCATCAACAGTTGTTGCAATCAAATTATGTTAATTATGGAGAATTGCGAGGTTCCTCAAATGAGAAATATGGTCAACGATGCTGGTTGCCAACAGGTAAAATATGACCTAATGTTGGTGGACAGCCATCCATATTTCAAAGCTGGTTATTTTTGTGGAATTCTACCCCCTTTTAATTATTGTGTGTTTTAGCTATAGACGTATGGGTTGTACCATCAGATTTGTCTTTGTCTTCCGCATCCAGTGGTACCAAGAGTTCGTCTGTGTGATTAACGGTAGCTGAGATAGAGCTGTGTTCGTGAGACGAAGACGGATCCCGAAGGGGCCCAGGCCGGGTCTTTTTTTTACAAAAACATCTGTAGAAACAGAATGGTTTGAATTACAAACTACTAAAACCTATCTATGAAAAGCTGAGACTCTATCAAACATGCACATGTAACATGTTTTGCTCTATGATGCTCACAAGCTACACAAGAGTTGTTAGAAGTTACAAGGTTCTTCTACGCAGAAGATCAAAGGAAGGTCAAAGGTTGTCCTGAAAGGAAAATGGTGAAACACCTCATTGTGAAGCTAAATATAAGTGCTGGACTTCGAGATAAATGAAAGTCGGAAAACTAAAAAGAAGATTTATGCTGGGGTCTCAGGACTGATTCTATAGGATTTATTTTGTTAACGATAAGAACATTGAAGACATTTCAGTAGTTTTTGTTGTACATGGTTAACATCCACTCAGAACGTATTCCCTTCATCCATGCTCATTGAAGAACAAGGAACAGTCATCAAAGGTGGAAGAAAAATGAGCAAAGTCATTTCTAGCCACCAGATTCATGCTCTGAACGGGAATATCTTTAAATCATCATGGATAGCGAGACCTTCCACTTTAGACACACATTTCTCAAGTAAAGAACTATAGAAATGATCCCTGAAAGTATAGTCTTGGTGTGGAAGTTGTTGTGATCAAGGTGAAGGATCTTGAAAAGAGCATTTGCACCACCGGTTTGTGTTGCATTCTCAGCATCAACATTTGTTGCAATCAAATTATGTTAATTATGGAGAATTGCGAGGTTCCTCAAATGAGAAATATGGTCAACGATGCTGGTTGCCAACAGGTAAAATATGACCTAATGTTGGTGGACAGCCATCCATATTTCAAAGCTGGTTATTTTTGTGGAATTCTACCCCCTTTTAATTATTGTGTGTTTTAGCTATAGACGTATGGGTTGTACCATCAGATTTGTCTTTGTCTTCCGCATCCAGTGGTACCAAGAGTTCGTCTGTGTGATTAACGGTAGCTGAGATAGAGCTGTGTTCGTGAGACGAAGACGGATCCCGAAGGGGCCCAGGCCGGGTCTTTTTTTTACAAAAACATCTGTAAAAACAGAATGGTTTGAATTACAAACTACTAAAACCTATCTATGAAAAGCTGAGACTCTATCAAACATGCACATGTAACATGTTTTGCTCTATGATGCTCACAAGCTACACAAGAGTTGTTAGAAGTTACAAGGTTCTTCTACGCAGAAGATCAAAGGAAGGTCAAAGGTTGTCCTGAAAGGAAAATGGTGAAACACCTCATTGTGAAGCTAAATATAAGTGCTGGACATCGAGATAAATGAAAGTCGGAAAACTAAAAAGAAGATTTATGCTGGGGTCTCAGGACTGATTCTATAGGATTTATTTTGTTAACGATAAGAACATTGAAGACATTTCAGTAGTTTTTGTTGTACATGGTTAACATCCACTCAGAACGTATTCCCTTCATCCATGCTCATTGAAGAACAAGGAACAGTCATCAAAGGTGGAAGAAAAATTAGCAAAGTCATTTCTAGCCACCAGATTCATGCTCTGAACGGGAATATCTTGAATCATCATCATGGATAGCGAGACCTTCCACTTTAGACACACATTTCTCAAGTAAAGAACTATAGAAATGATCCCTGAAAGTATAGTCTTGGTGTGGAAGTTGTTGTGATCAAGGTGAAGGATCTTGAAAAGAGCATTTGCACCACCGGTTTGTGTTGCATTCTCAGCATCAACATTTGTTGCAATCAAATTATGTTAATTATGGAGAATTGCGAGGTTCCTCAAATGAGAAATATGGTCAACGATGCTGGTTGCCAACAGGTAAAATATGACCTAATGTTGGTGGACAGCCATCCATATTTCAAAGCTGGTTATTTTTGTGGAATTCTACCCCCTTTTAATTATTGTGTGTTTTAGCTATAGACGTATGGGTTGTACCATCAGATTTGTCTTTGTCTTCCGCATCCAGTGGTACCAAGAGTTCGTCTGTGTGATTAACGGTAGCTGAGATAGAGCTGTGTTCGTGAGACGAAGACGGATCCCGAAGGGGCCCAGGCCGGGTCTTTTTTTTACAAAAACATCTGTAGAAACAGAATGGTTTGAATTACAAACTACTAAAACCTATCTATGAAAAGCTGAGACTCTATCAAACATGCACATGTAACATGTTTTGCTCTATGATGCTCACAAGCTACACAAGAGTTGTTAGAAGTTACAAGGTTCTTCTACGCAGAAGATCAAAGGAAGGTCAAAGGTTGTCCTGAAAGGAAAATGGTGAAACACCTCATTGTGAAGCTAAATATAAGTGCTGGACATCGAGATAAATGAAAGTCGGAAAACTAAAAAGAAGATTTATGCTGGGGTCTCAGGACTGATTCTATAGGATTTATTTTGTTAACGATAAGAACATTGAAGACATTTCAGTAGTTTTTGTTGTACATGGTTAACATCCACTCAGAACGTATTCCCTTCATCCATGCTCATTGAAGAACAAGGAACAGTCATCAAAGGTGGAAGAAAAATGAGCAAAGTCATTTCTAGCCACCAGATTCATGCTCTGAACGGGAATATCTTTAAATCATCATGGATAGCGAGACCTTCCACTTTAGACACACATTTCTCAAGTAAAGAACTATAGAAATGATCCCTGAAAGTATAGTCTTGGTGTGGAAGTTGTTGTGATCAAGGTGAAGGATCTTGAAAAGAGCATTTGCACCACCGGTTTGTGTTGCATTCTCAGCATCAACATTTGTTGCAATCAAATTATGTTAATTATGGAGAATTGCGAGGTTCCTCAAATGAGAAATATGGTCAACGATGCTGGTTGCCAACAGGTAAAATATGACCTAATGTTGGTGGACAGCCATCCATATTTCAAAGCTGGTTATTTTTGTGGAATTCTACCCCCTTTTAATTATTGTGTGTTTTAGCTATAGACGTATGGGTTGTACCATCAGATTTGTCTTTGTCTTCCGCATCCAGTGGTACCAAGAGTTCGTCTGTGTGATTAACGGTAGCTGAGATAGAGCTGTGTTCGTGAGACGAAGACGGATCCCGAAGGGGCCCAGGCCGGGTCTTTTTTTTACAAAAACATCTGTAAAAACAGAATGGTTTGAATTACAAACTACTAAAACCTATCTATGAAAAGCTGAGACTCTATCAAACATGCACATGTAACATGTTTTGCTCTATGATGCTCACAAGCTACACAAGAGTTGTTAGAAGTTACAAGGTTCTTCTACGCAGAAGATCAAAGGAAGGTCAAAGGTTGTCCTGAAAGGAAAATGGTGAAACACCTCATTGTGAAGCTAAATATAAGTGCTGGACATCGAGATAAATGAAAGTCGGAAAACTAAAAAGAAGATTTATGCTGGGGTCTCAGGACTGATTCTATAGGATTTATTTTGTTAACGATAAGAACATTGAAGACATTTCAGTAGTTTTTGTTGTACATGGTTAACATCCACTCAGAACGTATTCCCTTCATCCATGCTCATTGAAGAACAAGGAACAGTCATCAAAGGTGGAAGAAAAATGAGCAAAGTCATTTCTAGCCACCAGATTCATGCTCTGAACGGGAATATCTTGAATCATCATCATGGATAGCGAGACCTTCCACTTTAGACACACATTTCTCAAGTAAAGAACTATAGAAATGATCCCTGAAAGTATAGTCTTGGTGTGGAAGTTGTTGTGATCAAGGTGAAGGATCTTGAAAAGAGCATTTGCACCACCGGTTTGTGTTGCATTCTCAGCATCAACATTTGTTGCAATCAAATTATGTTAATTATGGAGAATTGCGAGGTTCCTCAAATGAGAAATATGGTCAACGATGCTGGTTGCCAACAGGTAAAATATGACCTAATGTTGGTGGACAGCCATCCATATTTCAAAGCTGGTTATTTTTGTGGAATTCTACCCCCTTTTAATTATTGTGTGTTTTAGCTATAGACGTATGGGTTGTACCATCAGATTTGTCTTTGTCTTCCGCATCCAGTGGTACCAAGAATTCGTCTATGTGATTAACGGTAGCTGAGATAGAGCTGTGTTTGTGAGACGAAGACGGATCCCGAAGGGGCCCAGGCCGGGTCTTTTTTTTACAAAAACATCTGTAGAAACAGAATGGTTTGAATTACAAACTACTAAAACCTATCTATGAAAAGCTGAGACTCTATCGAACATGCACATGTAACATGTTTTGCTCTATGATGCTCACAAGCTACACAAGAGTAGTTAGAAGTTACAAGGTTCTTCTACGCAGAAGATCAAAGGAAGGTCAAAGGTTGTCCTGAAAGGAAAATGGTGAAACACCTCATTGTGAAGCTAAATATAAGTGCTGGACATGGAGATAAATGAAAGTCGGAAAACTAAAAAGAAGATTTATGCTGGGGTCTCAGGACTGATTCTATAGGATTTATTTTGTTAACGATAAGAACATTGAAGACATTTCAGTAGTTTTTGTTGTACATGGTTAACATCCACTCAGAACAAATTCCCTTCATCCATGCTCATTGAAGAACAAGGAACAGTCATCAAAGGTGGAAGAAAAATGAGCAAAGTCATTTCTAGCCACCAGATTCATGCTCTGAACGGGAATATCTTGAATCATCATCATGGATAGCGAGACCTTCCACTTTTGACACACATTTCTCAAGTAAAGAACTATAGAAATGATCCCTGAAAGTATAGTCTTGGTGTGGAAGTTGTTGTGATCAAGGTGAAGGATCTTGAAAAGAGCATTTGCACCACCGGTTTGTGTTGCATTCTCAGCATCAACATTTGTTGCAATCAAATTATGTTAATTATGGAGAATTGCGAGGTTCCTCAAATGAGAAATATGGTCAACGATGCTGGTTGCCAACAGGTAAAATATGACCTAATGTTGGTGGACAGCCATCCATATTTCAAAGCTGGTTATTTTTGTGGAATTCTACCCCCTTTTAATTATTGTGTGTTTTAGCTATAGACGTATGGGTTGTACCATCAGATTTGTCTTTGTCTTCCGCATCCAGTGGTACCAAGAGTTCGTCTGTGTGATTAACGGTAGCTGAGATAGAGCTGTGTTCGTGAGACGAAGACGGATCCCGAAGGGGCCCAGGCCGGGTCTTTTTTTTACAAAAACATCTGTAGAAACAGAATGGTTTGAATTACAAACTACTAAAACCTATCTATGAAAAGCTGAGACTCTATCGAACATGCACATGTAACATGTTTTGCTCTATGATGCTCACAAGCTACACAAGAGTTGTTAGAAGTTACAAGGTTCTTCTACGCAGAAGATCAAAGGAAGGTCAAAGGTTGTCCTGAAAGGAAAATGGTGAAACACCTCATTGTGAAGCTAAATATAAGTGCTGGACATGGAGATAAATGAAAGTCGGAAAACTAAAAAGAAGATTTATGCTGGGGTCTCAGGACTGATTCTATAGGATTTATTTTGTTAACGATAAGAACATTGAAGACATTTCAGTAGTTTTTGTTGTACAAGGTTAACATCCACTCAGAACATATTCCCTTCATCCATGCTCATTGAAGAACAAGGAACAGTCATCAAAGGTGGAAGAAAAATGAGCAAAGTCATTTCTAGCCACCAGATTCATGCTCTGAACGGGAATATCTTGAATCATCATCATGGATAGCGAGACCTTCCACTTTTGACACACATTTCTCAAGTAAAGAACTATAGAAATGATCCCTGAAAGTATAGTCTTGGTGTGGAAGTTGTTGTGATCAAGGTGAAGGATCTTGAAAAGAGCATTTGCACCACCGGTTTGTGTTGCATTCTCAGCATCAACAGTTGTTGCAATCAAATTATGTTAATTATGGAGAATTGCGAGGTTCCTCAAATGAGAAATATGGTCAACGATGCTGGTTGCCAACAGGTAAAATATGACCTAATGTTGGTGGACAGCCATCCATATTTCAAAGCTGGTTATTTTTGTGGAATTCTACCCCCTTTTAATTATTGTGTGTTTTAGCTATAGACGTATGGGTTGTACCATCAGATTTGTCTTTGTCTTCCGCATCCAGTGGTACCAAGAGTTCGTCTGTGTGATTAACGGTAGCTGAGATAGAGCTGTGTTCGTGAGACGAAGACGGATCCCGAAGGGGCCCAGGCCGGGTCTTTTTTTTACAAAAACATCTGTAGAAACAGAATGGTTTGAATTACAAACTACTAAAACCTATCTATGAAAAGCTGAGACTCTATCAAACATGCACATGTAACATGTTTTGCTCTATGATGCTCACAAGCTACACAAGAGTTGTTAGAAGTTACAAGGTTCTTCTACGCAGAAGATCAAAGGAAGGTCAAAGGTTGTCCTGAAAGGAAAATGGTGAAACACCTCATTGTGAAGCTAAATATAAGTGCTGGACATCGAGATAAATGAAAGTCGGAAAACTAAAAAGAAGATTTATGCTGGGGTCTCAGGACTGATTCTATAGGATTTATTTTATTAACGATAAGAACATTGAAGACATTTCAGTAGTTTTTGTTGTACATGGTTAACATCCACTCAGAACATATTCCCTTCATCCAAGTTCATTTAAGAACAAGGAACAGTCATCAAAGGTGGAAGAAAAATGAGCAAAGTCATTTCTAGCCACCAGATTCATGCTCTGAACAGGAATATCTTGAATCATCATCATGGATTGCGAGACATGCCACTTCAGACAGACATTTCTCAAGTAAAGAACTATAGAAATGATCCCTGAAAGTATAGTCTTGGTGTGGAAGTTGTTGTGATCAAGGTGAAGCATCTTGAAAAGAGCATTTGCACCACCGGTTTGTGTTGCATTCTCAGCATCAACATTTGTTGCAATCAAATTATGTTAATTATGGAGAATTGCGAGGTTCCTCAAATGAGAAATATGGTCAACGATGCTGGTTGCCAACAGGTAAAATATGACCTAATGTTGGTGGACAGCCATCCATATTTCAAAGCTGGTTATTTTTGTGGAATTCTACCCCCTTTTAATTATTGTGTGTTTTAGCTATAGACGTAGGGGTTGTACCATCAGATTTGTCTTTGTCTTCCGCATCCAGTGGTACCAAGAGTTCGTCTGTGTGATTAACGGTAGCTGAGATAGAGCTGTGTTCGTGAGACGAAGACGGATCCCGAAGGGGCCCAGGCCGGGTCATTTTTTTTACAAAAACATCTGTAGAAACAGAATGGTTTGGATTACAAACTACTAAAACCTATCTATGAAAAGCTGAGACTCTATCGAACATGCACTGGCTCTATGATTTGCTCTATGATGCTCACAAGCTACACAAGAGTTGTTATAAGGTACAGGGGTCTTCTACGCAGAAGATCAAAGGAAAGGTCAAAGTTTGTCCTGAAAGGGAAATGGTGAAACACCTCATTGTGAAGCTATATATAAGTGCTGGACATGGAGATAAATGAAAGTCAGAAAACTAAAAAGAAGATTTATGCTGGGGTCTCAGGACTGATTCTATAGGATATATTTTATTAACGATAAGAACATTGAAGACATTTCAGTAGTTTTTGTTGTACATGGTTAACATCCAACCAGAACATATTCCCTTCATCCATGTTCATTGAAGAACAAGGAACAGTCATCAAAGGTGGAAGAAAAATGAGCAAAGTCATTTCTAGCCACCAGATTCATGCTCTGAATGGGAATATCTTGAAACATCATCATGGATAGCGAGACCTTCCACTTTAGACACACATTTCTCAAGTAAAGAACTATAGAAATAATTCTTAAAAGTATAGTCTTGGTGTGGAAGTTGTTGTGATCAAGGTGAAGCATCTTGAAAAGAGCATTTGCACCACCGGTTTGTGTTGCATTCTCAGCATCAACAGTTGTTGCAATCAAATTATGTTAATTATGGAGAATTGCGAGGTTCCTCAAATGAGAAATATGGTCAACGATGCTGGTTGCCAACAGGTAAAATATGACCTAATGTTGGTGGACAGCCATTCATATTTCAAAGCTGGTTATTTTTGTGGAATTCTACCCCCTTTTAATTATTGTGTGTTTTAGCTATAGACGTATGGGTTGTACCATCAGATTTGTCTTTGTCTTCCGCATTCAGTGGTAGCAAGAGTTCGTCTGTGTGATTAACGGTAGCTGAGATAGAGCTGTGTTCGTGAGACGAAGACGGATCCCGAAGGGGCCCAGGCCGGGTCTTTTTTTTTACAAAAACATCTGTAGAAACAGAATGGTTTGAATTACAAACTACGAAAACCTATCTATGAAAAGCTGAGACTCTATTGAACATGCACATGTAACATGTTTTGCTCTATGATGCTCACAAGCTACACAAGAGTTGTTAGAAGTTACAAGGTTCTTCTATGCAGAAGATCAAAGGAAGGTCAAAGGTTGTCCTGAAAGGAAAATGGTGAAAAACCTCATTGTGAAGCTAAATATAAGTGCTGGACATGGAGATAAATGAAAGTCAGAAAACTAAAAAGAAGATTTATGCTGGGGTCTCAGGACTGATTCTATAGGATTTATTTTATTAACGATAAGAACATTGAAGACATTTCAGCAGTTTTTGTAGTACATGGTTAACATCCACTCAGAACATATTCCCTTCATCCATGTTCATTGAAGAACAAGGAACAGTCATCAAAGGTGGAAGAAAAATGAGCAAAGTCATTTCTAGCCACCAGATTCATGCTCTGAATGGGAATATCTTGATTCATCATCATGGATAGCGAGACCTTCCACTTTAGACACACATTTCTCAAATAAAGAACTATAGAAATAATCCCTGAAAGTATAGTCTTGGTGTGGAAGTTGTTGTGATCAAGGTGAAGCATCTTGAAAAGAGCATTCGCACCACCGGTTTGTGTTGCATTCTCAGCATCAACAGTTGTTGCAATCAAATTATGTTAATTATGGAGAATTGCGAGGTTCCTCAAATGAGAAATATGGTCAACGATGCTGGTTGCCAACAGGTAAAATATGACCTAATGTTGGTGGACAGCCATCCATATTTCAAAGCTGGTTATTTTTGTGGAATTCTACCCCCTTTTAATTATTGTGTGTTTTAGCTATAGACGTATGGGTTGTACCATCAGATTTGTCTTTGTCTTCCGCATCCAGTGGTACCAAGAGTTCGTCTGTGTGATTAACGGTAGCTGAGATAGAGCTGTGTTCGTGAGACGAAGACGGATCCCGAAGGGGCCCAGGCCGGGTCTTTTTTTTACAAAAACATCTGTAGAAACAGAATGGTTTGAATTACAAACTACTAAAACCTATCTATGAAAAGCTGAGACTCTATCAAACATGCACATGTAACATGTTTTGCTCTATGATGCTCACAAGCTACACAAGAGTTGTTAGAAGTTACAAGGTTCTTCTACGCAGAAGATCAAAGGAAGGTCAAAGGTTGTCCTGAAAGGAAAATGGTGAAACACCTCATTGTGAAGCTAAATATAAGTGCTGGACTTCGAGATAAATGAAAGTCGGAAAACTAAAAAGAAGATTTATGCTGGGGTCTCAGGACTGATTCTATAGGATTTATTTTGTTAACGATAAGAACATTGAAGACATTTCAGTAGTTTTTGTTGTACATGGTTAACATCCACTCAGAACGTATTCCCTTCATCCATGCTCATTGAAGAACAAGGAACAGTCATCAAAGGTGGAAGAAAAATGAGCAAAGTCATTTCTAGCCACCAGATTCATGCTCTGAACGGGAATATCTTTAAATCATCATGGATAGCGAGACCTTCCACTTTAGACACACATTTCTCAAGTAAAGAACTATAGAAATGATCCCTGAAAGTATAGTCTTGGTGTGGAAGTTGTTGTGATCAAGGTGAAGGATCTTGAAAAGAGCATTTGCACCACCGGTTTGTGTTGCATTCTCAGCATCAACATTTGTTGCAATCAAATTATGTTAATTATGGAGAATTGCGAGGTTCCTCAAATGAGAAATATGGTCAACGATGCTGGTTGCCAACAGGTAAAATATGACCTAATGTTGGTGGACAGCCATCCATATTTCAAAGCTGGTTATTTTTGTGGAATTCTACCCCCTTTTAATTATTGTGTGTTTTAGCTATAGACGTATGGGTTGTACCATCAGATTTGTCTTTGTCTTCCGCATCCAGTGGTACCAAGAGTTCGTCTGTGTGATTAACGGTAGCTGAGATAGAGCTGTGTTCGTGAGACGAAGACGGATCCCGAAGGGGCCCAGGCCGGGTCTTTTTTTTACAAAAACATCTGTAAAAACAGAATGGTTTGAATTACAAACTACTAAAACCTATCTATGAAAAGCTGAGACTCTATCAAACATGCACATGTAACATGTTTTGCTCTATGATGCTCACAAGCTACACAAGAGTTGTTAGAAGTTACAAGGTTCTTCTACGCAGAAGATCAAAGGAAGGTCAAAGGTTGTCCTGAAAGGAAAATGGTGAAACACCTCATTGTGAAGCTAAATATAAGTGCTGGACATCGAGATAAATGAAAGTCGGAAAACTAAAAAGAAGATTTATGCTGGGGTCTCAGGACTGATTCTATAGGATTTATTTTGTTAACGATAAGAACATTGAAGACATTTCAGTAGTTTTTGTTGTACATGGTTAACATCCACTCAGAACGTATTCCCTTCATCCATGCTCATTGAAGAACAAGGAACAGTCATCAAAGGTGGAAGAAAAATTAGCAAAGTCATTTCTAGCCACCAGATTCATGCTCTGAACGGGAATATCTTGAATCATCATCATGGATAGCGAGACCTTCCACTTTAGACACACATTTCTCAAGTAAAGAACTATAGAAATGATCCCTGAAAGTATAGTCTTGGTGTGGAAGTTGTTGTGATCAAGGTGAAGGATCTTGAAAAGAGCATTTGCACCACCGGTTTGTGTTGCATTCTCAGCATCAACATTTGTTGCAATCAAATTATGTTAATTATGGAGAATTGCGAGGTTCCTCAAATGAGAAATATGGTCAACGATGCTGGTTGCCAACAGGTAAAATATGACCTAATGTTGGTGGACAGCCATCCATATTTCAAAGCTGGTTATTTTTGTGGAATTCTACCCCCTTTTAATTATTGTGTGTTTTAGCTATAGACGTATGGGTTGTACCATCAGATTTGTCTTTGTCTTCCGCATCCAGTGGTACCAAGAGTTCGTCTGTGTGATTAACGGTAGCTGAGATAGAGCTGTGTTCGTGAGACGAAGACGGATCCCGAAGGGGCCCAGGCCGGGTCTTTTTTTTACAAAAACATCTGTAGAAACAGAATGGTTTGAATTACAAACTACTAAAACCTATCTATGAAAAGCTGAGACTCTATCAAACATGCACATGTAACATGTTTTGCTCTATGATGCTCACAAGCTACACAAGAGTTGTTAGAAGTTACAAGGTTCTTCTACGCAGAAGATCAAAGGAAGGTCAAAGGTTGTCCTGAAAGGAAAATGGTGAAACACCTCATTGTGAAGCTAAATATAAGTGCTGGACATCGAGATAAATGAAAGTCGGAAAACTAAAAAGAAGATTTATGCTGGGGTCTCAGGACTGATTCTATAGGATTTATTTTGTTAACGATAAGAACATTGAAGACATTTCAGTAGTTTTTGTTGTACATGGTTAACATCCACTCAGAACGTATTCCCTTCATCCATGCTCATTGAAGAACAAGGAACAGTCATCAAAGGTGGAAGAAAAATGAGCAAAGTCATTTCTAGCCACCAGATTCATGCTCTGAACGGGAATATCTTTAAATCATCATGGATAGCGAGACCTTCCACTTTAGACACACATTTCTCAAGTAAAGAACTATAGAAATGATCCCTGAAAGTATAGTCTTGGTGTGGAAGTTGTTGTGATCAAGGTGAAGGATCTTGAAAAGAGCATTTGCACCACCGGTTTGTGTTGCATTCTCAGCATCAACATTTGTTGCAATCAAATTATGTTAATTATGGAGAATTGCGAGGTTCCTCAAATGAGAAATATGGTCAACGATGCTGGTTGCCAACAGGTAAAATATGACCTAATGTTGGTGGACAGCCATCCATATTTCAAAGCTGGTTATTTTTGTGGAATTCTACCCCCTTTTAATTATTGTGTGTTTTAGCTATAGACGTATGGGTTGTACCATCAGATTTGTCTTTGTCTTCCGCATCCAGTGGTACCAAGAGTTCGTCTGTGTGATTAACGGTAGCTGAGATAGAGCTGTGTTCGTGAGACGAAGACGGATCCCGAAGGGGCCCAGGCCGGGTCTTTTTTTTACAAAAACATCTGTAAAAACAGAATGGTTTGAATTACAAACTACTAAAACCTATCTATGAAAAGCTGAGACTCTATCAAACATGCACATGTAACATGTTTTGCTCTATGATGCTCACAAGCTACACAAGAGTTGTTAGAAGTTACAAGGTTCTTCTACGCAGAAGATCAAAGGAAGGTCAAAGGTTGTCCTGAAAGGAAAATGGTGAAACACCTCATTGTGAAGCTAAATATAAGTGCTGGACATCGAGATAAATGAAAGTCGGAAAACTAAAAAGAAGATTTATGCTGGGGTCTCAGGACTGATTCTATAGGATTTATTTTGTTAACGATAAGAACATTGAAGACATTTCAGTAGTTTTTGTTGTACATGGTTAACATCCACTCAGAACGTATTCCCTTCATCCATGCTCATTGAAGAACAAGGAACAGTCATCAAAGGTGGAAGAAAAATGAGCAAAGTCATTTCTAGCCACCAGATTCATGCTCTGAACGGGAATATCTTGAATCATCATCATGGATAGCGAGACCTTCCACTTTAGACACACATTTCTCAAGTAAAGAACTATAGAAATGATCCCTGAAAGTATAGTCTTGGTGTGGAAGTTGTTGTGATCAAGGTGAAGGATCTTGAAAAGAGCATTTGCACCACCGGTTTGTGTTGCATTCTCAGCATCAACATTTGTTGCAATCAAATTATGTTAATTATGGAGAATTGCGAGGTTCCTCAAATGAGAAATATGGTCAACGATGCTGGTTGCCAACAGGTAAAATATGACCTAATGTTGGTGGACAGCCATCCATATTTCAAAGCTGGTTATTTTTGTGGAATTCTACCCCCTTTTAATTATTGTGTGTTTTAGCTATAGACGTATGGGTTGTACCATCAGATTTGTCTTTGTCTTCCGCATCCAGTGGTACCAAGAATTCGTCTATGTGATTAACGGTAGCTGAGATAGAGCTGTGTTTGTGAGACGAAGACGGATCCCGAAGGGGCCCAGGCCGGGTCTTTTTTTTACAAAAACATCTGTAGAAACAGAATGGTTTGAATTACAAACTACTAAAACCTATCTATGAAAAGCTGAGACTCTATCGAACATGCACATGTAACATGTTTTGCTCTATGATGCTCACAAGCTACACAAGAGTAGTTAGAAGTTACAAGGTTCTTCTACGCAGAAGATCAAAGGAAGGTCAAAGGTTGTCCTGAAAGGAAAATGGTGAAACACCTCATTGTGAAGCTAAATATAAGTGCTGGACATGGAGATAAATGAAAGTCGGAAAACTAAAAAGAAGATTTATGCTGGGGTCTCAGGACTGATTCTATAGGATTTATTTTGTTAACGATAAGAACATTGAAGACATTTCAGTAGTTTTTGTTGTACATGGTTAACATCCACTCAGAACAAATTCCCTTCATCCATGCTCATTGAAGAACAAGGAACAGTCATCAAAGGTGGAAGAAAAATGAGCAAAGTCATTTCTAGCCACCAGATTCATGCTCTGAACGGGAATATCTTGAATCATCATCATGGATAGCGAGACCTTCCACTTTTGACACACATTTCTCAAGTAAAGAACTATAGAAATGATCCCTGAAAGTATAGTCTTGGTGTGGAAGTTGTTGTGATCAAGGTGAAGGATCTTGAAAAGAGCATTTGCACCACCGGTTTGTGTTGCATTCTCAGCATCAACATTTGTTGCAATCAAATTATGTTAATTATGGAGAATTGCGAGGTTCCTCAAATGAGAAATATGGTCAACGATGCTGGTTGCCAACAGGTAAAATATGACCTAATGTTGGTGGACAGCCATCCATATTTCAAAGCTGGTTATTTTTGTGGAATTCTACCCCCTTTTAATTATTGTGTGTTTTAGCTATAGACGTATGGGTTGTACCATCAGATTTGTCTTTGTCTTCCGCATCCAGTGGTACCAAGAGTTCGTCTGTGTGATTAACGGTAGCTGAGATAGAGCTGTGTTCGTGAGACGAAGACGGATCCCGAAGGGGCCCAGGCCGGGTCTTTTTTTTACAAAAACATCTGTAGAAACAGAATGGTTTGAATTACAAACTACTAAAACCTATCTATGAAAAGCTGAGACTCTATCGAACATGCACATGTAACATGTTTTGCTCTATGATGCTCACAAGCTACACAAGAGTTGTTAGAAGTTACAAGGTTCTTCTACGCAGAAGATCAAAGGAAGGTCAAAGGTTGTCCTGAAAGGAAAATGGTGAAACACCTCATTGTGAAGCTAAATATAAGTGCTGGACATGGAGATAAATGAAAGTCGGAAAACTAAAAAGAAGATTTATGCTGGGGTCTCAGGACTGATTCTATAGGATTTATTTTGTTAACGATAAGAACATTGAAGACATTTCAGTAGTTTTTGTTGTACAAGGTTAACATCCACTCAGAACATATTCCCTTCATCCATGCTCATTGAAGAACAAGGAACAGTCATCAAAGGTGGAAGAAAAATGAGCAAAGTCATTTCTAGCCACCAGATTCATGCTCTGAACGGGAATATCTTGAATCATCATCATGGATAGCGAGACCTTCCACTTTTGACACACATTTCTCAAGTAAAGAACTATAGAAATGATCCCTGAAAGTATAGTCTTGGTGTGGAAGTTGTTGTGATCAAGGTGAAGGATCTTGAAAAGAGCATTTGCACCACCGGTTTGTGTTGCATTCTCAGCATCAACATTTGTTGCAATCAAATTATGTTAATTATGGAGAATTGCGAGGTCACTCAAATGAGAAATATGGTCAACGATGCTGGTTGCCAACAGGTAAAATATGACCTAATGTTGGTGGACAGCCATCCATATTTCAAAGCTGGTTATTTTTGTGGAATTCTACCCCCTTTTAATTATTGTGTGTTTTAGCTATAGACGTATGGGTTGTACCATCAGATTTGTCTTTGTCTTCCGCATCCAGTGGTACCAAGAATTCGTCTATGTGATTAACGGTAGCTGAGATAGAGCTGTGTTTGTGAGACGAAGACGGATCCCGAAGGGGCCCAGGCCGGGTCTTTTTTTTACAAAAACATCTGTAGAAACAGAATGGTTTGAATTACAAACTACTAAAACCTATCTATGAAAAGCTGAGACTCTATCGAACATGCACATGTAACATGTTTTGCTCTATGATGCTCACAAGCTACACAAGAGTAGTTAGAAGTTACAAGGTTCTTCTACGCAGAAGATCAAAGGAAGGTCAAAGGTTGTCCTGAAAGGAAAATGGTGAAACACCTCATTGTGAAGCTAAATATAAGTGCTGGACATGGAGATAAATGAAAGTCGGAAAACTAAAAAGAAGATTTATGCTGGGGTCTCAGGACTGATTCTATAGGATTTATTTTGTTAACGATAAGAACATTGAAGACATTTCAGTAGTTTTTGTTGTACATGGTTAACATCCACTCAGAACATATTCCCTTCATCCATGCTCATTGAAGAACAAGGAACAGTCATCAAAGGTGGAAGAAAAATGAGCAAAGTCATTTCTAGCCACCAGATTCATGCTCTGAACGGGAATATCTTGAATCATCATCATGGATAGCGAGACCTTCCACTTTTGACACACATTTCTCAAGTAAAGAACTATAGAAATGATCCCTGAAAGTATAGTCTTGGTGTGGAAGTTGTTGTGATCAAGGTGAAGGATCTTGAAAAGAGCATTTGCACCACCGGTTTGTGTTGCATTCTCAGCATCAACATTTGTTGCAATCAAATTATGTTAATTATGGAGAATTGCGAGGTCACTCAAATGAGAAATATGGTCAACGATGCTGGTTGCCAACAGGTAAAATATGACCTAATGTTGGTGGACAGCCATCCATATTTCAAAGCTGGTTATTTTTGTGGAATTCTACCCCCTTTTAATTATTGTGTGTTTTAGCTATAGACGTATGGGTTGTACCATCAGATTTGTCTTTGTCTTCCGCATCCAGTGGTACCAAGAATTCGTCTATGTGATTAACGGTAGCTGAGATAGAGCTGTGTTTGTGAGACGAAGACGGATCCCGAAGGGACCCAGGCCGGGTCTTTTTTTTACAAAAACATCTGTAGAAACAGAATGGTTTGAATTACAAACTACTAAAACCTATCTATGAAAAGCTGAGACTCTATCGAACATGCACATGTAACATGTTTTGCTCTATGATGCTCACAAGCTACACAAGAGTAGTTAGAAGTTACAAGGTTCTTCTACGCAGAAGATCAAAGGAAGGTCAAAGGTTGTCCTGAAAGGAAAATGGTGAAACACCTCATTGTGAAGCTAAATATAAGTGCTGGACATGGAGATAAATGAAAGTCGGAAAACTAAAAAGAAGATTTATGCTGGGGTCTCAGGACTGATTCTATAGGATTTATTTTGTTAACGATAAGAACATTGAAGACATTTCAGTAGTTTTTGTTGTACATGGTTAACATCCACTCAGAACAAATTCCCTTCATCCATGCTCATTGAAGAACAAGGAACAGTCATCAAAGGTGGAAGAAAAATGAGCAAAGTCATTTCTAGCCACCAGATTCATGCTCTGAACGGGAATATCTTGAATCATCATCATGGATAGCGAGACCTTCCACTTTTGACACACATTTCTCAAGTAAAGAACTATAGAAATGATCCCTGAAAGTATAGTCTTGGTGTGGAAGTTGTTGTGATCAAGGTGAAGGATCTTGAAAAGAGCATTTGCACCACCGGTTTGTGTTGCATTCTCAGCATCAACATTTGTTGCAATCAAATTATGTTAATTATGGAGAATTGCGAGGTCACTCAAATGAGAAATATGGTCAACGATGCTGGTTGCCAACAGGTAAAATATGACCTAATGTTGGTGGACAGCCATCCATATTTCAAAGCTGGTTATTTTTGTGGAATTCTACCCCCTTTTAATTATTGTGTGTTTTAGCTATAGACGTATGGGTTGTACCATCAGATTTGTCTTTGTCTTCCGCATCCAGTGGTACCAAGAATTCGTCTATGTGATTAACGGTAGCTGAGATAGAGCTGTGTTTGTGAGACGAAGACGGATCCCGAAGGGACCCAGGCCGGGTCTTTTTTTTACAAAAACATCTGTAGAAACAGAATGGTTTGAATTACAAACTACTAAAACCTATCTATGAAAAGCTGAGACTCTATCGAACATGCACATGTAACATGTTTTGCTCTATGATGCTCACAAGCTACACAAGAGTAGTTAGAAGTTACAAGGTTCTTCTACGCAGAAGATCAAAGGAAGGTCAAAGGTTGTCCTGAAAGGAAAATGGTGAAACACCTCATTGTGAAGCTAAATATAAGTGCTGGACATGGAGATAAATGAAAGTCGGAAAACTAAAAAGAAGATTTATGCTGGGGTCTCAGGACTGATTCTATAGGATTTATTTTGTTAACGATAAGAACATTGAAGACATTTCAGTAGTTTTTGTTGTACATGGTTAACATCCACTCAGAACAAATTCCCTTCATCCATGCTCATTGAAGAACAAGGAACAGTCATCAAAGGTGGAAGAAAAATGAGCAAAGTCATTTCTAGCCACCAGATTCATGCTCTGAACGGGAATATCTTGAATCATCATCATGGATAGCGAGACCTTCCACTTTTGACACACATTTCTCAAGTAAAGAACTATAGAAATGATCCCTGAAAGTATAGTCTTGGTGTGGAAGTTGTTGTGATCAAGGTGAAGGATCTTGAAAAGAGCATTTGCACCACCGGTTTGTGTTGCATTCTCAGCATCAACATTTGTTGCAATCAAATTATGTTAATTATGGAGAATTGCGAGGTCACTCAAATGAGAAATATGGTCAACGATGCTGGTTGCCAACAGGTAAAATATGACCTAATGTTGGTGGACAGCCATCCATATTTCAAAGCTGGTTATTTTTGTGGAATTCTACCCCCTTTTAATTATTGTGTGTTTTAGCTATAGACGTATGGGTTGTACCATCAGATTTGTCTTTGTCTTCCGCATCCAGTGGTACCAAGAATTCGTCTATGTGATTAACGGTAGCTGAGATAGAGCTGTGTTTGTGAGACGAAGACGGATCCCGAAGGGACCCAGGCCGGGTCTTTTTTTTACAAAAACATCTGTAGAAACAGAATGGTTTGAATTACAAACTACTAAAACCTATCTATGAAAAGCTGAGACTCTATCGAACATGCACATGTAACATGTTTTGCTCTATGATGCTCACAAGCTACACAAGAGTAGTTAGAAGTTACAAGGTTCTTCTACGCAGAAGATCAAAGGAAGGTCAAAGGTTGTCCTGAAAGGAAAATGGTGAAACACCTCATTGTGAAGCTAAATATAAGTGCTGGACATGGAGATAAATGAAAGTCGGAAAACTAAAAAGAAGATTTATGCTGGGGTCTCAGGACTGATTCTATAGGATTTATTTTGTTAACGATAAGAACATTGAAGACATTTCAGTAGTTTTTGTTGTACATGGTTAACATCCACTCAGAACAAATTCCCTTCATCCATGCTCATTGAAGAACAAGGAACAGTCATCAAAGGTGGAAGAAAAATGAGCAAAGTCATTTCTAGCCACCAGATTCATGCTCTGAACGGGAATATCTTGAATCATCATCATGGATAGCGAGACCTTCCACTTTTGACACACATTTCTCAAGTAAAGAACTATAGAAATGATCCCTGAAAGTATAGTCTTGGTGTGGAAGTTGTTGTGATCAAGGTGAAGGATCTTGAAAAGAGCATTTGCACCACCGGTTTGTGTTGCATTCTCAGCATCAACATTTGTTGCAATCAAATTATGTTAATTATGGAGAATTGCGAGGTCACTCAAATGAGAAATATGGTCAACGATGCTGGTTGCCAACAGGTAAAATATGACCTAATGTTGGTGGACAGCCATCCATATTTCAAAGCTGGTTATTTTTGTGGAATTCTACCCCCTTTTAATTATTGTGTGTTTTAGCTATAGACGTATGGGTTGTACCATCAGATTTGTCTTTGTCTTCCGCATCCAGTGGTACCAAGAATTCGTCTATGTGATTAACGGTAGCTGAGATAGAGCTGTGTTTGTGAGACGAAGACGGATCCCGAAGGGACCCAGGCCGGGTCTTTTTTTTACAAAAACATCTGTAGAAACAGAATGGTTTGAATTACAAACTACTAAAACCTATCTATGAAAAGCTGAGACTCTATCGAACATGCACATGTAACATGTTTTGCTCTATGATGCTCACAAGCTACACAAGAGTAGTTAGAAGTTACAAGGTTCTTCTACGCAGAAGATCAAAGGAAGGTCAAAGGTTGTCCTGAAAGGAAAATGGTGAAACACCTCATTGTGAAGCTAAATATAAGTGCTGGACATGGAGATAAATGAAAGTCGGAAAACTAAAAAGAAGATTTATGCTGGGGTCTCAGGACTGATTCTATAGGATTTATTTTGTTAACGATAAGAACATTGAAGACATTTCAGTAGTTTTTGTTGTACATGGTTAACATCCACTCAGAACAAATTCCCTTCATCCATGCTCATTGAAGAACAAGGAACAGTCATCAAAGGTGGAAGAAAAATGAGCAAAGTCATTTCTAGCCACCAGATTCATGCTCTGAACGGGAATATCTTGAATCATCATCATGGATAGCGAGACCTTCCACTTTTGACACACATTTCTCAAGTAAAGAACTATAGAAATGATCCCTGAAAGTATAGTCTTGGTGTGGAAGTTGTTGTGATCAAGGTGAAGGATCTTGAAAAGAGCATTTGCACCACCGGTTTGTGTTGCATTCTCAGCATCAACATTTGTTGCAATCAAATTATGTTAATTATGGAGAATTGCGAGGTCACTCAAATGAGAAATATGGTCAACGATGCTGGTTGCCAACAGGTAAAATATGACCTAATGTTGGTGGACAGCCATCCATATTTCAAAGCTGGTTATTTTTGTGGAATTCTACCCCCTTTTAATTATTGTGTGTTTTAGCTATAGACGTATGGGTTGTACCATCAGATTTGTCTTTGTCTTCCGCATCCAGTGGTACCAAGAATTCGTCTATGTGATTAACGGTAGCTGAGATAGAGCTGTGTTTGTGAGACGAAGACGGATCCCGAAGGGACCCAGGCCGGGTCTTTTTTTTACAAAAACATCTGTAGAAACAGAATGGTTTGAATTACAAACTACTAAAACCTATCTATGAAAAGCTGAGACTCTATCGAACATGCACATGTAACATGTTTTGCTCTATGATGCTCACAAGCTACACAAGAGTAGTTAGAAGTTACAAGGTTCTTCTACGCAGAAGATCAAAGGAAGGTCAAAGGTTGTCCTGAAAGGAAAATGGTGAAACACCTCATTGTGAAGCTAAATATAAGTGCTGGACATGGAGATAAATGAAAGTCGGAAAACTAAAAAGAAGATTTATGCTGGGGTCTCAGGACTGATTCTATAGGATTTATTTTGTTAACGATAAGAACATTGAAGACATTTCAGTAGTTTTTGTTGTACATGGTTAACATCCACTCAGAACAAATTCCCTTCATCCATGCTCATTGAAGAACAAGGAACAGTCATCAAAGGTGGAAGAAAAATGAGCAAAGTCATTTCTAGCCACCAGATTCATGCTCTGAACGGGAATATCTTGAATCATCATCATGGATAGCGAGACCTTCCACTTTTGACACACATTTCTCAAGTAAAGAACTATAGAAATGATCCCTGAAAGTATAGACTTGGTATGAAAGCTATTGTGATCAAGGTGAAGCATCTTGAAAAGAGCATTTGCACCACCGGTTTGTGTTGCATTCTCAGCATCAACAGTTGTTGCAAACAAATTATGTTAATTATGGAGAATTGCGAGGTTCCTCAAATGAGAAATATGGTCAACGATGCTGGTTGCCAACAGGTAAAATATGACCTAATGTTGGTGGACAGCCATTCATATTTCAAAGCTGGTTATTTTTGTGGAATTCTACCCCCTTTTAATTATTGTGTGTTTTAGCTATAGATGTATGGGTTGTACCATCAGATTTGTCTTTGTCTTCCGCATCCAGTGGTACCAAGAGTTCGTCTGTGTGATTAACGGTAGCTGAGATAGAGCTGTGTTCGTGAGACGAAGACGGATCCCGAAGGGGCCCAGGCCTGGTCTTTTTTTTACAAAAACATCTGTAGAAACAGAATGGTTTGAATTACAAACTACTAAAACCTATCTATGAAAAGCTGAGACTCTATCGAACATGCACATGTAACATGTTTTGCTCTATGATGCTCACAAGCTACACAAGAGTTGTTAGAAGGTACAGGGTTCTTCTACGCAGAAGATCAAAGGAAAGTCAAAGGCTGTCCTGAAAAGAAAATGGTGAAACACCTCATTGTGAAGCTAAATATAAGTGCTGGACATGGAGATAAATGAAAGTCGGAAAACTAAAAAGAAGATTTATGCTGGGGTCTCAGGACTGATTCTATAGGATTTATTTTATTAACGATAAGAACATTGGAAACAATTCAGTAGTTTTTGTTGTACATGGTTAACATCCACTCAGAACATATTCCCTTCATCCATGTTCATTGAAGACAAGGCACAGTCATTAAAGGTGGAAGAAAAATGAGCAAAGTCATTTCTAGCCACCAGATTCATGCTCTGAACAGGAATATCTTGAATCATCATCATGGATAGCGAGACCTTCCACTTTAGACACACATTTCTCAAGTAAAGAACTATAGAAATGATCCCTGAAAGTATAGTGTTGGTGTGGAAGTTGTTGTGATCAAGGTGAAGCATCTTGATAAGAGCATTTGCACCAACGGTTTGTGTTGCATTCTCAGCATCAACAGTTGTTGCAAACAAATTATGTTAATTATGGAGAATTGCGAGGTTCCTCAAATGAGAAATATGGTCAACAATGCTGGTTGCCAACAGGTAAAATATGACCTAATGTTGGTGGACAGCCATCCATATTTCAAAGCTGGTTATTTTTGTGGAATTCTACCCCCTTTTAATTATTGTGTGTTTTAGCTATAGACGTATGGGTTGTACCATCAGATTTGTCTTTGTCTTCCGCATCCAGTGGTACCAAGATTTCGTTTGTGTGATTAACGGTAGCTGAGATAGAGCTGTGTTCGTGAGACGAAGACGGATCCCGAAGGGGTCCAGGCCGGGTCTTTTTTTTACAAAAACATCTGTAGAAACAGAATGGTTTGAATTACAAACTACTAAAACCTATCTATGAAAAGCTGAGACTCTATCGAACATGCACATGTAACATGTTTTGCTCTATGATGCTCACAAGCTACACAAGAGTTGTTAGAATGTACAGGGTTCTTCTACGCAGAAGATCAAAGGAAGATCAAAGGTTGTCCTGAAAGGAAAATGGTGAAACACCTCATTGTGAAGCTAAATATAAGTGCTGGACATGGAGATAAATGAAAGTCGGAAAACTAAAAAGAAGATTTATGCTGGGGTCTCAGGACTGATTCTATAGGATTTATTTTATTAACGATAAGAACATTGGAGACACTTCAGTAGTTTTTGTTGTACATGGTTAACATCCACTCAGAACATATTCCCTTCATCCATGTTCATTGAAGACAAGGCACAGTCATTAAAGGTGGAAGAAAAATGAGCAAAGTCATTTCTAGCCACCAGATTCATGCTCTGAACGGGAATATCTTGAATCATCATCATGGATAGCGAGACCTTCCACTTTAGACACACATTTCTCAAGTAAAGAACTATAGAAATGATCCCTGAAAGTATAGTCTTGGTGTGGAAGTTGTTGTGATCAAGGTGAAGGATCTTGAAAAGAGCATTTGCACCACCGGTTTGTGTTGCATTCTCAGCATCAACAGTTGTTGCAATCAAATTATGTTAATTATGGAGAATTGCGAGGTTCCTCAAATGAGAAATATGGTTAACAATGCTGGTTGCCAACAGGTAAAATATGACCTAATGTTGGTGGACAGCCATCCATATTTCAAAGCTGGTTATTTTTGTGGAATTCTACCCCCTTTTAATTATTGTGTGTTTTAGCTATAGACGTATGGGTTGTACCATCAGATTTGTCTTTGTCTTCCGCATCCAGTGGTACCAAGAGTTCGTTTGTGTGATTAACGGTAGCTGAGATAGAGCTGTGTTCGTGAGACGAAGACGGATCCCGAAGGGGCCCAGGCCTGGTCTTTTTTTTTACAAGAACATCTGTAGAAACAGAATGGTTTGAATTACAAACTACTAAAACCTATCTATGAAAAGCTGAGACTCTATCGAACATGCACATGTAACATGTTTTGCACTATGATGCTCACAAGCTACACAAGAGTTGTTAGAAGGTACAGGGTTCTTCTACGCAGAAGATCAAAGGAAAGTCAAAGGCTGTCCTGAATAGAAAATGGTGAAACACCTCATTGTGAAGCTAAATATAAGTGCTGGACATGGAGATAAATGAAAGTCGGAAAACTAAAAAGAAGATTTATGCTGGGGTCTCAGGACTGATTCTATAGGATTTATTTTATTAACGATAAGAACATTGGAGACACTTCAGTAGTTTTTGTTGTACATGGTTAACATCCAGTCAGAACATATTCCCTTCATCCATGTTCATTGAAGAACAAGGAACAGTCATCAAAGGTGGAAGAAAAATGAGCAAAGTCATTTCTAGCCACCAGATTCATGCTCTGAACGGGAATATCTTGAATCATCATCATGGATAGCGAGACCTTCCACTTTAGACACACATTTCTCAAGTAAAGAACTATAGAAATGATCCCTGAAAGTATAGTCTTGGTGTGGAAGTTGTTGTGATCAAGGTGAAGGATCTTGAAAAGAGCATTTGCACCACCGGTTTGTGTTGCATTCTCAGCATCAACAGTTGTTGCAATCAAATTATGTTAATTATGGAGAATTGCGAGGTTCCTCAAATGAGAAATATGGTTAACGATGCTGGTTGCCAACAGGTAAAATATGACCTAATGTTGGTGGACAGCCATCCATATTTCAAAGCTGGTTATTTTTGTGGAATTCTACCCCCTTTTAATTATTGTGTGTTTTAGCTATAGACGTATGGGTTGTACCATCAGATTTGTCTTTGTCTTCCGTATCCAGTGGTACCAAGAGTTCGTCTGTGTGATTAACGGTAGCTGAGATAGAGCTGTGTTCGTGAGACGAAGACGGATCCCGAAGGGGCCCAGGCCGGGTCTTTTTTTTACAAAAACATCTGTAGAAACAGAATGGTTTGAATTACAAACTACTAAAACCTATCTATTAAAAGGAGACTCTATCGAACATGCACATGCAACATGTTTTGCTCTATGATGCTCACAAGCTACACAAGAGTTGTTAGAAGTTACAAGGTTCTTCTACGCAGAAGATCATAGGAAGGTCAAAGGTTGTCCTGAAAGGAAAATGGTGAAACACCTCACTGTGAAGCAAAATATAAGTGCTGGACATGGAGATAATTGAAAGTCAGAAAACTAAAAAGAAGATTTATGCTGGGGTCTCAGGACTGATTCAATAGGATTTATTTTATTAACGATAAGAACATTGGAGACACTTCAGTAGTTTTTGTTGTACATGGTTAACATCCACTCAGAACATATTCCCTTCATCCATGTTCATTGAAGACAAGGCACAGTCATTAAAGGTGGAAGAAAAATGAGCAAAGTCATTTCTAGCCACCAGATTCATGCTCTGAATGGGAATATCTTGAATCATCATCATGGATAGTGAAACCTTCCACTTTAGACAAACATTTCTCAAGTAAAGAACTATAGAAATGATCCCTGAAAGTATAGTCTTGGTGTGGAAGTTGTTGTGATCAAGGTGAAGCATCTTGAAAAGAGCATTTGCACCACCGGTTTGTGTTGCATTCTCAGCATCAACAGTTGTTGCAAACAAATTATGTTAATTATGGAGAATTGCGAGGTTCCTCAAATGAGAAATAGGGTCAACGATGCTGGTTGCCAACAGGTAAAATATGACCTAATGTTGGTGGACAGCCATTCATATTTCAAAGCTGGTTATTTTTGTGGAATTCTACCCCCTTTTAATTATTGTGTGTTTTAGCTATAGATGTATGGGTTGTACCATCAGATTTGTCTTTGTCTTCCGCATCCAGTGGTACCAAGAGTTAGTCTGTGTGATTAACGGTAGCTGAGATAGAGCTGTGTTCGTGAGACGAAGACGGATCCCGAAGGGGCCCAGGCCGGGTCTTTTTTTTACAAAAACATCTGTAGAAACAGAATGGTTTGAATTACAAACTACTAAAACCTATCTATGAAAAGCTGAGACTCTATCGAACATGCACATGTAACATGTTTTGCTCTATGATGCTCACAAGCTACACAAGAGTTGTTAGAAGTTACAGGGTTCTTCTACGTAGAAGATCAAAGGAAAGTCAAAGGTTGTCCTGAAAGGAAAATGGTGAAACACCTCACTGTGAAGCTAAATATAAGTGCTGGACATGGAGATAAATGAAAGTCGGAAAACTAAAAAGAAGATTTATGCTGGGGTCTCAGGACTGATTCTATAGGATTTATTTTATTAACGATAAGAACATTGGAGACATTTCAGTAGTTTTTGTTGTACATGGTTAACATCCACTCAGAACACATTCCCTTCATCCTTGTTCATTGAAGACAAGACACAGTCATTAAAGGTGGAAGAAAAATGAGCAAAGTCATTTCTAGCCACCAGATTCATGCTCTGAATGGGAATTTCTTGAATCATCATCATGGATAGTGAAACCTACCACTTTAGACACACATTTCTCAAGTAAAGAACTATAGAAATGATCCCTGAAAGTATAGTCTTGGTGTGGAAGTTGTTGTGATCAAGGTGAAGCATCTTGAAAAGAGCATTTGCACCAACGGTTTGTGTTGCATTCTCAGCATCAACAGTTGTTGCAAACAAATTATGTTAATTATGGAGAATTGCGAGGTTCCTCAAATGAGAAATATGGTCAACGATGCTGGTTGCCAACAGGTAAAATATGACCTAATGTTGGTGGACAGCCATTCATATTTCAAAGCTGGTTATTTTTGTGGAATTCTACCCCCTTTTAATTATTGTGTGTTTTAGCTATAGATGTATGGGTTGTACCATCAGATTTGTCTTTGTCTTCCGCATCCAGTGGTACCAAGAGTTCGTCTGTGTGATTAACGGTAGCTGAGATAGAGCTGTGTTCGTGAGACGAAGACGGATCCCGAAAGGGCCAAGGCCGGGTCTTTTTTTTACAAAAACATCTGTAGAAACAGAATGGTTTGAATTACAAACTACTAAAACCTATCTATGAAAAGCTGAGACTCTATCGAACATGCACATGTAACATGTTTTGCTCTATGATGCTCACAAGCTACACAAGAGTTGTTAGAAGGTACAGGGTTCTTCTACGCAGAAGATCAAAGGAAATTCAAAGGCTGTCCTGAAAGGAAAATGGTGAAACACCTCACTGTGAAGCTAAATATAAGTGCTGGACATGGAGATAAATGAAAGTCAGAAAACTAAAAAGAAGATTTATGCTGGGGTCTCAGGACTGATTCAATAGGTTTTATTTTATTAACGATAAGAACATTGGAGACACTTCAGTAATTTTTGTTGTACATGGTTAACATCCACTCAGAACATATCCCCTTCATCCATGTTCATTGAAGAACAAGGAACAGTCATCAAAGGTGGAAGAAAAATTAGCAAAGTCATTTCTAGCCACCAGATTCATGCTCTGAATGGGAATATCTTGAATCATCATCATGGATAGTGAAACCTTCCACTTTAGACACACATTTCTCAAGTAAAGAACTATAGAAATGATCCCTGAAAGTATAGTCTTGGTATGAAAGTTGTTGTGATCAAGGTGAAGCATCTTGAAAAGAGCATTTGCACCACCGGTTTGTGTTGCATTCTCAGCATCAACAGTTGTTGCAAACAAATTATGTTAATTATGGAGAATTGCGAGGTTCCTCAAATGAGAAATATGGTCAACGATGCTGGTTGCCAACAGGTAAAATATGACCTAATGTTGGTGGACAGCCATTCATATTTCAAAGCTGGTTATTTTTGTGGAATTCTACCCCCTTTTAATTATTGTGTGTTTTAGCTATAGACGTATGGGTTGTACCATCAGATTTGTCTTTGTCTTCCGCATCCAGTGGTACCAAGAGTTCGTCTGTGTGATTAACGGTAGCTGAGATAGAGCTGTGTTCGTGAGACGAAGACGGATCCCGAAGGGGCCCAGGCCGGGTCTTTTTTTTTACAAAAACATCTGTAGAAACAGAATGGTTTGAATTACAAACTACTAAAACCTATCTATGAAAAGCTGAGACTCTATCGAACATGCACATGTAACATGTTTTGCTCTATGATGCTCACAAGCTACACAAGAGTTGTTAGAAGGTACAGGGTTCTTCTACGCAGAAGATCAAAGGAAATTCAAAGGCTGTCCTGAAAGGAAAATGGTGAAACACCTCACTGTGAAGCTAAATATAAGTGCTGGACATGGAGATAAATGAAAGTCAGAAAACTAAAAAGAAGATTTATGCTGGGGTCTCAGGACTGATTCAATAGGTTTTATTTTATTAACGATAAGAACATTGGAGACACTTCAGTAATTTTTGTTGTACATGGTTAACATCCACTCAGAACATATCCCCTTCATCCATGTTCATTGAAGAAGAAGGAACAGTCATCAAAGGTGGACGAAAAATTAGCAAAGTCATTTCTAGCCACCAGATTCATGCTCTGAATGGGATTATCTTGAATCATCATCATGGATAGTGAAACCTTCCACTTTAGACACACATTTCTCAAGTAAAGAACTATAGAAATGATCCCTGAAAGTATAGTCTTGGTATGAAAGTTGTTGTGATCAAGGTGAAGCATCTTGAAAAGAGCATTTGCACCACCGGTTTGTGTTGCATTCTCAGCATCAACAGTTGTTGCAAACAAATTATGTTAATTATGGAGAATTGCGAGGTTCCTCAAATGAGAAATATGGTCAACGATGCTGGTTGCCAACAGGTAAAATATGACCTAATGTTGGTGGACAGCCATTCATATTTCAAAGCTGGTTATTTTTGTGGAATTCTACCCCCTTTTAATTATTGTGTGTTTTAGCTATAGACGTATGGGTTGTACCATCAGATTTGTCTTTGTCTTCCGCATCCAGTGGTACCAAGAGTTCGTCTGTGTGATTAACGGTAGCTGAGATAGAGCTGTGTTCGTGAGACGAAGACGGATCCCGAAGGGGCCCAGGCCGGGTCTTTTTTTTTACAAAAACATCTGTAGAAACAGAATGGTTTGAATTACAAACTACTAAAACCTATCTATGAAAAGCTGAGACTCTATCGAACATGCACATGTAACATGTTTTGCTCTATGATGCTCACAAGCTACACAAGAGTTGTTAGAAGGTACAGGGTTCTTCTACGCAGAAGATCAAAGGAAATTCAAAGGCTGTCCTGAAAGGAAAATGGTGAAACACCTCACTGTGAATCTAAATATAAGTGCTGGACATGGAGATAAATGAAAGTCAGAAAACTAAAAAGAAGATTTATGCTGGGGTCTCAGGACTGATTCAATAGGATGTATTTTATTAACGATAAGAACATTGGAGACACTTCAGTAGTTTTTGTTGTACACGGTTAACATCCACTCAGAACATATTCCCTTCATCCATGTTCATTGAAGACAAGGCACAGTCATTAAAGGTGGAAGAAAAATGAGCAAAGTCATTTCTAGCCACCAGATTCATGCTCTGAATGGGAATATCTTGAATCATCATCATGGATAGTGAAACCTTCCACTTTAGACACACATTTCTCAAGTAAAGAACTATAGAAATGATCCCTGAAAGTATAGACTTGGTATGAAAGTTGTTGTGATCAAGGTGAAGCATCTTGAAAAGAGCATTTGCACCACCGGTTTGTGTTGCATTCTCAGCATCAACAGTTGTTGCAAACAAATTATGTTAATTATGGAGAATTGCGAGGTTCCTCAAATGAGAAATATGGTCAACGATGCTGGTTGCCAACAGGTAAAATATGACCTAATGTTGGTGGACAGCCATTCATATTTCAAAGCTGGTTATTTTTGTGGAATTCTACCCCCTTTTAATTATTGTGTGTTTTAGCTATAGATGTATGGGTTGTACCATCAGATTTGTCTTTGTCTTCCGCATCCAGTGGTACCAAGAGTTCGTCTGTGTGATTAACGGTAGCTGAGATAGAGCTGTGTTCGTGAGACGAAGACGGATCCCGAAGGGGCCCAGGCCG
Source organism: Salvelinus fontinalis (assembly GCF_029448725.1). NCBI lineage: Eukaryota > Metazoa > Chordata > Actinopteri > Salmoniformes > Salmonidae > Salvelinus > Salvelinus fontinalis. The sequence goes on from NC_074669.1 coordinate 6,130,643, forward strand.
GGTCTTTTTTTTTACAAAAACATCTGTAGAAACAGAATGGTTTGAATTACAAACTACTAAAACCTATCTATGAAAAGCTGAGACTCTATCGAACATGCACATGTAACATGTTTTGCTCTATGATGCTCACAAGCTACACAAGAGTTGTTAGAAGGTACAGGGTTCTTCTACGCAGAAGATCAAAGGAAATTCAAAGGCTGTCCTGAAAGGAAAATGGTGAAACACCTCACTGTGAAGCTAAATATAAGTGCTGGACATGGAGATAAATGAAAGTCAGAAAACTAAAAAGAAGATTTATGCTGGGGTCTCAGGACTGATTCTATAGGATTTATTTTATTAACGATAAGAACATTGGAGACATTTCAGTAGTTTTTGTTGTACATGGTTAACATCCACTCAGAACACATTCCCTTCATCCTTGTTCATTGAAGACAAGACACAGTCATTAAAGGTGGAAGAAAAATGAGCAAAGTCATTTCTAGCCACCAGATTCATGCTCTGAATGGGAATTTCTTGAATCATCATCATGGATAGTGAAACCTACCACTTTAGACACACATTTCTCAAGTAAAGAACTATAGAAATGATCCCTGAAAGTATAGTCTTGGTGTGGAAGTTGTTGTGATCAAGGTGAAGCATCTTGAAAAGAGCATTTGCACCAACGGTTTGTGTTGCATTCTCAGCATCAACAGTTGTTGCAAACAAATTATGTTAATTATGGAGAATTGCGAGGTTCCTCAAATGAGAAATATGGTCAACGATGCTGGTTGCCAACAGGTAAAATATGACCTAATGTTGGTGGACAGCCATTCATATTTCAAAGCTGGTTATTTTTGTGGAATTCTACCCCCTTTTAATTATTGTGTGTTTTAGCTATAGATGTATGGGTTGTACCATCAGATTTGTCTTTGTCTTCCGCATCCAGTGGTACCAAGAGTTCGTCTGTGTGATTAACGGTAGCTGAGATAGAGCTGTGTTCGTGAGACGAAGACGGATCCCGAAAGGGCCAAGGCCGGGTCTTTTTTTTACAAAAACATCTGTAGAAACAGAATGGTTTGAATTACAAACTACTAAAACCTATCTATGAAAAGCTGAGACTCTATCGAACATGCACATGTAACATGTTTTGCTCTATGATGCTCACAAGCTACACAAGAGTTGTTAGAAGGTACAGGGTTCTTCTACGCAGAAGATCAAAGGAAATTCAAAGGCTGTCCTGAAAGGAAAATGGTGAAACACCTCACTGTGAAGCTAAATATAAGTGCTGGACATGGAGATAAATGAAAGTCAGAAAACTAAAAAGAAGATTTATGCTGGGGTCTCAGGACTGATTCAATAGGTTTTATTTTATTAACGATAAGAACATTGGAGACACTTCAGTAATTTTTGTTGTACATGGTTAACATCCACTCAGAACATATCCCCTTCATCCATGTTCATTGAAGAACAAGGAACAGTCATCAAAGGTGGAAGAAAAATTAGCAAAGTCATTTCTAGCCACCAGATTCATGCTCTGAATGGGAATATCTTGAATCATCATCATGGATAGTGAAACCTTCCACTTTAGACACACATTTCTCAAGTAAAGAACTATAGAAATGATCCCTGAAAGTATAGTCTTGGTATGAAAGTTGTTGTGATCAAGGTGAAGCATCTTGAAAAGAGCATTTGCACCACCGGTTTGTGTTGCATTCTCAGCATCAACAGTTGTTGCAAACAAATTATGTTAATTATGGAGAATTGCGAGGTTCCTCAAATGAGAAATATGGTCAACGATGCTGGTTGCCAACAGGTAAAATATGACCTAATGTTGGTGGACAGCCATTCATATTTCAAAGCTGGTTATTTTTGTGGAATTCTACCCCCTTTTAATTATTGTGTGTTTTAGCTATAGACGTATGGGTTGTACCATCAGATTTGTCTTTGTCTTCCGCATCCAGTGGTACCAAGAGTTCGTCTGTGTGATTAACGGTAGCTGAGATAGAGCTGTGTTCGTGAGACGAAGACGGATCCCGAAGGGGCCCAGGCCGGGTCTTTTTTTTTACAAAAACATCTGTAGAAACAGAATGGTTTGAATTACAAACTACTAAAACCTATCTATGAAAAGCTGAGACTCTATCGAACATGCACATGTAACATGTTTTGCTCTATGATGCTCACAAGCTACACAAGAGTTGTTAGAAGGTACAGGGTTCTTCTACGCAGAAGATCAAAGGAAATTCAAAGGCTGTCCTGAAAGGAAAATGGTGAAACACCTCACTGTGAAGCTAAATATAAGTGCTGGACATGGAGATAAATGAAAGTCAGAAAACTAAAAAGAAGATTTATGCTGGGGTCTCAGGACTGATTCAATAGGTTTTATTTTATTAACGATAAGAACATTGGAGACACTTCAGTAATTTTTGTTGTACATGGTTAACATCCACTCAGAACATATCCCCTTCATCCATGTTCATTGAAGAAGAAGGAACAGTCATCAAAGGTGGACGAAAAATTAGCAAAGTCATTTCTAGCCACCAGATTCATGCTCTGAATGGGATTATCTTGAATCATCATCATGGATAGTGAAACCTTCCACTTTAGACACACATTTCTCAAGTAAAGAACTATAGAAATGATCCCTGAAAGTATAGTCTTGGTATGAAAGTTGTTGTGATCAAGGTGAAGCATCTTGAAAAGAGCATTTGCACCACCGGTTTGTGTTGCATTCTCAGCATCAACAGTTGTTGCAAACAAATTATGTTAATTATGGAGAATTGCGAGGTTCCTCAAATGAGAAATATGGTCAACGATGCTGGTTGCCAACAGGTAAAATATGACCTAATGTTGGTGGACAGCCATTCATATTTCAAAGCTGGTTATTTTTGTGGAATTCTACCCCCTTTTAATTATTGTGTGTTTTAGCTATAGACGTATGGGTTGTACCATCAGATTTGTCTTTGTCTTCCGCATCCAGTGGTACCAAGAGTTCGTCTGTGTGATTAACGGTAGCTGAGATAGAGCTGTGTTCGTGAGACGAAGACGGATCCCGAAGGGGCCCAGGCCGGGTCTTTTTTTTTACAAAAACATCTGTAGAAACAGAATGGTTTGAATTACAAACTACTAAAACCTATCTATGAAAAGCTGAGACTCTATCGAACATGCACATGTAACATGTTTTGCTCTATGATGCTCACAAGCTACACAAGAGTTGTTAGAAGGTACAGGGTTCTTCTACGCAGAAGATCAAAGGAAATTCAAAGGCTGTCCTGAAAGGAAAATGGTGAAACACCTCACTGTGAATCTAAATATAAGTGCTGGACATGGAGATAAATGAAAGTCAGAAAACTAAAAAGAAGATTTATGCTGGGGTCTCAGGACTGATTCAATAGGATGTATTTTATTAACGATAAGAACATTGGAGACACTTCAGTAGTTTTTGTTGTACACGGTTAACATCCACTCAGAACATATTCCCTTCATCCATGTTCATTGAAGACAAGGCACAGTCATTAAAGGTGGAAGAAAAATGAGCAAAGTCATTTCTAGCCACCAGATTCATGCTCTGAATGGGAATATCTTGAATCATCATCATGGATAGTGAAACCTTCCACTTTAGACACACATTTCTCAAGTAAAGAACTATAGAAATGATCCCTGAAAGTATAGACTTGGTATGAAAGTTGTTGTGATCAAGGTGAAGCATCTTGAAAAGAGCATTTGCACCACCGGTTTGTGTTGCATTCTCAGCATCAACAGTTGTTGCAAACAAATTATGTTAATTATGGAGAATTGCGAGGTTCCTCAAATGAGAAATATGGTCAACGATGCTGGTTGCCAACAGGTAAAATATGACCTAATGTTGGTGGACAGCCATTCATATTTCAAAGCTGGTTATTTTTGTGGAATTCTACCCCCTTTTAATTATTGTGTGTTTTAGCTATAGATGTATGGGTTGTACCATCAGATTTGTCTTTGTCTTCCGCATCCAGTGGTACCAAGAGTTCGTCTGTGTGATTAACGGTAGCTGAGATAGAGCTGTGTTCGTGAGACGAAGACGGATCCCGAAGGGGCCCAGGCCGGGTCTTTTTTTTTACAAAAACATCTGTAGAAACAGAATGGTTTGAATTACAAACTACTAAAACCTATCTATGAAAAGCTGAGACTCTATCGAACATGCACATGTAACATGTTTTGCTCTATGATGCTCACAAGCTACACAAGAGTTGTTAGAAGGTACAGGGTTCTTCTACGCAGAAGATCAAAGGAAATTCAAAGGCTGTCCTGAAAGGAAAATGGTGAAACACCTCACTGTGAAGCTAAATATAAGTGCTGGACATGGAGATAAATGAAAGTCAGAAAACTAAAAAGAAGATTTATGCTGGGGTCTCAGGACTGATTCAATAGGATTTATTTTATTAACGATAAGAACATTGGAGACACTTCAGTAGTTTTTGTTGTACACGGTTAACATCCACTCAGAACATATTCCCTTCATCCATGTTCATTGAAGACAAGGCACAGTCATTAAAGGTGGAAGAAAAATGAGCAAAGTCATTTCTAGCCACCAGATTCATGCTCTGAATGGGAATATCTTGAATCATCATCATGGATAGTGAAACCTTCCACTTTAGACACACATTTCTCAAGTAAAGAACTATAGAAATGATCCCTGAAAGTATAGTCTTGGTGTGGAAGTTGTTGTGATCAAGGTGAAGCATCTTGAAAAGAGCATTTGCACCACCGGTTTGTGTTGCATTCTCAGCATCAACAGTTGTTGCAAACAAATTATGTTAATTATGGAGAATTGCGAGGTTCCTCAAATGAGAAATATGGTCAACGATGCTGGTTGCCAACAGGTAAAATATGACCTAATGTTGGTGGACAGCCATTCATATTTCAAAGCTGGTTATTTTTGTGGAATTCTACCCCCTTTTAATGATTGTGTGTTTTAGCTATAGATGTATGGGTTGTACCATCAGATTTGTCTTTGTCTTCCGCATCCAGTGGTACCAAGAGTTCGTCTGTGTGATTAACGGTAGCTGAGATAGAGCTGTGTTCGTGAGACGAAGACGGATCCCGAAGGGGCCCAGGCCGGGTCTTTTTTTTTACAAAAACATCTGTAGAAACAGAATGGTTTGAATTACAAACTACTAAAACCTATCTATGAAAAGCTGAGACTCTATCGAACATGCACATGTAACATGTTTTGCTCTATGATGCTCACAAGCTACACAAGAGTTGTTAGAAGGTACAGGGTTCTTCTACGCAGAAGATCAAAGGAAATTCAAAGGCTGTCCTGAAAGGAAAATGGTGAAACACCTCACTGTGAAGCTAAATATAAGTGCTGGACATGGAGATAAATGAAAGTCAGAAAACTAAAAAGAAGATTTATGCTGGGGTCTCAGGACTGATTCAATAGGATGTATTTTATTAACGATAAGAACATTGGAGACACTTCAGTAGTTTTTGTTGTACACGGTTAACATCCACTCTGAACATATTCCCTTCATCCATGTTCATTGAAGACAAGGCACAGTCATTAAAGGTGGAAGAAAAATGAGCAAAGTCATTTCTAGCCACCAGATTCATGCTCTGAATGGGAATATCTTGAATCATCATCATGGATAGTGAAACCTTCCACTTTAGACACACATTTCTCAAGTAAAGAACTATAGAAATGATCCCTGAAAGTATAGTCTTGGTATGAAAGTTGTTGTGATCAAGGTGAAGCATCTTGAAAAGAGCATTTGCACCACCGGTTTGTGTTGCATTCTCAGCATCAACAGTTGTTGCAAACAAATTATGTTAATTATGGAGAATTGCGAGGTTCCTCAAATGAGAAATATGGTCAACGATGCTGGTTGCCAACAGGTAAAATATGACCTAATGTTGGTGGACAGCCATTCATATTTCAAAGCTGGTTATTTTTGTGGAATTCTACCCCCTTTTAATTATTGTGTGTTTTAGCTATAGATGTATGGGTTGTACCATCAGATTTGTCTTTGTCTTCCGCATCCAGTGGTACCAAGAGTTCGTCTGTGTGATTAACGGTAGCTGAGATAGAGCTGTGTTCGTGAGACAAAGACGGATCCCGAAGGGGCCCAGGCCGGGTCTTTTTTTTTACAAAAACATCTGTAGAAACAGAATGGTTTGAATTACAAACTACTAAAACCTATCTATGAAAAGCTGAGACTCTATCGAACATGCACATGTAACATGTTTTGCTCTATGATGCTCACAAGCTACACAAGAGTTGTTAGAAGGTACAGGGTTCTTCTACGCAGAAGATCAAAGGAAATTCAAAGGCTGTCCTGAAAGGAAAATGGTGAAACACCTCACTGTGAAGCTAAATATAAGTGCTGGACATGGAGATAAATGAAAGTCAGAAAACTAAAAAGAAGATTTATGCTGGGGTCTCAGGACTGATTCAATAGGTTTTATTTTATTAACGATAAGAACATTGGAGACACTTCAGTAATTTTTGTTGTACATGGTTAACATCCACTCAGAACATATCCCCTTCATCCATGTTCATTGAAGAACAAGGAACAGTCATCAAAGGTGGAAGAAAAATTAGCAAAGTCATTTCTAGCCACCAGATTCATGCTCTGAATGGGAATATCTTGAATCATCATCATGGATAGTGAAACCTTCCACTTTAGACACACATTTCTCAAGTAAAGAACTATAGAAATGATCCCTGAAAGTATAGTCTTGGTATGAAAGTTGTTGTGATCAAGGTGAAGCATCTTGAAAAGAGCATTTGCACCACCTGTTTGTGTTGCATTCTCAGCATCAACAGTTGTTGCAAACAAATTATGTTAATTATGGAGAATTGCGAGGTTCCTCAAATGAGAAATATGGTCAACGATGCTGGTTGCCAACAGGTAAAATATGACCTAATGTTGGTGGACAGCCATTCATATTTCAAAGCTGGTTATTTTTGTGGAATTCTACCCCCTTTTAATTATTGTGTGTTTTAGCTATAGATGTATGGGTTGTACCATCAGATTTGTCTTTGTCTTCCGCATCCAGTGGTACCAAGAGTTCGTCTGTGTGATTAACGGTAGCTGAGATAGAGCTGTGTTCGTGAGACGAAGACGGATCCCGAAGGGGCCCAGGCCGGGTCTTTTTTTTTACAAAAACATCTGTAGAAACAGAATGGTTTGAATTACAAACTACTAAAACCTATCTATGAAAAGCTGAGACTCTATCGAACATGCACATGTAACATGTTTTGCTCTATGATGCTCACAAGCTACACAAGAGTTGTTAGAAGGTATAGGGTTCTTCTACGCAGAAGATCAAAGGAAATTCAAAGGCTGTCCTGAAAGGAAAATGGTGAAACACCTCACTGTGAAGCTAAATATAAGTGCTGGACATGGAGATAAATGAAAGTCAGAAAACTAAAAAGAAGATTTATGCTGGGGTCTCAGGACTGATTCAATAGGATGTATTTTATTAACGATAAGAACATTGGAGACACTTCAGTAGTTTTTGTTGTACACGGTTAACATCCACTCAGAACATATTCCCTTCATCCATGTTCATTGAAGACAAGGCACAGTCATTAAAGGTGGAAGAAAAATGAGCAAAGTCATTTCTAGCCACCAGATTCATGCTCTGAATGGGAATATCTTGAATCATCATCATGGATAGTGAAACCTTCCACTTTAGACACACATTTCTCAAGTAAAGAACTATAGAAATGATCCCTGAAAGTATAGTCTTCGTACGAAAGTTGTTGTGATCAAGGTGAAGCATCTTGAAAAGAGCATTTGCACCACCGGTTTGTGTTGCATTCTCAGCATCAACAGTTGTTGCAAACAAATTATGTTAATTATGGAGAATTGCGAGGTTCCTCAAATGAGAAATATGGTCAACGATGCTGGTTGCCAACAGGTAAAATATGACCTAATGTTGGTGGACAGCCATTCATATTTCAAAGCTGGTTATTTTTGTGGAATTCTACCCCCTTTTAATTATTGTGTGTTTTAGCTATAGATGTATGGGTTGTACCATCAGATTTGTCTTTGTCTTCCGCATCCAGTGGTACCACGAGTTCGTCTGTGTGATTAACGGTAGCTGAGATAGAGCTGTGTTCGTGAGACGAAGACGGATCCCGAAGGGGCCCAGGCCGGGTCTTTTTTTTACAAAAACATCTGTAGAAACAGAATGGTTTGAATTACAAACTACTAAAACCTATCTATGAAAAGCTGAGACTCTATCGAACATGCACATGTAACATGTTTTGCTCTATGATGCTCACAAGCTACACAAGAGTTCTTAGAAGGTACAGGGTTCTTCTACGCAGAAGATCAAAGGAAAGTCAAAGGTTGTCCTGAAAGGAAAATGGTGAAACACCTCACTGTGAAGCTAAATATAAGTGCTGGACATGGAGATAAATGAAAGTCAGAAAACTAAAAAGAAGATTTATGCTGGGGTCTCAGGACTGATTCAATAGGATTTATTTTATTAACGATAAGAACATTGGAGACACTTCAGTAGTTTTTGTTGTACATGGTTAACATCCACTCAGAACATATTCCCTTCATCCATGTTCATTGAAGACAAGGCACAGTCATTAAAGGTGGAAGAAAAATGAGCAAAGTCATTTCTAGCCACCAGATTCATGCTCTGAATGGGAATATCTTGAATCATCATCATGGATAGTGAAACCTTCCACTTTAGACACACATTTCTCAAGTAAAGAACTATAGAAATGATCCCTGAAAGTATAGTCTTGGTATGAAAGTTGTTGTGATCAAGGTGAAGCATCTTGAGAAGAGCATTTGCACCACCGGTTTGTGTTGCATTCTCAGCATCAACATTTGTTGCAAACAAATTATGTTAATTATGGAGAATTGCGAGGTTCCTCAAATGAGAAATATGGTCAACGATGCTGGTTGCCAACAGGTAAAATATGATCTAATGTTGGTGGACAGCCATTCATATTTCAAAGCTGGTTATTTTTGTGGAATTCTACCCCCTTTTAATTATTGTGTGTTTTAGCTATAGATGTATGGGTTGTACCATCAGATTTGTCTTTGTCTTCCGCACCCAGTGGTACCAAGAGTTCGTCTGTGTGATTAACGGTAGCTGAGATAGAGCTGTGTTCGTGAGAAGAAGACGGATCCCGAAGGGGCCCAGGCCGGGTCTTTTTTTTACAAAAACATCTGTAGAAACAGAATGGTTTGAATTACAAACTACTAAAACCTATCTATGAAAAGCTGAGACTCTATCGAACATGCACATGTAACATGTTTTGCTCTATGATGCTCACAAGCTACACAAGAGTTGTTAGAAGGTACAGGGATCTTCTACGTAGAAGATCAAAGGAAGGTCAAAGGTTGTCCTGAAATGAAAATGGTGAAACACCTCATTGTGAAGCTAAATATAAGTGCTGGACATGGAGATAAATGAAAGTCAGAAAACTAAAAAGAAGATTTATGCTGGGGTCTCAGGACTGATTCAATAGGATTTATTTTATTAACGATAAGAACATTGGAGACACTTCAGTAGTTTTTGTTGTACATGGTTAACATCCACTCAGAACATATTCCCTTCATCCATGTTCATTGAAGAACAAGGCACAGTCATCAAAGATGGAAGAAAAATGAGCAAAGTCATTTCTAGCCACCAGATTCATGCTCTGAACAGGAATATCTTGAATCATCATCATGGACAGCAAGACCTTCCACTTTAGACAAGCATTTCTCAAGTAAAGAACTATAAAAATGATCCCTGAAAGTATAGTCTTGGTGTGGAAGTTGTTGTGATCAAGGTGAAGGATCTTGAGAAGAGCATTTGCACCACCGGTTTGTGTTGCATTCTCAGCATCAACATTTGTTGCAAACAAATTATGTTAATTATGGAGAATTGCGAGGTTCCTCAAATGAGAAATATGGTCAACGATGCTGGTTGCCAACAGGTAAAATATGATCTAATGTTGGTGGACAGCCATTCATATTTCAAAGCTGGTTATTTTTGTGGAATTCTACCCCCTTTTAATTATTGTGTGTTTTAGCTATAGATGTATGGGTTGTACCATCAGATTTGTCTTTGTCTTCCGCACCCAGTGGTACCAAGAGTTCGTCTGTGTGATTAACGGTAGCTGAGATAGAGCTGTGTTCGTGAGAAGAAGACGGATCCCGAAGGGGCCCAGGCCGGGTCTTTTTTTTACAAAAACATCTGTAGAAACAGAATGGTTTGAATTACAAACTACTAAAACCTATCTATGAAAAGCTGAGACTCTATCGAACATGCACATGTAACATGTTTTGCTCTATGATGCTCACAAGCTACACAAGAGTTGTTAGAAGGTACAGGGATCTTCTACGTAGAAGATCAAAGGAAGGTCAAAGGTTGTCCTGAAATGAAAATGGTGAAACACCTCATTGTGAAGCTAAATATAAGTGCTGGACATGGAGATAAATGAAAGTCGGAAAACTAAAAAGAAGATTTATGCTGGGGTCTCAGGACTGATTCTATAGGATTTATTTTATTAACGATAAGAACATTGGAGACATTTCAGTAGTTTTTGTTGTACATGGTTAACATCCACTCAGAACATATTCCCTTCATCCATGTTCATTGAAGACAAGGCACAGTCATTAAAGGTGGAAGAAAAATGAGCAAAGTCATTTCTAGCCACCAGATTCATGCTCTGAATGGGATTATCTTGAATCATCATCATGGATAGTGAAACCTTCCACTTTAGACACACATTTCTCAAGTAAAGAACTATAGAAATGATCCCTGAAAGTATAGTCTTGGTGTGGAAGTTGTTGTGATCAAGGTGAAGCATCTTGAAAAGAGCATTTGCACCACCGGTTTGTGTTGCATTCTCAGCATCAACAGTTGTTGCAAACAAATTATGTTAATTATGGAGAATTGCGAGGTTCCTCAAATGAGAAATATGGTCAACGATGCTGGTTGCCAACAGGTAAAATATGACCTAATGTTGGTGGACAGCCATTCATATTTCAAAGCTGGTTATTTTTGTGGAATTCTACCCCCTTTTAATTATTGTGTGTTTTAGCTATAGATGTATGGGTTGTACCATCAGATTTGTCTTTGTCTTCCGCACCCAGTGGTACCAAGAGTTCGTCTGTGTGATTAACGGTAGCTGAGATAGAGCTGTGTTCGTGAGACGAAGACGGATCCCGAAGGGGCCCAGGCCGGGTCTTTTTTTTTACAAAAACATCTGTAGAAACAGAATGGTTTGAATTACAAACTACTAAAACCTATCTATGAGAAGCTGAGACTCTATCGAACATGCACATGTAACATGTTTTGCTCTATGATGCTCACAAGCTACACAAGAGTTGTTAGAAGGTACAGGGTTCTTCTACGCAGAAGATCAAAGGAAATTCAAAGGCTGTCCTGAAAGGAAAATGGTGAAACACTGTGAAGCTAAATATAAGTGCTGGACATGGAGATAAATGAAAGTCAGAAAACTAAAAAGAAGATTTATGCTGGGGTCTCAGGACTGATTCAATAGGATTTATTTTATTAACGATAAGAACATTGGAGACACTTCAGTAGTTTTTGTTGTACACGGTTAACATCCACTCAGAACATATTCCCTTCATCCATGTTCATTGAAGACAAGGCACAGTCATTAAAGGTGGAAGAAAAATGAGCAAAGTCATTTCTAGCCACCAGATTCATGCTCTGAATGGGAATATCTTGAATCATCATCATGGATAGTGAAACCTTCCACTTTAGACACACATTTCTCAAGTAAAGAACTATAGAAATGATCCCTGAAAGTATAGTCTTGGTGTGGAAGTTGTTGTGATCAAGGTGAAGCATCTTGAAAAGAGCATTTGCACCACCGGTTTGTGTTGCATTCTCAGCATCAACAGTTGTTGCAAACAAATTATGTTAATTATGGAGAATTGCGAGGTTCCTCAAATGAGAAATATGGTCAACGATGCTGGTTGCCAACAGGTAAAATATGACCTAATGTTGGTGGACAGCCATTCATATTTCAAAGCTGGTTATTTTTGTGGAATTCTACCCCCTTTTAATTATTGTGTGTTTTAGCTATAGATGTATGGGTTGTACCATCAGATTTGTCTTTGTCTTCCGCACCCAGTGGTACCAAGAGTTCGTCTGTGTGATTAACGGTAGCTGAGATAGAGCTGTGTTCGTGAGACGAAGACGGATCCCGAAGGGGCCCAGGCCGGGTCTTCTTTTTACAAAAACATCTGTAGAAACAGAATGGTTTGAATTACAAACTACTAAAACCTATCTATTAAAAGCTGAGACTCTATCGAACATGCACATGCAACATGTTTTGCTCTATGATGCTCACAAGCTACACAAGAGTTGATAGAAGTTACAAGGTTCTTCTACGCAGAAGATCAAAGGAAGGTCAAAGGTTATCCTGAAAGGAAAATGGTGAAACACCTCATTGTGAAGCTAAATATAAGTGCTGGACATGGAGATAAATGAAAGTCGGAAAACTAAAAAGAAGATTTATGCTGGGGTCTCAGGACTGATTCTATAGGATTTATTTTATTAACGATAAGAACATTGGAGACATTTCAGTAGTTTTTGTTGTACATGGTTAACATCCACTCAGAACATATTCCCTTCATCCATGTTCATTGAAGACAAGGCACAGTCATTAAAGGTGGAAGAAAAATGAGCAAAGTCATTTCTAGCCACCAGATTCATGCTCTGAATGGGAATATCTGGAATCATCATCATGGATAGTGAAACCTTCCACTTTAGACACACATTTCTCAAGTAAAGAACTATAGAAATGATCCCTGAAAGTATAGTCTTGGTGTGGAAGTTGTTGTGATCAAGGTGAAGCATCTTGAAAAGAGCATTTGCACCAACGGTTTGTGTTGCATTCTCAGCATCAACAGTTGTTGCAAACAAATTATGTTAATTATGGAGAATTGCGAGGTTCCTCAAATGAGAAATATGGTCAACGATGCTGGTTGCGACCAGGTAAAATATGACCTAATGTTGGTGGACAGCCATCCATATTTCAAAGCTGGTTATTTTTGTGGAATTCTACCCCCTTTTAATTATTGTGTGTTTTAGCTATAGACGTATGGGTTGTACCATCAGATTTGTCTTTGTCTTCCGTATCCAGTGGTACCAAGAGTTCGTCTGTGTGATTAACGGTAGCTGAGATAGAGCTGTGTTCGTGAGACGAAGACGGTTCCCGAAGGGGCCCAGGCCGGGTCTTTTTTTTACAAAAACATCTGTAGAAACAGAATGGTTTGAATTACAAACTACTAAAACCTATCTATGAAAAGCTGAGACTCTATTGAACATGCACATGCAACATGTTTTGCTCTATGATGCTCACAAGCTACACAAGAGTTGATAGAAGTTACAAGGTTCTTCTACGCAGAAGATCAAAGGAAGGTCAAAGGTTATCCTGAAAGGAAAATGGTGAAACACCTCATTGTGAAGCTAAATATAAGTGCTGGACATGGAGATAAATGAAAGTCGGAAAACTAAAAAGAAGATTTATGCTGGGGTCTCAGGACTGATTCTATAGGATTTATTTTATTAACGATAAGAACATTGGAGACATTTCAGTAGTTTTTGTTGTACATGGTTAACATCCACTCAGAACATATTCCCTTCATCCATGTTCATTGAAGACAAGGCACAGTCATTAAAGGTAGAGGAAAAATGAGCAAAGTCATTTCTAGCCACCAGATTCATGCTCTGAATGGGAATATCTTGAATCATCATCATGGATAGTGAAACCTTCCACTTTAGACACACATTTCTCAAGTAAAGAACTATAGAAATTATCCCTGAAAGTATAGTCTTGGTGTGGAAGTTGTTGTGATCAAGGTGAAGCATCTTGAAAAGAGCATTTGCACCAACGGTTTGTGTTGCATTCTCAGCATCAACAGTTGTTGCAAACAAATTATGTTAATTATGGAGAATTGCGAGGTTCCTCAAATGAGAAATATGGTCAACGATGCTGGTTGCCAACAGGTAAAATATGACCTAATGTTGGTGGACAGCCATTCATATTTCAAAGCTGGTTATTTTTGTGGAATTCTACCCCCTTTTAATTATTGTGTGTTTTAGCTATAGATGTATGGGTTGTACCATCAGATTTGTCTTTGTCTTCCGCATCCAGTGGTACCAAGAGTTCGTCTGTGTGATTAACGGTAGCTGAGATAGAGCTGTGTTCGTGAGACGAAGACGGATCCCGAAGGGGCCCAGGCCGGGTCTTTTTTTTACAAAAACATCTGTAGAAAGAGAATGGTTTGAATTACAAACTACTAAAACCTATCTATGAAAAGCTGAGACTCTATCGAACATGCACATGTAACATGTTTTGCTCTATGATGCTCACAAGCTACACAAGAGTTGTTAGAAGGTACAGGGTTCTTCTACGCAGAAGATCAAAGGAAAGTCAAAGGTTGTCCTGAAAGGAAAATGGTGAAACACCTCACTGTGAAGCTAAATATAAGTGCTGGACATGGAGATAAATGAAAGTCAGACAACTAAAAAGAAGATTTATGCTGGGGTCTCAGGACTGATTCAATAGGATTTATTTTATTAACGATAAGAACATTGGAGACACTTCAGTAGTTTTTGTTGTACATGGTTAACATCCACTCAGAACATATTCCCTTCATCCATGTTCATTGAAGACAAGGAACAGTCATTAAAGGTGGAAGAAAAATGAGCAAAGTCATTTCTAGCCACCAGATTCATGCTCTGAATGGGAATATCTTGAATCATCATCATGGATAGTGAAATCTTCCACTTTAGACACACATTTCTCAAGTAAAGAACTATAGAAATGATCCCTGAAAATATAGTCTTGGTGTGGAAGTTGTTGTGATCAAGGTGAAGCATCTTGAAAAGAGCATTTGCACCACCGGTTTGTGTTGCATTCTCAGCATCAACAGTTGTTGCAATCAAATTATGTTAATTATGGAGAATTGTGAGGTTCCTCAAATGAGAAATATGGTCAACGATGCTGGTTGCCAACAGGTAAAATATGACCTAATGTTGGTGGACAGCCATTCATATTTCAAAGCTGGTTATTTTTGTGGAATTCTACCCCCTTTTAATTATTGTGTGTTTTAGCTATAGACGTATGGGTTGTACCATCAGATTTGTCTTTGTCTTCCGCATCCAGTGGTACCAAGAGTTCGTCTGTGTGATTAACGGTAGCTGAGCTAGAGCTGTGTTCGTGAGACGAAGACGGATCCCGAAGGGGCCCAGGCCGGGTCTTTTTTTTACAAAAACATCTGTAGAAACAGAATGGTTTGAATTACAAACTACTAAAACCTATCTATGAAAAGCTGAGACTCTATCGAACATGCACATGTAACATGTTTTGCTCTATGATGCTCACAAGCTACACAAGAGTTGTTAGAAGGTACAGGGTTCTTCTACGCAGAAGATCAAAGGAAAGTCAAAGGTTGTCCTGAAAGGAAAATGGTGAAACACCTCACTGTGAAGCTAAATATAAGTGCTGGACATGGAGATAAATGAAAGTCAGAAAACTAAAAAGAAGATTTATGCTGGGGTCTCAGGACTGATTCTATAGGATTTATTTTGTTAACGATAAGAACATTGGAGACATTTCAGTAGTTTTTGTTGTACATGGTTAACATCCACTCAGAACATATTCCCTTCATCCATGTTCATTGAAGACAAGGCACAGTCATTAAAGGTAGAAGAAAAATGAGCAAAGTCATTTCTAGCCACCAGATTCATGCTCTGAATGGGAATATCTTGAATCATCATCATGGATAGTGAAACCTTCCACTTTAGACACACATTTCTCAAGTAAAGAACTATAGAAATGATCCCTGAAAGTATAGTCTTGGTGTGGAAGTTGTTGTGATCAAGGTGAAGCATCTTGAAAAGAGCATTTGCACCAACGGTTTGTGTTGCATTCTCAGCATCAACAGTTGTTGCAAACAAATTATGTTAATTATGGAGAATTGCGAGGTTCCTCAAATGAGAAATATGGTCAACGATGCTGGTTGCCAACAGGTAAAATATGACCTAATGTTGGTGGACAGCCATTCATATTTCAAAGCTGGTTATTTTTGTGGAATTCTACCCCCTTTTAATTATTGTGTGTTTTAGCTATAGATGTATGGGTTGTACCATCAGATTTGTCTTTGTCTTCCGCATCCAGTGGTACCAAGAGTTCGTCTGTGTGATTAACGGTAGCTGAGATAGAGCTGTGTTCGTGAGACGAAGACGGATCCCGAAGGGGCCCAGGCCGGGTCTTTTTTTTACAAAAACATCTGTAGAAACAGAATGGTTTGAATTACAAACTACTAAAACCTATCTATGAAAAGCTGAGACTCTATCGAACATGCACATGTAACATGTTTTGCTCTATGATGCTCACAAGCTACACAAGAGTTGTTAGAAGGTACAGGGTTCTTCTACGCAGAAGATCAAAGGAAAGTCAAAGGTTGTCCTGAAAGGAAAATGGTGAAACACCTCATTGTGAAGCTAAATATAAGTGCTGGACATGGAGATAAATGAAAGTCAGAAAACTAAAAAGAAGATTTATGCTGGGGTCTCAGGACTGATTCAATAGGATTTATTTTATTAACGATAAGAACATTGGAGACACTTCAGTAGTTTTTGTTGTACATGGTTAACATCCACTCAGAACATATTCCCTTCATCCATGTTCATTGAAGACAAGGAACAGTCATTAAAGGTGGAAGAAAAATGAGCAAAGTCATTTCTAGCCACCAGATTCATGCTCTGAATGGGAATATCTTGAATCATCATCATGGATAGTGAAATCTTCCACTTTAGACACACATTTCTCAAGTAAAGAACTATAGAAATGATCCCTGAAAATATAGTTTTGGTGTGGAAGTTGTTGTGATCAAGGTGAAGCATCTTGAAAAGAGCATTTGCACCACCGGTTTGTGTTGCATTCTCAGCATCAACAGTTGTTGCAATCAAATTATGTTAATTATGGAGAATTGTGAGGTTCTTCAAATGAGAAATATGGTCAACGATGCTGGTTGCCAACAGGTAAAATATGACCTAATGTTGGTGGACAGCCATTCATATTTCAAAGCTGGTTATTTTTGTGGAATTCTACCCCCTTTTAATTATTGTGTGTTTTAGCTATAGACGTATGGGTTGTACCATCAGATTTGTCTTTGTCTTCCGCATCCAGTGGTACCAAGAGTTCGTCTGTGTGATTAACGGTAGCTGAGATAGAGCTGTGTTCGTGAGACGAAGACGGATCCCGAAGGGGCCCAGGCCCGGTCTTTTTTTTACAAAAACATCTGTAGAAACAGAATGGTTTGAATTACAAACTACTAAAACCTATCTATGAAAAGCTGAGACTCTATCGAACATGCACATGTAACATGTTTTGCTCTATGATTCTCACAAGCTACACAAGAGTTGTTAGAAGGTACAGGGTTCTTCTACGCAGAAGATCAAAGGAAAGTCAAAGGTTGTCCTGAAAGGAAAATGGTGAAACACCTCACTGTGAAGCTAAATATAAGTGCTGGACATGGAGATAAATGAAAGTCAGAAAACTAAAAAGAAGATTTATGCTGCGGTCTCAGGACTGATTCTATAGGATTTATTTTGTTAACGATAAGAACATTGAAGACATTTCAGTAGTTTTTGTTGTACATGGTTAACATCCACTCAGAACATATTCCCTTCATCCATGTTCATTGAAGACAAGGCACAGTCATTAAAGGTGGAAGAAAAATGAGCAAAGTCTTTTCTAGCCACCAAATTCATGCTCTGAATGGGAATATCTTGAATCATCATCATGGATAGTGAAACTTTCCACTTTAGACACACATTTCTCAAGTAAAGAACTATAGAAATGATCCCTGAAAGTATAGTCTTGGTGTGGAAGTTGTTGTGATAAAGGTGAAGCATCTTGAAAAGAGCATTTGCACCACCGGTTTGTGTTGCATTCTCAGCATCAACAGTTGTTGCAAACAAATTATGTTAATTATGGAGAATTGCGAGGTTCCTCAAATGAGAAATATGGTCAACGATGCTGGTTGCCAACAGGTAAAATATGACCTAATGTTGGTGGACAGCCATTCATATTTCAAAGCTGGTTATTTTTGTGGAATTCTACCCCCTTTTAATTATTGTGTGTTTTAGCTATAGATGTATGGGTTGTACCATCAGATTTGTCTTTGTCTTCCGCATCCAGTGGTACCAAGAGTTCGTCTGTGTGATTAACGGTAGCTGAGATAGAGCTGTGTTCGTGAGACGAAGACGGATCCCGAAGGGGCCCAGGCCGGGTCTTTTTTTTACAAAAACATCTGTAGAAACAGAATGGTTTGAATTACAAACTACTAAAACCTATCTATGAAAAGCTGAGACTCTATCGAACATGCACATGTAACATGTTTTGCTCTATGATGCTCACAAGCTACACAAGAGTTGTTAGAAGGTACAGGGTTCTTCTACGCAGAAGATCAAAGGAAAGTCAAAGGCTGTCCTGAAAGGAAAATGGTGAAACACCTCACTGTGAAGCTAAATATAAGTGCTGGACATGGAGATAAATGAAAGTCAGAAAACTAAAAAGAAGATTAATGCTGGGTCTCAGGACTGATTCTATAGGATTTATTTTTCAACTTTAAAAACATTTAAGACATTTCAGTAGTTTTTGTTGTACATGGTTAACATCCACTCAGAACATATTCCCTTTGTCCATGTTCATTGAAGAACAAGGAACAGTCATCAAAGGTGGAAGAAAAATGAGCAAAGTCATTTCTAGCCACCAGATTCATGCTCTGAATGGGAATTTCTTGAATCATCATCATGGATAGCGAGACCTTCCACTTTAGACACACATTTCTCAAGTAAAGAACTATAGAAATGATCCCTGAAAGTATAGTCTTGGTGTGGAAGATGTTGTGATCAAGGTGAAGGATCTTGAAAAAAGCATTTGCACCACCGGTTTGTGTTGCATTCTCAGCATCAACAGTTGTTGCAATCAAATTATGTTAATTATGGAGAATTGCGAGGTTCCTCAAATGAGAAATATGGTCAACGATGCTGGTTGCCAACAGGTAAAATATGACCTAATGTTGGTGGACAGCCATCCATATTTCAAAGCTGGTTATTTTTGTGGAATTCTACCCCCTTTTAATTATTGTGTGTTTTAGCTATAGACGTATGGGTTGTACCATCAGATGTGTCTTTGTCTTCCGCATCCAGTGGTACCAAGAGTTCGTCTGTGTGATTAACGGTAGCTGAGATAGAGCTGTGTTCGTGAGACGAAGACGGATCCCGAAGGGGCCCAGGCCAGGTGTTTTTTTATACAAAACTTCTGTAGAAACAGAATGGTTTGAATTACAAACTACTAAAACCTATCTATGAAAAGCTGAGACTCTATTGAACATGCACATGTAACATGTTTTGCTCTATGATGCTCACAAGCTACACAAGAGTTGTTAGAAGTTACAAGGTTCTTCTATGCAGAAGATCAAAGGAAGGTCAAAGGTTGTCCTGAAAGGAAAATGGTGAAACACCTCATTGTGAAGCTAAATATAAGTGCTGGACATGGAGATAAATGAAAGTCAGAAACCTAAAAAGAAGATTAATGCTGGGTCTCAGGACTGATTCTATAGGATTTATTTTTTAACTTTAAAAACATTTGAGACATTTCAGTAGTTTTTGTTGTACATGGTTAACATCCACTCAGAACATATTCCCTTCGTCCATGTTCATTGAAGAACAAGGAACAGTCATTAAAGGTGGAAGAAAAATGAGCAAAGTCATTTCTAGCCACCAGGTTCATGCTCTGAATGGGATTATCTTGAATCATCATCATGGATAGTGAGACCTTCCACTTTAGACACACATTTCTCAAGTAAAGAACTATAGAAACGATCCCTGAAAGTATAGACTTGGTGTGGAAGTTGTTGTGATCAAGGTGAAGGATCTTGAAAAGAGCATTTGCACCACCGGTTTGTGTTGCATTCTCAGCATCAACATTTGTTGCAATCAAATGATGTTAATTATGGAGAATTGCGAGGTTCCTCAAATGAGAAATATGGTCAACGATGCTGGTTGCCAACAGGTAAAATATGACCTAATGTTGGTGGACAGCCATCCATATTTCAAAGCTGGTTATTTTTGTGGAATTCTACCCCCTTTTAATGATTGTGTGTTTTAGCTATAGATGTATGGGTTGTACCATCAGATTTGTCTTTGTCTTCCGCATCCAGTGGTACCAAGAGTTCGTCAGTGTGATTAACGGTAGCTGAGATAGAGCTGTGTTCGTGAGACGAAGACGGATCCCGAAGGGGCCCAGGCCGGGTCTTTTTTTTACAAAAACATCTGTAGAAACAGAATGGTTTGAATTACAAACTACTAAAACCTATCTATGAAAAGCTGAGACTCTATCGAACATGCACATGTAACATGTTTTGCTCTATGATGCTCACAAGCTGCACAAGAGTTGTTAGAAGTTACAAGGTTCTTCTTCGCAGAAGATCAAAGGAAGGTCAAAGGTTGTCCTGAAAGGAAAATGGTGAAACACCTCATTGTGAAGCTAAATATAAGTGCTGGACATGGAGATAAATGAAAGTCGGAAAACTAAAAAGAAGATTTATACTAGGTCTCAGGACTGATTCTATAGGATTTATTTTATTAACAATAAGAACATTGGAGACACTTCAGTAGTTTTTGTTGTACATGGTTAACATCCACTCAGAACATATTCCCTTCATCCATGTTCATTGACGAACAAGGAACAGTCATTAAAGGTGGAAGTAAAATGAGCAAAGTCATTTCTAGCCACCAGATTCATGCTCTGAATGGGAATATCTTGAATCATCATCATGGATAGAGAGACCATCCACTTAAGACACAGATTTCTCAAGTAAAGAACTATAGAAATGACCCCTGAAAGTATAGTCTTGGTGTGGAAGTTGTTGTGATCAAGGTGAAGCATCTTGAAAAGAGCATTTGCTCCACCGGTTTGTGTTGCATTCTCAGCATCAACAGTTGTTGCAATCAAATTATGTTAATTATGGAGAATTGCGAGGTTCCTCAAATGAGAAATATGGTCAACGATGCTGATTGCCAACAGGTAAAATATGACCTAATGTTGGTGGACAGCCATTCATATTTCAAAGCTGGTTATTTTTGTGGAATTCTACCCCCTTTTAATTATTGTGTGTTTTAGCTATAGACGTATGGGTTGTACCATCAGATTTGTCTTTGTCTTCCGCATCCAGTGGTACCAAGAGTTCGTCTGTGTGATTAACGGTAGCTGAGATAGAGCTGTGTTCGTGAGACGAAGACGGATCCTGAAGGGACCCAGGCCGGGTCTTTTTTTACAAAAACATCTGTAGAAACAGAATGGTTTGAATTACAAACTACTAAAACCTATCTATGAAAAGCTGAGACTCTATTGAACATGCACATGTAACATGTTTTGCTCTATGATGCTCACAAGCTACACAAGAGTTGTTAGAAGTTACAAGGTTCTTCTATGCAGAAGATCAAAGGAAGGTCAAAGGTTGTCCTGAAAGGAAAATGATGAAACACCTCATTGTGAAGCTAAATATAAGTGCTGGACATGGAGATAAATGAAAGTCGGAAAACTAAAAAGAAGATTAATGCTGGGTCTCAGGACTGATTCTATAGGATTTATTTTTATACTTTAAAAACATTTGAGACATTTCAGTAGTTTTTGTTGTACATGGTTAACATCCACTCAGAACATATTCCCTTCATCCATGTTCATTGAAGAACAAGGAACAGTCATCAAAGGTGGAAGAAAAATGAGCAAAGTCATTTCTAGCCACCAGACTCATGCTCTGAACGGGAATATCTTGAATCATCATCATGGATAGCGAGACCTTCCACTTCAGACAGATATTTCTCAAGTAAAAAACTATAGAAATGATCCCTGAAAGTATAGTCTTGGTGTGGAAGTTGTTGTGATCAAGGTGAAGGATCTTGAAAAGAGCATTTGCACCGCCGGTTTGTGTTGCATTCTCAGCATCAACAGTTGTTGCAATCAAATTATGTTAATTATGGAGAATTGTGAGGTTCCTCAAATGAGAAATATGGTCAACGATGCTGGTTGCCAACAGGTAAAATATGACCTAATGTTGGTGGACAGCCATTCATATTTCAAAGCTGGTTATTTTTGTGGAATTCTACCCCCTTTTAATTATTGTGTGTTTTAGCTATAGACGTATGGGTTGTACCATCAGATTTGTCTTTGTCTTCCGCATCCAGTGGTACCAAGAGTTCGTCTGTGTGATTAACGGTAGCTGAGATAGAGCTGTGTTCGTGAGACGAAGACGGATCCCGAAGGGGCCCAGGCCAGGTCTTTTTTTTTACAAAAACATCTGTAGAAACAGAATGGTTTGAATTACAAACTACTAAAACCTATCTATGAAAAGCTGAGACTCTATTGAACATGCACATGTAACATGTTTTGCTCTATGATGCTCACAAGCTACACAAGAGTTGTTAGAAGTTACAAGGTTCTTCTATGCAGAAGATCAAAGGAAGGTCAAAGGTTGTCCTGAAAGGAAAATGGTGAAACACCTCATTGTGAAGCTAAATATAAGTGCTGGACATGGAGATAAATGAAAGTCGGAAAACTAAAAAGAAGATTTATACTAGGTCTCAGGACTGCTTCTATAGGATTTATTTTATTAACGATAAGAACATTGGAGACACTTCAGTAGTTTTTGTTGTACATGGTAAACATCCACTCAGAACATATTCCCTTCATCCATGTTCATTGAAGAACAAGGAACAGTCATCAAAGGTGGAAGAAAAATGAGCAAAGTCATTTCTAGCCACCAGATTCATGCTCTGAATGGGAATATCTTGAATCATCATCACGGATAGCGAGACCTTCCACTTTAGACACACATTTCTCAAGTAAAGAACTATAGAAATGATCTCTGAAAGTATAGTCTTGGTGTGGAAGTTGTTGTGATCAAGGTGAAGCATCTTGAAAAGAGCATTTGCACCACCGGTTTGTGTTGCATTCTCAGCATCAACAGTTGTTGCAATCAAATTATGTTAATTATGGAGAATTGTGAGGTTCCTCAAATGAGAAATATGGTCAACGATGCTGGTTGCCAACAGGTAAAATATGACCTAATGTTGGTGGACAGCCATTCATATTTCAAAGCTGGTTATTTTTGTGGAATTCTACCCCCTTTTAATTATTGTGTGTTTTAGCTATAGACGTATGGGTTGTACCATCAGATTTGTCTTTGTCTTCCGCATCCAGTGGTACCAAGAGTTCGTCTGTGTGATTAACGGTAGCTGAGATAGAGCTGTGTTCGTGAGACGAAGACGGATCCCGAAGGGGCCCAGGCCGGGTCTTTTTTTTTACAAAAACATCTGTAGAAACAGAATGGTTTGAATTACAAACTACTAAAACCTATCTATGAAAAGCTGAGACTCTATCGAACATGCACATGTAACATGTTTTGCTCTATGATGCTCACAAGCTACACAAGAGTTGTTAGAAGGTACAGGGTTCTTCTACGCAGAAGATCAAAGGAAAGTCAAAGGTTGTCCTGAAAGGAAAATGGTGAAACACCTCATTGTGAAGCTAAATATAAGTGCTGGACATGGAGATAAATGAAAGTCGGAAAACTAAAAAGAAGATTTATGCTGGTTCTCAGGACTGATTCTATAGGATTTATTTTTTTACTTTAAAAACATTTGAGACATTTCAGTAGTTTTTGTTGTACATGGTTAACATCCACTCAGAACATATTCCCTTCGTCCATGTTCATTGAAGAACAAGGAACAGTCATCAAAGGTGGAAGAAAAATGAGCAAAGTCATTTCTAGCCACCAGATTCATGCTCTGAATGGGAATATCTTGAATCATCATCATGGATAGCGAGACCTTCCACTTTAGACACACATTTCTCAAGTAAAGAACTATAGAAATGGTCTCTGAAAGTATAGTCTTGGTGTGGAAGTTGTTGTGATCAAGGTGAAGGATCTTGAAAAGAGCATTTGCACCACCGGTTTGTGTTGCATTCTCAGCATCAACAGTTGTTGCAATCAAATTATGTTAATTATGGAGAATTGCGAGGTTCCTCAAATGAGAAATATGGTCAACGATGCTGGTTGCCAACAGGTAAAATATGACCTAATGTTGGTGGACAGCCATTCATATTTCAAAGCTGGTTATTTTTGTGGAATTCTACCCCCTTTTAATTATTGTGTGTTTTAGCTATAGACGTATGGGTTGTACCATCAGATTTGTCTTTGTCTTCCGCTTCCAGTGGTACCAAGAGTTCGTCTATGTGATTAACAGTAGCTGAGATAGAGCTGTGTTCGTGAGACGAAGACGGATCCCGAAGGGGCCCAGGCCGGGTCTTTTTTTTACAAAAACATCTGTAGAAACAGAATGGTTTGAATTACAAACTACTAAAACCTATCTATGAAAAGCTGAGACTCTATTGAACATGCACATGTAACATGTTTTGCTCTATGATGCTCACAAGCTACACAAGAGTTGTTAGAAGTTACAAGGTTCTTCTATGCAGAAGATCAAAGGAAGGTCAAAGGTTGTCCTGAAAGGAAAATGGTGAAACACCTCATTGTGAAGCTAAATATAAGTGCTGGACATGGAGATAAATGAAAGTCGGAAAACTAAAAAGAAGATTAATGCTGGGTCTCAGGACTGATTCTATAGGATTTATTTTTTTACTTTAAAAACATTTGAGACATTTCAGTAGTTTTTTTTGTACATGGTTAACATCCACTCAGAACATATTCCCTTCATCCATGTTCATTGAAGAACAAGGAACAGTCATCAAAGGTGGAAGAAAAATGAGCAAAGTCATTTCTAGCCACCAGATTCATGCTCTGAATGGGAATATCTTGAATCACCATCATGGATAGCGAGACCTTCCACTTTAGACACACATTTCTCAAGTAAAGAACTATAGAAATGATCTCTGAAAGTATAGTCTTGGTGTGGAAGTTGTTGTGATCAAGGTGAAGGATCTTGAAAAGAGCATTTGCACCACCGGTTTGTGTTGCATTCTCAGCATCAACAGTTGTTGCAATCAAATTATGTTAATTATGGAGAATTGCGAGGTTCCTCAAATGAGAAATATGGTCAACGATGCTGGTTGCCAACAGGTAAAATATGACCTAATGTTGGTGGACAGCCATTCATATTTCAAAGCTGGTTATTTTTGTGGAATTCTACCCCCTTTTAATTATTGTGTGTTTTAGCTATAGACGTATGGGTTGTACCATTAGATTTGTCTTTGTCTTCCGCATCCAGTGGTACCAAGTGTTCGTCTGTGTGATTAACGGTAGCTGAGATAGAGCTGTGTTCGTGAGACGAAGACGGATCCTGAAGGGGCCCAGGCCGGGTCTTTTTTTTACAAAAACATCTGTAGAAACAGAATGGTTTGAATTACAAACTACTAAAACCTATCTATGAAAAGCTGAGACTCTATCGAACATGCACATGTAACATGTTTTGCTCTATGATGCTCACAAGCTACACAAGAGTTGTTAGAAGGTACAGGGTTCTTCTACGCAGAAAATCAAAGGAAGGTCAAAGGTTGTCCTGAAAGGAAAATGGTGAAACACCTCATTGTGAAGCTAAATATAAGTGCTGGACATGGAGATAAATGAAAGTCGGAAAACTAAAAAGATAATTTTTACTAGGTCTCAGGACTGCTTCTATAGGATTTATTTTATTAACGATAAGAACATTGGAGACACTTCAGTAATTTTTGTTGTACATGGTTAACATCCACTCAGAACATATTCCCTTCGTCCATGTTCATTGAAGAACAAGGAACAGTCATCAAAGGTGGAAGAAAAATGAGCAAAGTCATTTCTAGCCACCAGATTCATGCTCTGAATGGGAATATCTTGAATCATCATCATGGATAGCGAGACCTTCCACTTTAGACACACATTTCTCAAGTAAAGAGCTATAGAAATGGTCTCTGAAAGTATAGTCTTGGTGTGAAAGTTGTTGTGATCAAGGTGAAGGATCTTGAAAAGAGCATTTGCACCACCGGTTTGTGTTGCATTCTCAGCATCAACAGTTGTTGCAATCAAATTATGTTAATTATGGAGAATTGCGAGGTTCCTCAAATGAGAAATATGGTCAACGATGCTGGTTGCCAACAGGTAAAATATGACCTAATGTTGGTGGACAGCCATCCATATTTCAAAGCTGGTTATTTTTGTGGAATTCTACCCCCTTTTAATTATTGTGTGTTTTAGCTATAGACGTATGGGTTGTACCATTAGATTTGTCTTTGTCTTCCGCATCCAGTGGTACCAAGTGTTCGTCTGTGTGATTAACGGTAGCTGAGATAGAGCTGTGTTCGTGAGACGAAGACGGATCCTGAAGGGGCCCAGGCCGGGTCTTTTTTTTACAAAAACATCTGTAGAAACAGAATGGTTTGAATTACAAACTACTAAAACCTATCTATGAAAAGCTGAGACTCTATCGAACATGCACATGTAACATGTTTTGCTCTATGATGCTCACAAGCTACACAAGAGTTGTTAGAAGGTACAGGGTTCTTCTACGCAGAAGATCAAAGGAAGGTCAAAGGTTGTCCTGAAAGGAAAATGGTGAAACACCTCATTGTGAAGCTAAATATAAGTGCTGGACATGGAGATAAATGAAAGTCGGAAAACTAAAAAGAAGATTAATGCTGGGTCTCAGGACTGATTCTATAGGATTTATTTTTTTACTTTAAAAACATTTGAGACATTTCAGTAGTTTTTTTTGTACATGGTTAACATCCACTCAGAACATATTCCCTTCATCCATGTTCATTGAAGAACAAGGAACAGTCATCAAAGGTGGAAGAAAAATGAGCAAAGTCATTTCTAGCCACCAGATTCATGCTCTGAATGGGAATATCTTGAATCACCATCATGGATAGCGAGACCTTCCACTTTAGACACACATTTCTCAAGTAAAGAACTATAGAAATGATCTCTGAAAGTATAGTCTTGGTGTGGAAGTTGTTGTGATCAAGGTGAAGGATCTTGAAAAGAGCATTTGCACCACCGGTTTGTGTTGCATTCTCAGCATCAACAGTTGTTGCAATCAAATTATGTTAATTATGGAGAATTGCGAGGTTCCTCAAATGAGAAATATGGTCAACGATGCTGGTTGCCAACAGGTAAAATATGACCTAATGTTGGTGGACAGCCATTCATATTTCAAAGCTGGTTATTTTTGTGGAATTCTACCCCCTTTTAATTATTGTGTGTTTTAGCTATAGACGTATGGGTTGTACCATTAGATTTGTCTTTGTCTTCCGCATCCAGTGGTACCAAGTGTTCGTCTGTGTGATTAACGGTAGCTGAGATAGAGCTGTGTTCGTGAGACGAAGACGGATCCTGAAGGGGCCCAGGCCGGGTCTTTTTTTTACAAAAACATCTGTAGAAACAGAATGGTTTGAATTACAAACTACTAAAACCTATCTATGAAAAGCTGAGACTCTATCGAACATGCACATGTAACATGTTTTGCTCTATGATGCTCACAAGCTACACAAGAGTTGTTAGAAGGTACAGGGTTCTTCTACGCAGAAAATCAAAGGAAGGTCAAAGGTTGTCCTGAAAGGAAAATGGTGAAACACCTCATTGTGAAGCTAAATATAAGTGCTGGACATGGAGATAAATGAAAGTCGGAAAACTAAAAAGATAATTTTTACTAGGTCTCAGGACTGCTTCTATAGGATTTATTTTATTAACGATAAGAACATTGGAGACACTTCAGTAGTTTTTTTTGTACATGGTTAACATCCACTCACAACATAATCCCTTCTTCCATGTTCATTGAAGAACAAGGAACAGTCATCAAAGGTGGAAGAAAAATGAGCAAAGTCATTTCTAGCCACCAGACTCATGCTCTGAACGGGAATATCTTGAATCATCATCATGGATAGCGAGACCTTCCACTTTAGACACACATTTCTCAAGTAAAGAACTATAGAAATGATCCCTTAAAGTATAGTCTTGGTGTGGAAGTTGTTGTGATCAAGGTGAAGCATCTTGAAAAGAGCATTTGCACCACCGGTTTGTGTTGCATTCTCAGCATCAACAGTTGTTGCGATCAAATTATGTTAAATATGGAGAATTGCGAGGTTCCTCAAATGAGAAATATGGTCAACGATGCTGGTTGCCAACAGGTAAAATATGATCTAATGTTGGTGGACAGCCATTCATATTTCAAAGCTGGTTATTTTTGTGGAATTCTACCCCCTTTTAATTATTGTGTGTTTTAGCTATAGACGTATGGGTTGTACCATCAGATTTGTCTTTGTCTTCCGCATCCAGTGGTACCAAGAGTTCGTCTGTGTGATTAACGGTAGCTGAGATAGAGCTGTGTTCGTGAGACGAAGACGGATCCCGAAGGGGCCCAGGCCGGGTCTTTTTTTTACAAAAACATCTGTAGAAACAGAATGGTTTGAATTACAAACTACTAAAACCTATCTATGAAAAGCTGAGACTCTATCGAACATGCACATGTAACATGTTTTGCTCTATGATTCTCACAAGCTACACAAGAGTTGTTAGAAGGTACAGGGTTCTTCTACGCAGAAAATCAAAGGAAGGTCAAAGGTTGTCCTGAAAGGAAAATGGTGAAACACCTCATTGTGAAGCTAAATATAAGTGCTGGACATGGAGATAAATGAAAGTCGGAAAACTAAAAAGATAATTTTTACTAGGTCTCAGGACTGCTTCTATAGGATTTATTTTATTAACGATAAGAACATTGGAGACACTTCAGTAGTTTTTTTTGTACATGGTTAACATCCACTCACAACATAATCCCTTCTTCCATGTTCATTGAAGAACAAGGAACAGTCATCAAAGGTGGAAGAAAAATGAGCAAAGTCATTTCTAGCCACCAGACTCATGCTCTGAACGGGAATATCTTGAATCATCATCATGGATAGCGAGACCTTCCACTTTAGACACACATTTCTCAAGTAAAGAACTATAGAAATGATCCCTGAAAGTATAGTCTTGGTGTGGAAGTTGTTGTGATCAAGGTGAAGCATCTTGAAAAGAGCATTTGCACCACCGGTTTGTGTTGCATTCTCAGCATCAACAGTTGTTGCGATCAAATTATGTTAAATATGGAGAATTGCGAGGTTCCTCAAATGAGAAATATGGTCAACGATGCTGGTTGCCAACAGGTAAAATATGATCTAATGTTGGTGGACAGCCATTCATATTTCAAAGCTGGTTATTTTTGTGGAATTCTACCCCCTTTTAATTATTGTGTGTTTTAGCTATAGACGTATGGGTTGTACCATCAGATTTGTCTTTGTCTTCCGCATCCAGTGGTACCAAGAGTTCGTCTGTGTGATTAACGGTAGCTGAGATAGAGCTGTGTTCGTGAGACGAAGACGGATCCCGAAGGGGCCCAGGCCGGGTCTTTTTTTTACAAAAACATCTGTAGAAACAGAATGGTTTGAATTACAAACTACTAAAACCTATCTATGAAAAGCTGAGACTCTATCGAACATGCACATGTAACATGTTTTGCTCTATGATTCTCACAAGCTACACAAGAGTTGTTAGAAGGTACAGGGTTCTTCTACGCAGAAAATCAAAGGAAGGTCAAAGGTTGTCCTGAAAGGAAAATGGTGAAACACCTCATTGTGAAGCTAAATATAAGTGCTGGACATGGAGATAAATGAAAGTCGGAAAACTAAAAAGATAATTTTTACTAGGTCTCAGGACTGCTTCTATAGGATTTATTTTATTAACGATAAGAACATTGGAGACACTTCAGTAGTTTTTTTTGTACATGGTTAACATCCACTCACAACATAATCCCTTCTTCCATGTTCATTGAAGAACAAGGAACAGTCATCAAAGGTGGAAGAAAAATGAGCAAAGTCATTTCTAGCCACCAGACTCATGCTCTGAACGGGAATATCTTGAATCATCATCATGGATAGCGAGACCTTCCACTTTAGACACACATTTCTCAAGTAAAGAACTATAGAAATGATCCCTGAAAGTATAGTCTTGGTGTGGAAGTTGTTGTGATCAAGGTGAAGCATCTTGAAAAGAGCATTTGCACCACCGGTTTGTGTTGCATTCTCAGCATCAACAGTTGTTGCGATCAAATTATGTTAAATATGGAGAATTGCGAGGTTCCTCAAATGAGAAATATGGTCAACGATGCTGGTTGCCAACAGGTAAAATATGATCTAATGTTGGTGGACAGCCATTCATATTTCAAAGCTGGTTATTTTTGTGGAATTCTACCCCCTTTTAATTATTGTGTGTTTTAGCTATAGACGTATGGGTTGTACCATCAGATTTGTCTTTGTCTTCCGCATCCAGTGGTACCAAGAGTTCGTCTGTGTGATTAACGGTAGCTGAGATAGAGCTGTGTTCGTGAGACGAAGACGGATCCCGAAGGGGCCCAGGCCGGGTCTTTTTTTTACAAAAACATCTGTAGAAACAGAATGGTTTGAATTACAAACTACTAAAACCTATCTATGAAAAGCTGAGACTCTATCGAACATGCACATGTAACATGTTTTGCTCTATGATTCTCACAAGCTACACAAGAGTTGTTATAAGGTACAGGGGTCTTCTATGCAGAAGATCAAAGGAAGGTCAAAGGTTGTCCTGAAAGGAAAATGGTGAAACACCTCATTGTGAAGCTAAATATAAGTGCTGGACATGGAGATAAATGAAAGTCGGAAAACTAAAAAGAAGATTTATGCTGGGGTCTCAGGACTGATTCTATAGGATTTATTTTATTAACGACAATAACATTGAAGACATTTCAGTAGTTTTTGTTGTACATGGTTAACATCCACTCAGAATATATTCCCTTCATCCATGTTCATTGAAGAACAAGGAACAGTCATCAAAGGTGGAAGAAAAATGAGCAAAGTCATTTCTAGCCACCAGATTCATGCTCTGAACGGGAATATCTTGAATCATCATCATGGATAGCGAGACCTTCAACTTTAGACAGACATTTCTCAAGTAAAGAACTATAGAAATGATCCCTGAAAGTATAGTCTTGGTGTGGAAGTTGTTGTGATCAAGGTGAAGCGTCTTGAAAAGAGCATTTGCACCACCGGTTTGTGTTGCATTCTCAGCATCAACAGTTGTTGCAATCAAATTATGTTAATTATGGAGAATTGCGAGGTTCCTCAAATGAGAAATATGGTCAACGATGCTGGTTGCCAACAGGTAAAATATGACCTAATGCTGGTGGACAGCCATCCATATTTCAAAGCTGGTTATTTTTGTGGAATTCTACCCCCTTTTAATTATTGTGTGTTTTAGCTATAGACGTATGGGTTGTACCATCAGATTTGTCTTTGTCTTCCGCATCCAGTGGTACCAAGAGTTCGTCTGTGTGATTAACGGTAGCTGAGATAGAGCTGTGTTCGTGAGACGAAGACGGATCCCGAAGGGGCCCAGGCCGGGTCTTTTTTTTACAAAAACATCTGTAGAAACAGAATGGTTTGAATTACAAACTACTAAAACCTATCTATGAAAAGCTGAGACTCTATCGAACATGCACATGTAACATGTTTTGCTCTATGATTCTCACAAGCTACACAAGAGTTGTTATAAGGTACAGGGGTCTTCTATGCAGAAGATCAAAGGAAGGTCAAAGGTTGTCCTGAAAGGAAAATGGTGAAACACCTCATTGTGAAGCTAAATATAAGTGCTGGACATGGAGATAAATGAAAGTCGGAAAACTAAAAAGAAGATTTATGCTGGGGTCTCAAGACTGATTCTATAGGATTTATTTTATTAACGACAATAACATTGAAGACATTTCAGTAGTTTTTGTTGTACATGGTTAACATCCACTCAGAACATATTCCCTTCATCCATGTTCATTGAAAAACAAGGAACAGTCATCAAAGGTTGAAGAAAAATGAGCAAAGTCATTTCTAGCCACCAGATTCATGCTCTGAACGGGAATATCTTGAATCATCATCATGGATAGCGAGACCTTCCACTTTAGACAGACATTTCTCAAGTAAGGAACTATAGAAATGATCCCTGAAAGTATAGTCTTGGTGTGGAAGTTGTTGTGATCAAGGTGAAGCGTCTTGAAAAGAGCATTTGCACCACCGGTTTGTGTTGCATTCTCAGCATCAACAGTTGTTGCAATCAAATTATGTTAATTATGGAGAATTGCGAGGTTCCTCAAATGAGAAATATGGTCAACGATGCTGGTTGCCAACAGGTAAAATATGACCTAATGCTGGTGGACAGCCATCCATATTTCAAAGCTGGTTATTTTTGTGGAATTCTACCCCCTTTTAATTATTGTGTGTTTTAGCTATAGACGTATGGGTTGTACCATCAGATTTGTCTTTGTCTTCCGCTTCCAGTGGTACCAAGAGTTCGTCTGTGTGATTAACAGTAGCTGAGATAGAGCTGTGCTCGTGAGACGAAGACGGATCCCGAAGGGGCCCAGGCCGGGTCTTTTTTTTACAAAAACATCTGTAGAAACAGAATGGTTTGAATTACAAACTACTAAAACCTATCTATGAAAAGCTGAGACTCTATCGAACATGCACATGTAACATGTTTTGCTCTATGATTCTCACAAGCTACACAAGAGTTGTTATAAGGTACAGGGGTCTTCTACGCAGAAGATCAAAGGAAGGTCAAAGGTTGTCCTGAAAGGAAAATGGTGAAACACCTCATTGTGAAGCTAAATATAAGTGCTGGACATGGAGATAAATGAAAGTCGGTAAACTAAAAAGAAGATTTATGCTGGGGTCTCAGGACTGATTCTATAGGATTTATTTTATTAACGATAATAACATTGAAGACATTTCAGTAGTTTTTGTTGTACATGGTTAACATCCACTCAGAACATATTCCCTTCATCCATGTTCATTGAAGAACAAGGAACAGTCATCAAAGGTGGAAGAAAAATGAGCAAAGTCATTTCTAGCCACCAGATTCATGCTCTGAACGGGAAAATCTTGAATCATCATCATGGATAGCGAGACCTTCCACTTTAGACAGACATTTCTCAAGTAAAGAACTATAGAAATGATCCCTGAAAGTATAGTCTTGGTGTGGAAGTTGTTGTGATCAAGGTGAAGCGTCTTGAAAAGAGCATTTGCACCACCGGTTTGTGTTGCATTCTCAGCATCAACAGTTGTTGCAATCAAATTATGTTAATTATGGAGAATTGCGAGGTTCCTCAAATGAGAAATATGGTCAACGATGCTGGTTGCCAACAGGTAAAATATGACCTAATGCTGGTGGACAGCCATCCATATTTCAAAGCTGGTTATTTTTGTGGAATTCTACCCCCTTTTAATTATTGTGTGTTTTAGCTATAGACGTATGGGTTGTACCATCAGATTTGTCTTTGTCTTCCGCATCCAGTGGTACCAAGAGTTCGTCTGTGTGATTAACGGTAGCTGAGATAGAGCTGTGTTCGTGAGACGAAGACGGATCCCGAAGGGGCCCAGGCCGGGTCTTTTTTTTACAAAAACATCTGTAGAAACAGAATGGTTTGAATTACAAACTACTAAAACCTATCTATGAAAAGCTGAGACTCTATCGAACATGCACGTGTAACATGTTTTGCTCTATGATGCTCACAAGCTACACAAGAGTTGTTATAAGGTACAGGGGTCTTCTACGCAGAAGATCAAAGGAAAGGTCAAAGGTTGTCCTGAAAGGAAAATGGTGAAACACCTCATTGTGAAGCTAAATATAAGTGCTGGACATGGAGATAAATGAAAGTCGGTAAACTAAAAAGAAGATTTATGCTGGGGTCTCAGGAATGATTCTATAGGATTTATTTTATTAACGATAATAACATTGAAGACATTTCAGTAGTTTTTGTTGTACATGGTTAACATCCACTCAGAACATATTCCCTTCATCCATGTTCATTGAAGAACAAGGAACAGTCATCAAAGGTGGAAGAAAAATGAGCAAAGTCATTTCTAGCCACCAGATTCATGCTCTGAACGGGAAAATCTTGAATCATCATCATGGATAGCGAGACCTTCCACTTTAGACAGACATTTCTCAAGTAAAGAACTATAGAAATGATCCCTGAAAGTATAGTCTTGGTGTGGAAGTTGTTGTGATCAAGGTGAAGCGTCTTGAAAAGAGCATTTGCACCACCGGTTTGTGTTGTATTCTCAGCATCAACAGTTGTTGCAATCAAATTATGTTAATTATGGAGAATTGCGAGGTTCCTCAAATGAGAAATATGGTCAACGATGCTGGTTGCCAACAGGTAAAATATGACCTAATGCTGGTGGACAGCCATCCATATTTCAAAGCTGGTTATTTTTGTGGAATTCTACCCCCTTTTAATTATTGTGTGTTTTAGCTATAGACGTATGGGTTGTACCATCAGATTTGTCTTTGTCTTCCGCATCCAGTGGTACCAAGAGTTCGTCTGTGTGATTAACGGTAGCTGAGATAGAGCTGTGTTCGTGAGACGAAGACGGATCCCGAAGGGGCCCAGGCCGGGTCTTTTTTTTACAAAAACATCTGTAGAAACAGAATGGTTTGAATTACAAACTACTAAAACCTATCTATGAAAAGCTGAGACTCTATCGAACATGCACGTGTAACATGTTTTGCTCTATGATGCTCACAAGCTACACAAGAGTTGTTATAAGGTACAGGGGTCTTCTACGCAGAAGATCAAAGGAAAGGTCAAAGGTTGTCCTGAAAGGAAAATGGTGAAAAACCTCATTGTGAAGCTAAATATAAGTGCTGGACATGGAGATAAATGAAAGTCAGAAAACTAAAAAGAAGATTTATGCTGGGGTCTCAGGACTGATTCTATAGGATTTATTTTATTAACGATAAGAACATTGAAGACATTTCAGCAGTTTTTGTAGTACATGGTTAACATCCACTCAGAACATATTCCCTTCATCCATGTTCATTGAAGAACAAGGAACAGTCATCAAAGGTGGAAGAAAAATGAGCAAAGTCATTTCTAGCCACCAGATTCATGCTCTGAATGGGAATATCTTGAATCATCATCATGGATAGCGAGACCTTCCACTTTAGACACACATTTCTCAAGTAAAGAACTATAGAAATGATCCCTGAAAGTATAGTCTTGGTGTGGACGTTGTTGTGATCAAGGTGAAGCGTCTTGAAAAGAGCATTTGCACCACCGGTTTGTGTTGCATTCTCAGCATCAACAGTTGTTGCAATCAAATTATGTTAATTATGGAGAATTGCGAGGTTCCTCAAATGAGAAATATGGTCAACGATGCTGGTTGCCAACAGGTAAAATATGACCTAATGCTGGTGGACAGCCATCCATATTTCAAAGCTGGTTATTTTTGTGGAATTCTACCCCCTTTTAATTATTGTGTGTTTTAGCTATAGACGTATGGGTTGTACCATCAGATTTGTCTTTGTCTTCCGCATCCAGTGGTACCAAGAGTTCGTCTGTGTGATTAACGGTAGCTGAGATAGAGCTGTGTTCGTGAGACGAAGACGGATCCCGAAGGGGCCCAGGCCGGGTCTTTTTTTTACAAAAACATCTGTAGAAACAGAATGGTTTGAATTACAAACTACTAAAACCTATCTATGAAAAGCTGAGACTCTATCGAACATGCACATGTAACATGTTTTGCTCTATGATGCTCACAAGCTACACAAGAGTTGTTAGAAGGTACAGGGGTCTTCTACGCAGAAGATCAAAGGAAGGTCAAAGGTTGTCCTGAAAGGAAAATGGTGAAACACCTCATTGTGAAGCTAAATATAAGTGCTGGACATGGAGATAAAGGAAAGTCGGTAAACTAAAAAGAAGATTTATGCTGGGGTCTCAGGACTGATTCTATAGGATTTATTTTATTAACGATAATAACATTGTAGACATTTCAGTAGTTTTTGTTGTACATGGTTAACATCCACTCAGAACATATTCCCTTCATCCATGTTCATTGAAGAACAAGGAACAGTCATCAAAGGTGGAAGAAAAATGAGCAAAGTCATTTCTAGCCACCAGATTCATGCTCTGAATGGGAATATCTTGAAACATCATCATGGATAGCGAGACCTTCCACTTTAGACACACATTTCTCAAGTAAAGAACTATAGAAATTATCCCTGAAAGTATAGTCTAGGTGTGGAAGTTGTTGTGATCAAGGTGAAGCATCTTGAAAAGAGCATTTGCACCACCGGTTTGTGTTGCATTCTCAGCATCAACAGTTGTTGCAAACAAATTATGTTAATTATGGAGAATTGCGAGGTTCCTCAAATGAGAAATATGGTCAACGATGCTGGTTGCCAACAGGTAAAATATGACCTAATGTTGGTGGACAGCCATTCATATTTCAAAGCTGGTTATTTTTGTGGAATTCTACCCCCTTTTAATTATTGTGTGTTTTAGCTATAGACGTATGGGTTGTACCATCAGATTTGTCTTTGTCTTCCGCATCCAGTGGTACCAAGAGTTCGTCTGTGTGATTAACGGTAGCTGAGATAGAGCTGTGTTCGTGAGACGAAGACGGATCCCGAAGGGGCCCAGGCCGGGTCTTTTTTTTTACAAAAACATCTGTAGAAACAGAATGGTTTGAATTACAAACTACTAAAACCTATCTATGAAAAGCTGAGACTCTATTGAACATGCACATGTAACATGTTTTGCTCTATGATGCTCACAAGCTACACAAGAGTTGTTAGAAGGTACAGGGGTCTTCTACGCAGAAGATCAAAGGAAGGTCAAAGGTTGTCCTGAAAGGAAAATGGTGAAACACCTCATTGTGAAGCTAAATATAAGTGCTGGACATGGAGATAAAGGAAAGTCGGTAAACTAAAAAGAAGATTTATGCTGGGGTCTCAGGACTGATTCTATAGGATTTATTTTATTAACGATAATAACATTGTAGACATTTCAGTAGTTTTTGTTGTACATGGTTAACATCCACTCAGAACATATTCCCTTCATCCATGTTCATTGAAGAACAAGGAACAGTCATCAAAGGTGGAAGAAAAATGAGCAAAGTCATTTCTAGCCACCAGATTCATGCTCTGAATGGGAATATCTTGAAACATCATCATGGATAGCGAGACCTTCCACTTTAGACACACATTTCTCAAGTAAAGAACTATAGAAATTATCCCTGAAAGTATAGTCTAGGTGTGGAAGTTGTTGTGATCAAGGTGAAGCATCTTGAAAAGAGCATTTGCACCACCGGTTTGTGTTGCATTCTCAGCATCAACAGTTGTTGCAAACAAATTATGTTAATTATGGAGAATTGCGAGGTTCCTCAAATGAGAAATATGGTCAACGATGCTGGTTGCCAACAGGTAAAATATGACCTAATGTTGGTGGACAGCCATTCATATTTCAAAGCTGGTTATTTTTGTGGAATTCTACCCCCTTTTAATTATTGTGTGTTTTAGCTATAGACGTATGGGTTGTACCATCAGATTTGTCTTTGTCTTCCGCATCCAGTGGTACCAAGAGTTCGTCTGTGTGATTAACGGTAGCTGAGATAGAGCTGTGTTCGTGAGACGAAGACGGATCCCGAAGGGGCCCAGGCCGGGTCTTTTTTTTTACAAAAACATCTGTAGAAACAGAATGGTTTGAATTACAAACTACTAAAACCTATCTATGAAAAGCTGAGACTCTATTGAACATGCACATGTAACATGTTTTGCTCTATGATTCTCACAAGCTACACAAGAGTTGTTATAAGGTACAGGGGTCTTCTACGCAGAAGATCAAAGGAAGGTCAAAGGTTGTCCTGAAAGGAAAATGGTGAAACACCTCATTGTGAAGCTAAATATAAGTGCTGGACATGGAGATAAATGAAAGTCGGAAAACTAAAAAGAAGATTTATGCTGGGGTCTCAGGACTGATTCTATAGGATTTATTTTATTAACGATAAGAACATTGAAGACATTTCAGTAGTTTTTGTTGTACATGGTTAACATCCACTCAGAACATATTCCCTTCATCCATGTTCATTTAAGAACAAGGAACAGTCATCAAAGGTGGAAGAAAAATGAGCAAAGTCATTTCTAGCCACCAGATTCATGCTCTGAACAGGAATATCTTGAATCATCATCATGGATTGCGAGACCTGCCACTTCAGACAGACATTTCTCAAGTAAAGAACTATAGAAATGATCCCTGAAAGTATAGTCCTGGTGTGGACATTGTTGTGATCAAGGTGAAGCGTCTTGAAAAGAGCATTTGCACCACCGGTTTGTGTTGCATTCTCAGCATCAACAGTTGTTGCAATCAAATTATGTTAATTATGGAGAATTGCGAGGTTCCTCAAATGAGAAATATGGTCAACGATGCTGGTTGCCAACAGGTAAAATATGACCTAATGCTGGTGGACAGCCATCCATATTTCAAAGCTGGTTATTTTTGTGGAATTCTACCCCCTTTTAATTATTGTGTGTTTTAGCTATAGACGTATGGGTTGTACCATCAGATTTGTCTTTGTCTTCCGCATCCAGTGGTACCAAGAGTTCGTCTGTGTGATTAACGGTAGCTGAGATAGAGCTGTGTTCGTGAGACGAAGACGGATCCCGAAGGGGCCCAGGCCGGGTCTTTTTTTTACAAAAACATCTGTAGAAACAGAATGGTTTGAATTACAAACTACTAAAACCTATCTATGAAAAGCTGAGACTCTATCGAACATGCACATGTAACATGTTTTGCTCTATGATGCTCACAAGCTACACAAGAGTTGTTAGAAGGTACAGGGGTCTTCTACGCAGAAGATCAAAGGAAGGTCAAAGGTTGTCCTGAAAGGAAAATGGTGAAACACCTCATTGTGAAGCTAAATATAAGTGCTGGACATGGAGATAAAGGAAAGTCGGTAAACTAAAAAGAAGATTTATGCTGGGGTCTCAGGACTGATTCTATAGGATTTATTTTATTAACGATAATAACATTGTAGACATTTCAGTAGTTTTTGTTGTACATGGTTAACATCCACTCAGAACATATTCCCTTCATCCATGTTCATTGAAGAACAAGGAACAGTCATCAAAGGTGGAAGAAAAATGAGCAAAGTCATTTCTAGCCACCAGATTCATGCTCTGAATGGGAATATCTTGAAACATCATCATGGATAGCGAGACCTTCCACTTTAGACACACATTTCTCAAGTAAAGAACTATAGAAATTATCCCTGAAAGTATAGTCTAGGTGTGGAAGTTGTTGTGATCAAGGTGAAGCATCTTGAAAAGAGCATTTGCACCACCGGTTTGTGTTGCATTCTCAGCATCAACAGTTGTTGCAAACAAATTATGTTAATTATGGAGAATTGCGAGGTTCCTCAAATGAGAAATATGGTCAACGATGCTGGTTGCCAACAGGTAAAATATGACCTAATGTTGGTGGACAGCCATTCATATTTCAAAGCTGGTTATTTTTGTGGAATTCTACCCCCTTTTAATTATTGTGTGTTTTAGCTATAGACGTATGGGTTGTACCATCAGATTTGTCTTTGTCTTCCGCATCCAGTGGTACCAAGAGTTCGTCTGTGTGATTAACGGTAGCTGAGATAGAGCTGTGTTCGTGAGACGAAGACGGATCCCGAAGGGGCCCAGGCCGGGTCTTTTTTTTTACAAAAACATCTGTAGAAACAGAATGGTTTGAATTACAAACTACTAAAACCTATCTATGAAAAGCTGAGACTCTATTGAACATGCACATGTAACATGTTTTGCTCTATGATTCTCACAAGCTACACAAGAGTTG
This sequence comes from Salvelinus fontinalis, assembly GCF_029448725.1. NCBI lineage: Eukaryota > Metazoa > Chordata > Actinopteri > Salmoniformes > Salmonidae > Salvelinus > Salvelinus fontinalis. The sequence continues at coordinate 6,170,351 of NC_074669.1, forward strand.
TTATAAGGTACAGGGGTCTTCTACGCAGAAGATCAAAGGAAGGTCAAAGGTTGTCCTGAAAGGAAAATGGTGAAACACCTCATTGTGAAGCTAAATATAAGTGCTGGACATGGAGATAAATGAAAGTCGGTAAACTAAAAAGAAGATTTATGCTGGGGTCTCAGGACTGATTCTATAGGATTTATTTTATTAACGATAAGAACATTGAAGACATTTCAGTAGTTTTTGTTGTACATGGTTAACATCCACTCAGAACATATTCCCTTCATCCATGTTCATTTAAGAACAAGGAACAGTCATCAAAGGTGGAAGAAAAATGAGCAAAGTCATTTCTAGCCACCAGATTCATGCTCTGAACAGGAATATCTTGAATCATCATCATGGATTGCGAGACCTGCCACTTCAGACAGACATTTCTCAAGTAAAGAACTATAGAAATGATCCCTGAAAGTATAGTCCTGGTGTGGACATTGTTGTGATCAAGGTGAAGCGTCTTGAAAAGAGCATTTGCACCACCGGTTTGTGTTGCATTCTCAGCATCAACAGTTGTTGCAATCAAATTATGTTAATTATGGAGAATTGCGAGGTTCCTCAAATGAGAAATATGGTCAACGATGCTGGTTGCCAACAGGTAAAATATGACCTAATGCTGGTGGACAGCCATCCATATTTCAAAGCTGGTTATTTTTGTGGAATTCTACCCCCTTTTAATTATTGTGTGTTTTAGCTATAGACGTATGGGTTGTACCATCAGATTTGTCTTTGTCTTCCGCATCCAGTGGTACCAAGAGTTCGTCTGTGTGATTAACGGTAGCTGAGATAGAGCTGTGTTCGTGAGACGAAGACGGATCCCGAAGGGGCCCAGGCCGGGTCTTTTTTTTACAAAAACATCTGTAGAAACAGAATGGTTTGAATTACAAACTACTAAAACCTATCTATGAAAAGCTGAGACTCTATCGAACATGCACATGTAACATGTTTTGCTCTATGATGCTCACAAGCTACACAAGAGTTGTTAGAAGGTACAGGGGTCTTCTACGCAGAAGATCAAAGGAAGGTCAAAGGTTGTCCTGAAAGGAAAATGGTGAAACACCTCATTGTGAAGCTAAATATAAGTGCTGGACATGGAGATAAAGGAAAGTCGGTAAACTAAAAAGAAGATTTATGCTGGGGTCTCAGGACTGATTCTATAGGATTTATTTTATTAACGATAATAACATTGTAGACATTTCAGTAGTTTTTGTTGTACATGGTTAACATCCACTCAGAACATATTCCCTTCATCCATGTTCATTGAAGAACAAGGAACAGTCATCAAAGGTGGAAGAAAAATGAGCAAAGTCATTTCTAGCCACCAGATTCATGCTCTGAATGGGAATATCTTGAAACATCATCATGGATAGCGAGACCTTCCACTTTAGACACACATTTCTCAAGTAAAGAACTATAGAAATTATCCCTGAAAGTATAGTCTAGGTGTGGAAGTTGTTGTGATCAAGGTGAAGCATCTTGAAAAGAGCATTTGCACCACCGGTTTGTGTTGCATTCTCAGCATCAACAGTTGTTGCAAACAAATTATGTTAATTATGGAGAATTGCGAGGTTCCTCAAATGAGAAATATGGTCAACGATGCTGGTTGCCAACAGGTAAAATATGACCTAATGTTGGTGGACAGCCATTCATATTTCAAAGCTGGTTATTTTTGTGGAATTCTACCCCCTTTTAATTATTGTGTGTTTTAGCTATAGACGTATGGGTTGTACCATCAGATTTGTCTTTGTCTTCCGCATCCAGTGGTACCAAGAGTTCGTCTGTGTGATTAACGGTAGCTGAGATAGAGCTGTGTTCGTGAGACGAAGACGGATCCCGAAGGGGCCCAGGCCGGGTCTTTTTTTTTACAAAAACATCTGTAGAAACAGAATGGTTTGAATTACAAACTACTAAAACCTATCTATGAAAAGCTGAGACTCTATTGAACATGCACATGTAACATGTTTTGCTCTATGATTCTCACAAGCTACACAAGAGTTGTTATAAGGTACAGGGGTCTTCTACGCAGAAGATCAAAGGAAGGTCAAAGGTTGTCCTGAAAGGAAAATGGTGAAACACCTCATTGTGAAGCTAAATATAAGTGCTGGACATGGAGATAAATGAAAGTCGGAAAACTAAAAAGAAGATTTATGCTGGGGTCTCAGGACTGATTCTATAGGATTTATTTTATTAACGATAAGAACATTGAAGACATTTCAGTAGTTTTTGTTGTACATGGTTAACATCCACTCAGAACATATTCCCTTCATCCATGTTCATTTAAGAACAAGGAACAGTCATCAAAGGTGGAAGAAAAATGAGCAAAGTCATTTCTAGCCACCAGATTCATGCTCTGAACAGGAATATCTTGAATCATCATCATGGATTGCGAGACCTGCCACTTCAGACAGACATTTCTCAAGTAAAGAACTATAGAAATGATCCCTGAAAGTATAGTCCTGGTGTGGACATTGTTGTGATCAAGGTGAAGCGTCTTGAAAAGAGCATTTGCACCACCGGTTTGTGTTGCATTCTCAGCATCAACAGTTGTTGCAATCAAATTATGTTAATTATGGAGAATTGCGAGGTTCCTCAAATGAGAAATATGGTCAACGATGCTGGTTGCCAACAGGTAAAATATGACCTAATGCTGGTGGACAGCCATCCATATTTCAAAGCTGGTTATTTTTGTGGAATTCTACCCCCTTTTAATTATTGTGTGTTTTAGCTATAGACGTATGGGTTGTACCATCAGATTTGTCTTTGTCTTCCGCATCCAGTGGTACCAAGAGTTCGTCTGTGTGATTAACGGTAGCTGAGATAGAGCTGTGTTCGTGAGACGAAGACGGATCCCGAAGGGGCCCAGGCCGGGTCTTTTTTTTACAAAAACATCTGTAGAAACAGAATGGTTTGAATTACAAACTACTAAAACCTATCTATGAAAAGCTGAGACTCTATCGAACATGCACATGTAACATGTTTTGCTCTATGATGCTCACAAGCTACACAAGAGTTGTTAGAAGGTACAGGGGTCTTCTACGCAGAAGATCAAAGGAAGGTCAAAGGTTGTCCTGAAAGGAAAATGGTGAAACACCTCATTGTGAAGCTAAATATAAGTGCTGGACATGGAGATAAAGGAAAGTCGGTAAACTAAAAAGAAGATTTATGCTGGGGTCTCAGGACTGATTCTATAGGATTTATTTTATTAACGATAATAACATTGTAGACATTTCAGTAGTTTTTGTTGTACATGGTTAACATCCACTCAGAACATATTCCCTTCATCCATGTTCATTGAAGAACAAGGAACAGTCATCAAAGGTGGAAGAAAAATGAGCAAAGTCATTTCTAGCCACCAGATTCATGCTCTGAATGGGAATATCTTGAAACATCATCATGGATAGCGAGACCTTCCACTTTAGACACACATTTCTCAAGTAAAGAACTATAGAAATTATCCCTGAAAGTATAGTCTAGGTGTGGAAGTTGTTGTGATCAAGGTGAAGCATCTTGAAAAGAGCATTTGCACCACCGGTTTGTGTTGCATTCTCAGCATCAACAGTTGTTGCAAACAAATTATGTTAATTATGGAGAATTGCGAGGTTCCTCAAATGAGAAATATGGTCAACGATGCTGGTTGCCAACAGGTAAAATATGACCTAATGTTGGTGGACAGCCATTCATATTTCAAAGCTGGTTATTTTTGTGGAATTCTACCCCCTTTTAATTATTGTGTGTTTTAGCTATAGACGTATGGGTTGTACCATCAGATTTGTCTTTGTCTTCCGCATCCAGTGGTACCAAGAGTTCGTCTGTGTGATTAACGGTAGCTGAGATAGAGCTGTGTTCGTGAGACGAAGACGGATCCCGAAGGGGCCCAGGCCGGGTCTTTTTTTTTACAAAAACATCTGTAGAAACAGAATGGTTTGAATTACAAACTACTAAAACCTATCTATGAAAAGCTGAGACTCTATTGAACATGCACATGTAACATGTTTTGCTCTATGATTCTCACAAGCTACACAAGAGTTGTTATAAGGTACAGGGGTCTTCTACGCAGAAGATCAAAGGAAGGTCAAAGGTTGTCCTGAAAGGAAAATGGTGAAACACCTCATTGTGAAGCTAAATATAAGTGCTGGACATGGAGATAAATGAAAGTCGGAAAACTAAAAAGAAGATTTATGCTGGGGTCTCAGGACTGATTCTATAGGATTTATTTTATTAACGATAAGAACATTGAAGACATTTCAGTAGTTTTTGTTGTACATGGTTAACATCCACTCAGAACATATTCCCTTCATCCATGTTCATTTAAGAACAAGGAACAGTCATCAAAGGTGGAAGAAAAATGAGCAAAGTCATTTCTAGCCACCAGATTCATGCTCTGAACAGGAATATCTTGAATCATCATCCTGGATTGCGAGACCTGCCACTTCAGACAGACATTTCTCAAGTAAAGAACTATAGAAATGATCCCTGAAAGTATAGTCCTGGTGTGGACATTGTTGTGATCAAGGTGAAGCGTCTTGAAAAGAGCATTTGCACCACCGGTTTGTGTTGCATTCTCAGCATCAACAGTTGTTGCAATCAAATTATGTTAATTATGGAGAATTGCGAGGTTCCTCAAATGAGAAATATGGTCAACGATGCTGGTTGCCAACAGGTAAAATATGACCTAATGCTGGTGGACAGCCATCCATATTTCAAAGCTGGTTATTTTTGTGGAATTCTACCCCCTTTTAATTATTGTGTGTTTTAGCTATAGACGTATGGGTTGTACCATCAGATTTGTCTTTGTCTTCCGCATCCAGTGGTACCAAGAGTTCGTCTGTGTGATTAACGGTAGCTGAGATAGAGCTGTGTTCGTGAGACGAAGACGGATCCCGAAGGGGCCCAGGCCGGGTCTTTTTTTTACAAAAACATCTGTAGAAACAGAATGGTTTGAATTACAAACTACTAAAACCTATCTATGAAAAGCTGAGACTCTATCGAACATGCACATGTAACATGTTTTGCTCTATGATGCTCACAAGCTACACAAGAGTTGTTAGAAGGTACAGGGGTCTTCTACGCAGAAGATCAAAGGAAGGTCAAAGGTTGTCCTGAAAGGAAAATGGTGAAACACCTCATTGTGAAGCTAAATATAAGTGCTGGACATGGAGATAAAGGAAAGTCGGTAAACTAAAAAGAAGATTTATGCTGGGGTCTCAGGACTGATTCTATAGGATTTATTTTATTAACGATAATAACATTGTAGACATTTCAGTAGTTTTTGTTGTACATGGTTAACATCCACTCAGAACATATTCCCTTCATCCATGTTCATTGAAGAACAAGGAACAGTCATCAAAGGTGGAAGAAAAATGAGCAAAGTCATTTCTAGCCACCAGATTCATGCTCTGAATGGGAATATCTTGAAACATCATCATGGATAGCGAGACCTTCCACTTTAGACACACATTTCTCAAGTAAAGAACTATAGAAATTATCCCTGAAAGTATAGTCTAGGTGTGGAAGTTGTTGTGATCAAGGTGAAGCATCTTGAAAAGAGCATTTGCACCACCGGTTTGTGTTGCATTCTCAGCATCAACAGTTGTTGCAAACAAATTATGTTAATTATGGAGAATTGCGAGGTTCCTCAAATGAGAAATATGGTCAACGATGCTGGTTGCCAACAGGTAAAATATGACCTAATGTTGGTGGACAGCCATTCATATTTCAAAGCTGGTTATTTTTGTGGAATTCTACCCCCTTTTAATTATTGTGTGTTTTAGCTATAGACGTATGGGTTGTACCATCAGATTTGTCTTTGTCTTCCGCATCCAGTGGTACCAAGAGTTCGTCTGTGTGATTAACGGTAGCTGAGATAGAGCTGTGTTCGTGAGACGAAGACGGATCCCGAAGGGGCCCAGGCCGGGTCTTTTTTTTTACAAAAACATCTGTAGAAACAGAATGGTTTGAATTACAAACTACTAAAACCTATCTATGAAAAGCTGAGACTCTATTGAACATGCACATGTAACATGTTTTGCTCTATGATTCTCACAAGCTACACAAGAGTTGTTATAAGGTACAGGGGTCTTCTACGCAGAAGATCAAAGGAAGGTCAAAGGTTGTCCTGAAAGGAAAATGGTGAAACACCTCATTGTGAAGCTAAATATAAGTGCTGGACATGGAGATAAATGAAAGTCGGAAAACTAAAAAGAAGATTTATGCTGGGGTCTCAGGACTGATTCTATAGGATTTATTTTATTAACGATAAGAACATTGAAGACATTTCAGTAGTTTTTGTTGTACATGGTTAACATCCACTCAGAACATATTCCCTTCATCCATGTTCATTTAAGAACAAGGAACAGTCATCAAAGGTGGAAGAAAAATGAGCAAAGTCATTTCTAGCCACCAGATTCATGCTCTGAACAGGAATATCTTGAATCATCATCATGGATTGCGAGACCTGCCACTTCAGACAGACATTTCTCAAGTAAAGAACTATAGAAATGATCCCTGAAAGTATAGTCCTGGTGTGGACATTGTTGTGATCAAGGTGAAGCGTCTTGAAAAGAGCATTTGCACCACCGGTTTGTGTTGCATTCTCAGCATCAACAGTTGTTGCAATCAAATTATGTTAATTATGGAGAATTGCGAGGTTCCTCAAATGAGAAATATGGTCAACGATGCTGGTTGCCAACAGGTAAAATATGACCTAATGCTGGTGGACAGCCATCCATATTTCAAAGCTGGTTATTTTTGTGGAATTCTACCCCCTTTTAATTATTGTGTGTTTTAGCTATAGACGTATGGGTTGTACCATCAGATTTGTCTTTGTCTTCCGCATCCAGTGGTACCAAGAGTTCGTCTGTGTGATTAACGGTAGCTGAGATAGAGCTGTGTTCGTGAGACGAAGACGGATCCCGAAGGGGCCCAGGCCGGGTCTTTTTTTTACAAAAACATCTGTAGAAACAGAATGGTTTGAATTACAAACTACTAAAACCTATCTATGAAAAGCTGAGACTCTATCGAACATGCACATGTAACATGTTTTGCTCTATGATGCTCACAAGCTACACAAGAGTTGTTATAAGGTACAGGGGTCTTCTACGCAGAAGATCAAAGGAAAGGTCAAAGTTTGTCCTGAAAGGAAAATGGTGAAACACCTCATTGTGAAGCTATATATAAGTGCTGGACATGGAGATAAATGAAAGTCAGAAAACTAAAAAGAAGATTTATGCTGGGGTCTCAGGACTGATTCTATAGGATATATTTTATTAACGATAAGAACATTGAAGACATTCCAGTAGTTTTTGTTGTACATGGTTAACATCCAATCAGAACATATTCCCTTCATCCATGTTCATTGAAGAACAAGGAACAGTCATCAAAGGTGGAAGAAAAATGAGCAAAGTCATTTCTAGCCACCAGATTCATGCTCTGAATGGGAATATCTTGAAACATCATCACGGATAGCGAGACCTTCCACTTTAGACACACATTTCTCAAGTAAAGAACTATAGAAATAATTCTTGAAAGCATAGTCTTGGTGTGGAAGTTGTTGTGATCAAGGTGAAGCATCTTGAAAAGAGCATTTGCACCACCGGTTTGTGTTGCATTCTCAGCATCAACAGTTGTTGCAATCAAATTATGTTAATTATGGAGAATTGCGAGGTTCCTCAAATGAGAAATATGGTCAACGATGCTGGTTGCCAACAGGTAAAATATGACCTAATGTTGGTGGACAGCCATTCATATTTCAAAGCTGGTTATTTTTGTGGAATTCTACCCCCTTTTAATTATTGTGTGTTTTAGCTATAGACGTATGGGTTGTACCATCAGATTTGTCTTTGTCTTCCGCATCCAGTGGTACCAAGAGTTAGTCTGTGTTATTAACGGTAGCTGAGATAGAGCTGTGTTCGTGAGACGAAGACGGATCCCGAAGGGGCCCAGGCCGGGTCTTTTTTTTACAAAAACATCTGTAGAAACAGAATGGTTTGAATTACAAACTACTAAAACCTATCTATGAAAAGCTGAGACTCTATCGAACATGCACATGTAACATGTTTTGCTCTATGATGCTCACAAGCTACACAAGAGTTGTTAGAAGGTACAGGGTTCTTCTACGCAAAAGATCAAAGGAAAGTCAAAGGTTGTCCTGAAAGGAAAATGGTGAAACACCTCACTGTGAAGCTAAATATAAGTGCTGGACATGGAGATAAATGAAAGTCAGAAAACTAAAAAGAAGATTTATGCTGGGGTCTCAGGACTGATTCTATAGGATTTATTTTATTAACGATAAGAACATTGGAGACACTTCAGTAGGTTTTGTTGTACATGGTTAACATCCACTCAGAACATATTCCCTTCATCCATGTTCATTGAAGAACAAGGAACAGTCATCAAAGGTGGAAGAAAAAAGAGCAAAGTCATTTCTAGACACCAGATTCATGCTCTGAATGGGAATATCTTGATTCATCATCATGGATAGCGAGACCTTCCACTTTAGACACACATTTCTCAATTAAAGAACTATAGAAATAATCCCTGAAAGTATAGTCTTGGTGTGGAAGTTGTTGTGATCAAGGTGAAGCATCTTGAAAAGAGCATTCGCACCACCGGTTTGTGTTGCATTCTCAGCATCAACAGTTGTTGCAATCAAATTATGTTAATTATGGAGAATTGTGACGTTCCTCAAATGAGAAATATGGTCAACGATGCTGGTTGCCAACAGGTAAAATATGACCTAATGTTGGTGGACAGCCATTCATATTTCAAAGCTGGTTATTTTTGTGGAATTCTACCCCCTTTTAATTATTGTGTGTTTTAGCTATAGACGTATGGGTTGTACCATCAGATTTGTCTTTGTCTTCCGCATCCAGTGGTACCAAGAGTTCGTCTGTGTGATTAACGGTAGCTGAGATAGAGCTGTGTTCGTGAGACGAAGACGGATCCCGAAGGGGCCCAGGCCGGGTCTTTTTTTTTACAAAAACATCTGTAGAAACAGAATGGTTTGAATTACAAACTACTAAAACCTATCTATGAAAAGCTGAGACTCTATCGAACATGCACATGTAACATGTTTTGCTCTATGATGCTCACAAGCTACACAAGAGTTGTTAGAAGGTACAGGGTTTTTATACGCAGAAGATCAAAGGAAAGTCAAAGGTTGTCCTGAAAGGAAAATGGTGAAACACCTCACTGTGAAGCTAAATATAAGTGCTGGACATGGAGATAAATGAATGTCAGAAAACTAAAAAGAAGATTTATGCTGGGGTCTCAGGACTGATTCAATAGGATTTATTTTATTAACGATAAGAACATTGGAGACACTTAAGTAGTTTTTGTTGTACATGGTTAACATCCACTCAGAACATATTCCCTTCATCCATGTTCATTGAAGAACAAGGAACAGTCATCAAAGGTGGAAGAAAAATGAGCAAAGGCATTTCTAGCCACCAGATTCATGCTCTGAACGGGAATATCTTGAATCATCATCATGGATAGCGAGACCTTCCACTTTTGACACACATTTCTCAAGTAAAGAACTATAGAAATGATCCCTGAAAGTATAGTCTTGGTGTGGAAGTTGTTGTGATCAAGGTGAAGCATCTTGAAAAGAGCATTTGCACCACCGGTTTGTGTTGCATTCTCAGCATCAACAGTTGTTGCAATCAAATTATGTTAATTATGGAGAATTGCGAGGTTCCTCAAATGAGAAATATGGTTAACAATGCTGGTTGCCAACAGGTAAAATATGACCTAATGTTGGTGGACAGCCATTCATATTTCAAAGCTGGTTATTTTTGTGGAATTCTACCCCCTTTTAATTATTGTGTGTTTTAGCTATAGACGTATGGGTTGTACCATCAGATTTGTCTTTGTCTTCCGCATCCAGTGGTACCAAGAGTTCGTTTGTGTGATTAACGGTAGCTGAGATAGAGCTGTGTTCGTGAGACGAAGACGGATCCCGAAGGGGCCCAGGCCTGGTCTTTTTTTTACAAAAACATCTGTAGAAACAGAATGGTTTGAATTACAAACTACTAAAACCTATCTATGAAAAGCTGAGACTCTATCAAACATGCACATGTAACATGTTTTGCTCTATGATGCTCACAAGCTACACAAGAGTTGTTAGAATGTACAGGGTTCTTCTACGCAGAAGATCAAAGGAAAGTCAAAGGCTGTCCTGAAAAGAAAATGGTGAAACACCTCATTGTGAAGCTAAATATAAGTGCTGGACATGGAGATAAATGAAAGTCGGAAAACTAAAAAGAAGATTTATGCTGGGGTCTCAGGACTGATTCTATAGGATTTATTTTATTAACGATAAGAACATTGGAGACACTTCAGTAGTTTTTGTTGTACATGGTTAACATCCACTCAGGACATATTCCCTTCATCCATGTTCATTGAAGAACAAGGAACAGTCATCAAAGGTGGAAGAAAAATGAGCAAAGTCATTTCTAGCCACCAGATTCATGCTCTGAACGGGAATATCTTGAATCATCATCATGGATAGCGAGACCTTCCACTTTTGACACACATTTCTCAAGTAAAGAACTATAGAAATGATCCCTGAAAGTATAGTCTTGGTGTGGAAGTTGTTGTGATCAAGGTGAAGGATCTTGAGAAGAGCATTTGCACCACCGGTTTGTGTTGCATTCTCAGCATCAACAGTTGTTGCAATCAAATTATGTTAATTATGGAGAATTGCGAGGTTCCTCAAATGAGAAATATGGTCAACGATGCTGGTTGCCAACAGGTAAAATATGACCTAATGTTGGTGGACAGACATCCATATTTCAAAGCTGGTTATTTTTGTGGAATTCTACCCCCTTTTAATTATTGTGTGTTTTAGCTATAGATGTATGGGTTGTACCATCAGATTTGTCTTTGTCTTCCGCATCCAGTGGTACCAAGAGTTCGTCTGTGTGATTAACGGTAGCTGAGATAGAGCTGTGTTCGTGAGACGAAGACGGATCCCGAAGGGGCCCAGGCCGGGTCTTTTTTTTTACAAAAACATCTGTAGAAACAGAATGGTTTGAATTACAAACTACTAAAACCTATCTATGAAAAGCTGAGACTCTATCGAACATGCACATGTAACATGTTTTGCTCTATGATGCTCACAAGCTACACAAGAGTTGTTAGAAGGTACAGGGTTTTTATACGCAGAAGATCAAAGGAAAGTCAAAGGTTGTCCTGAAAGGAAAATGGTGAAACACCTCACTGTGAAGCTAAATATAAGTGCTGGACATGGAGATAAATGAATGTCAGAAAACTAAAAAGAAGATTTATGCTGGGGTCTCAGGACTGATTCAATAGGATTTATTTTATTAACGATAAGAACATTGGAGACACTTCAGTAGGTTTTGTTGTACATGGTTAACATCCACTCAGAACATATTCCCTTCATCCATGTTCATTGAAGAACAACGAACAGTCATCAAAGGTGGAAGAAAAAAGAGCAAAGTCATTTCTAGACACCAGATTCATGCTCTGAATGGGAATATCTTGATTCATCATCATGGATAGCGAGACCTTCCACTTTAGACACACATTTCTCAAATAAAGAACTATAGAAATAATCCCTGAAAGTATAGTCTTGGTGTGGAAGTTGTTGTGATCAAGGTGAAGCATCTTGAAAAGAGCATTCGCACCACCGGTTTGTGTTGCATTCTCAGCATCAACAGTTGTTGCAATCAAATTATGTTAATTATGGAGAATTGTGACGTTCCTCAAATGAGAAATATGGTCAACGATGCTGGTTGCCAACAGGTAAAATATGACCTAATGTTGGTGGACAGCCATTCATATTTCAAAGCTGGTTATTTTTGTGGAATTCTACCCCCTTTTAATTATTGTGTGTTTTAGCTATAGACGTATGGGTTGTACCATCAGATTTGTCTTTGTCTTCCGCATCCAGTGGTACCAAGAGTTCGTCTGTGTGATTAACGGTAGCTGAGATAGAGCTGTGTTCGTGAGACGAAGACGGTTCCCGAAGGGGCCCAGGCCGGGTCTTTTTTTTTACAAAAACATCTGTAGAAACAGAATGGTTTGAATTACAAACTACTAAAACCTATCTATGAAAAGCTGAGACTCTATCGAACATGCACATGTAACATGTTTTGCTCTATGATGCTCACAAGCTACACAAGAGTTGTTAGAAGGTACAGGGTTTTTATACGCAGAAGATCAAAGGAAAGTCAAAGGTTGTCCTGAAAGGAAAATGGTGAAACACCTCACTGTGAAGCTAAATATAAGTGCTGGACATGGAGATAAATGAATGTCAGAAAACTAAAAAGAAGATTTATGCTGGGGTCTCAGGACTGATTCAATAGGATTTATTTTATTAACGATAAGAACATTGGAGACACTTAAGTAGTTTTTGTTGTACATGGTTAACATCCACTCAGAACATATTCCCTTCATCCATGTTCATTGAAGAACAAGGAACAGTCATCAAAGGTGGAAGAAAAATGAGCAAAGGCATTTCTAGCCACCAGATTCATGCTCTGAACGGGAATATCTTGAATCATCATCATGGATAGCGAGACCTTCCACTTTAGACACACATTTCTCAAGTAAAGAACTATAGAAATGATCCCTGAAAGTATAGTCTTGGTGTGGAAGTTGTTGTGATCAAGGTGAAGCATCTTGAAAAGAGCATTTGCACCACCGGTTTGTGTTGCATTCTCAGCATCAACAGTTGTTGCAATCAAATTATGTTAATTATGGAGAATTGCGAGGTTCCTCAAATGAGAAATATGGTTAACAATGCTGGTTGCCAACAGGTAAAATATGACCTAATGTTGGTGGACAGCCATTCATATTTCAAAGCTGGTTATTTTTGTGGAATTCTACCCCCTTTTAATTATTGTGTGTTTTAGCTATAGACGTATGGGTTGTACCATCAGATTTGTCTTTGTCTTCCGCATCCAGTGGTACCAAGAGTTCGTTTGTGTGATTAACGGTAGCTGAGATAGAGCTGTGTTCGTGAGACGAAGACGGATCCCGAAGGGGCCCAGGCCTGGTCTTTTTTTTACAAAAACATCTGTAGAAACAGAATGGTTTGAATTACAAACTACTAAAACCTATCTATGAAAAGCTGAGACTCTATCAAACATGCACATGTAACATGTTTTGCTCTATGATGCTCACAAGCTACACAAGAGTTGTTAGAATGTACAGGGTTCTTCTACGCAGAAGATCAAAGGAAAGTCAAAGGCTGTCCTGAAAAGAAAATGGTGAAACACCTCATTGTGAAGCTAAATATAAGTGCTGGACATGGAGATAAATGAAAGTCGGAAAACTAAAAAGAAGATTTATGCTGGGGTCTCAGGACTGATTCTATAGGATTTATTTTATTAACGATAAGAACATTGGAGACACTTCAGTAGTTTTTGTTGTACATGGTTAACATCCACTCAGGACATATTCCCTTCATCCATGTTCATTGAAGAACAAGGAACAGTCATCAAAGGTGGAAGAAAAATGAGCAAAGTCATTTCTAGCCACCAGATTCATGCTCTGAACGGGAATATCTTGAATCATCATCATGGATAGCGAGACCTTCCACTTTTGACACACATTTCTCAAGTAAAGAACTATAGAAATGATCCCTGAAAGTATAGTCTTGGTGTGGAAGTTGTTGTGATCAAGGTGAAGGATCTTGAGAAGAGCATTTGCACCACCGGTTTGTGTTGCATTCTCAGCATCAACAGTTGTTGCAAACAAATTATGTTAATTATGGAGAATTGCGAGGTTCCTCAAATGAGAAATATGGACAACGATGCTGGTTGCCAACAGGTAAAATATGACCTAATGTTGGTGGACAGCCATTCATATTTCAAAGCTGGTTATTTTTGTGGAATTCTACCCCCTTTTAATTATTGTGTGTTTTAGCTATAGATGTATGGGTTGTACCATCAGATTTGTCTTTGTCTTCCGCACCCAGTGGTACCAAGAGTTCGTCTGTGTGATTAACGGTAGCTGAGATAGAGCTGTGTTCGTGAGACGAAGACGGATCCCGAAGGGGCCCAGGCCGGGTCTTTTTTTTTACAAAAACATCTGTAGAAACAGAATGGTTTGAATTACAAACTACTAAAACCTATCTATGAAAAGCTGAGACTCTATCGAACATGCACATGTAACATGTTTTGCTCTATGATGCTCACAAGCTACACAAGAGTTGTTAGAAGGTACAGGGTTCTTCTACGCAGAAGATCAAAGGAAATTCAAAGGCTGTCCTGAAAGGAAAATGGTGAAACACCTCATTGTGAAGCTAAATATAAGTGCTGGACATGGAGATAAATGAAAGTCGGAAAACTAAAAAGAAGATTAATGCTGGGTCTCAGGACTGATTCTATAGGATTTATTTTTTAACTTTAAAAACATTTAAGACATTTCAGTAGTTTTTGTTGTACATGGTTAACATCCACTCAGAACATATTCCCTTCATCCATGTTCATTGAAGAACAAGGAACAGTCATCAAAGATGGAAGAAAAATGAGCAAAGTCATTTCTAGCCACCAGACTCATGCTCTGAACGGGAATATCTTGAATCATCATCATGGCTAGCGAGACCTGCCACTTCAGACAGACATTTCTCTAGTAAAGAACTATTGAAATGATCCCTGAAAGTATAGTCTTGGTGTGGAAGTTGTTGTGATCAAGGTGAAGGATCTTGAAAAGAGCATTTGCACCACCGGTTTGTGTTGCATTCTCAGCATCAACAGTTGTTGCAATCAAATTATGTTAATTATGGAGAATTGCGAGGTTCCTCAAATGAGAAATATGGTCAACGATGCTGGTTGCCAACAGGTAAAATATGACCTAATGTTGGTGGACAGACATCCATATTTCAAAGCTGGTTATTTTTGTGGAATTCTACCCCCTTTTAATTATTGTGTGTTTTAGCTATAGACGTATGGGTTGTACCATCAGATTTGTCTTTGTCTTCCGCATCCAGTGGTACCAAGAGTTCGTCTGTGTGATTAACGGTAGCTGAGATAGAGCTGTGTTCGTGAGACGAAGACGGATCCCGAAGGGGCCCAGGCCGGGTCTTTTTTTTACAAAAACATCTGTAGAAACAGAATGGTTTGAATTACAAACTACTAAAACCTATCTATGAAAAGCTGAGACTCTATCGAACATGCACATGTAACATGTTTTGCTCTATGATGCTCACAAGCTACACAAGAGTTGTTAGAAGGTACAGGGTTCTTCTACGCAGAAGATCAAAGGAAGGTCAAAGGTTGTCCTGAAAGGAAAATGGTGAAACACCTCATTGTGAAGCTAAATATAAGTACTGGACATGGAGATGAATGAAAGTCGGAAAACTAAAAAGAAGATTAATGCTGGGTCAGGACTGATTCTATAGGATTTATTTTTTAACTTTAAAAACATTTAAGACATTTCAGTAGTTAATGTTGTACATGGTTAACATCCATTCAGAACATATTCCCTTCATCCATGTTCATTGAAGAAAAAGGAACAGTCATCAAAGATGGAAGAAAAATGAGCAAAGTCATTTCTAGCCACCAGACTCATGCTCTGAACGAGAATATCTTGAATCATCATCATGGATAGCGAGACCTGCCACTTCAGACAGACATTTCTCAAGTAAAGAACTATAGAAATGATCCCTGAAAGTATAGTCTTGGTGTGGAAGTTGTTGTGATCAAGGTGAAGCATCTTGAAAAGAGCATTTGCACCACCGGTTTGTGTTGCATTCTCAGCATCAACAGTTGTTGCAATCAAATTATGTTAATTATGGAGAATTGCGAGGTTCCTCAAATGAGAAATATGGTCAACGATGCTGGTTGCCAACAGGTAAAATATGACCTAATGTTGGTGGACAGCCATTCATATTTCAAAGCTGGTTATTTTTGTGGAATTCTACCCCCTTTTAATTATTGTGTGTTTTAGCTATAGACGTATGGGTTGTACCATCAGATTTGTCTTTGTCTTCCGCATCCAGTGGTACCAAGAGTTCGTCTGTGTGATTAACGGTAGCTGAGATAGAGCTGTGTTCGTGAGACGAAGACGGATCCCGAAGGGGCCCAGGCCGGGTCTTTTTTTTACAAAAACATTTGTAGAAACAGAATGGTTTGAATTACAAACTACTAAAACCTATCTATGAAAAGCTGAGACTCTATCGAACATGCACATGTAACATGTTTTGCTCTATGATGCTCACAAGCTACACAAGAGTTGTTAGAAGGTACAGGGTTCTTCTACGCAGAAGATCAAAGGAAAGTCAAAGGTTGTCCTGAAAGGAAAATGTTGAAACACCTCATTGTGAAGCTAAATATAAGTGCTAGACATGGAGATAAATGAAAGTCGGAAAACTAAAAAGAAGATTAATGCTGGGTCTCAGGACTGATTCTATAGGATTTATTTTTTAACTTAAAAACATTTGAGACATTTCAGTAGTTTTTGTTGTACATGGTTAACATCCACTCAGAACATATTCCCTTCATCCATGTTCATTGAAGAACAAAGAACAATCATCAAAGGTGGAAGAAAAATGAGCAAAGTCATTTCTAGCCACCAGACTCATGCTCTGAACGGGAATATCTTGAATCATCATCATGGATAGCGAGACCTGCCACTTTAAACAGACATTTCTCAAGTAAAGAACTATAGAAATGATCCCTGAAAGTATAGTCTTGGTGTTGAAGTTGTTGTGATCAAGGTGAAGCATCTTGAAAAGAGCATTTGCACCACCGGTTTGTGTTGCATTCTCAGCATCAACAGTTGTTGCAATCAAATTATGTTAATTATGGAGAATTGCGAGGTTCCTCAAATGAGAAATATGGTCAACGATGCTGGTTGCCAACAGGTAAAATATGACCTAATGTTGGTGGACAGACATCCATATTTCAAAGCTGGTTATTTTTGTGGAATTCTACCCCCTTTTAATTATTGTGTGTTTTAGCTATAGACGTATGGGTTGTAGCATCAGATTTGTCTTTGTCTTCCGCATCCAGTGGTACCAAGAGTTCATCTGTGTGATTAATGGTAGCTGAGATAGAGCTGTGTTCGTGAGACGAAGACGGATCCCGAAGGGGCCCAGGCCGGGTCTTTTTTTTACAAAAACATCTGTAGAAACAGAATGGTTTGAATTACAAACTACTAAAACCTATCTATGAAAAGCTGAGACTCTATCGAACATGCACATGTAACATGTTTTGCTCTATGATGCTCACAAGCTACACAAGAGTTGTTAGAAGGTACAGGGTTCTTCTACGCAGAAGATCAAAAGAAGGTCAAAGGTTGTCCTGAAAGGAAAATGGTGAAACACCTCATTGTGAAGCTATATATAAGTACTGGACATGGAGATGAATGAAAGTCGGAAAACTAAAAAGAAGATTAATGCTGGGTCTCAGGACTGATTCTATAGGATTTATTTTTTAACTTTAAAAACATTTAAGACATTTCAGTAGTTAATGTTGTACATGGTTAACATCCATTCAGAACATATTCCCTTCATCCATGTTCATTGAAGAACAAGGAACAGTCATCAAAGATGGAAGAAAAATGAGCAAAGTCATTTCTAGCCACCAGACTCATGCTCTGAACGGGAATATCTTGAATCATCATCATGGATAGCGAGACCTGCCACTTCAGACAGACATTTCTCAAGTAAAGAACTATAGAAATGATCCCTGAAAGTATAGTCTTGGTGTGGAAGTTGTTGTGATCAAGGTGAAGCATCTTGAAAAGAGCATTTGCACCACCGGTTTGTGTTGCATTCTCAGCATCAACAGTTGTTGCAAACAAATTATGTTAATTATGGAGAATTGCGAGGTTCCTCAAATGAGAAATATGGTCAACGATGCTGGTTGCCAACAGGTAAAATATGACCTAATGTTGGTGGACAGCCATTCATATTTAAAAGCTGGTTATTTTTGTGGAATTCTACCCCCTTTTAATTATTGTGTGTTTTAGCTATAGACGTATGGGTTGTACCATCAGATTTGTCTTTGTCTTCCGCATCCAGTGGTACCAAGAGTTCGTCTGTGTGATTAACGGTAGCTGAGATAGAGCTGTGTTCGTGAGACGAAGACGGATCCCGAAGGGGCCCAGGCCGGGTCTTTTTTTTACAAAAACATTTGTAGAAACAGAATGGTTTGAATTACAAACTACTAAAACCTATCTATGAAAAGCTGAGACTCTATCGAACATGCACATGTAACATGTTTTGCTCTATGATGCTCACAAGCTACACAAGAGTTGTTAGAAGGTACAGGGTTCTTCTACGCAGAAGATCAAAGGAAAGTCAAAGGTTGTCCTGAAAGGAAAATGTTGAAACACCTCATTGTGAAGCTAAATATAAGTGCTAGACATGGAGATAAATGAAAGTCGGAAAACTAAAAAGAAGATTAATGCTGGGTCTCAGAACTGATTCTATAGGATTTATTTTTTAACTTTAAAAACATTTAAGACATTTCAGTAGTTTTTGTTGTACATGGTTAACATCCACTCAGAACATATTCCCTTCATCCATGTTCATTGAAGAACAAGGAACAATCATCAAAGATGGAAGAAAAATGAGCAAAGTCATTTCTAGCCACCAGACTCATGCTCTGAACGGGAATATCTTGAATCATCATCATGGATAGCGAGACCTGCCACTTCAGACAGACATTTCTCAAGTAAAGAACTATAGAAATGATCCCTGAAAGTATAGTCTTGGTGTGGAAGTTGTTGTGATCAAGGTGAAGCATCTTGAAAAGAGCATTTGCACCACCGGTTTGTGTTGCATTCTCAGCATCAACAGTTGTTGCAAACAAATTATGTTAATTATGGAGAATTGCGAGGTTCCTCAAATGAGAAATATGGTCAACGATGCTGGTTGCCAACAGGTAAAATATGACCTAATGTTGGTGGACAGCCATTCATATTTCAAAGCTGGTTATTTTTGTGGAATTCTACCCCCCTTTAATTATTGTGTGTTTTAGCTATAGACGTATGGGTTGTACCATCAGATTTGTCTTTGTCTTCCGCATCCAGTGGTACCAAGAGTTCGTCTGTGTGATTAACGGTAGCTGAGATAGAGCTGTGTTCGTGAGACGAAGACGGATCCCGAAGGGGCCCAGGCCGGGTCTTTTTTTTACAAAAACATCTGTAGAAACAGAATGGTTTGAATTACAAACTACTAAAACCTATCTATGAAAAGCTGAGACTCTATCGAACATGCACATGTAACATGTTTTGCTCTATGATGCTCACAAGCTACACAAGAGTTGTTAGAAGTTACAAGGTTCTTCTATGCAGAAGATCAAAGGAAGGTCAAAGGTTGTCCTGAAAGGAAAATGGTGAAACACCTCATTGTGAAGCTAAATACAAGTGCTGGACATGGAGATAAATGAAAGTCGGAAAACTAAAAAGATAATTTATACTAGGTCTCAGGACTGATTCTATAGGATTTATTTTATTAACGATAAGAACATTGGAGACACTTCAGTAGTTTTTGTTGTACAAGGTTAACATCCACTCAGAACATAATCCCTTCGTCCATGTTCATTGAAGAACAAGGAACAGTCATCAAAGGTGGAAGAAAAATGAGCAAAGTCATTTCTAGCCACCAGACTCATGCTCTGAACGTGAATATCTTGAATCATCATCATGGATAGCGAGACCTTCCACTTCAGACAGACATTTCTCTAGTAAAGAACTATAGAAATGATCCCTGAAAGTATAGTCTTGGTGTGGAAGTTGTTGTGATCAAGGTGAAGGATCTTGAAAAGAGCATTTGCACCACCGGTTTGTGTTGCATTCTCAGCATCAACAGTTGTTGCAATCAAATTATGTTAATTATGGAGAATTGCGAGGTTCCTCAAATGAGAAATATGGTCAACGATGCTGGTTGCCAACAGGTAAAATATGACCTAATGTTGGTGGACAGACATCCATATTTCAAAGCTGGTTATTTTTGTGGAATTCTACCCCCTTTTAATTATTGTGTGTTTTAGCTATAGACGTATGGGTTGTACCATCAGATTTGTCTTTGTCTTCCGCATCCAGTGGTACCAAGAGTTCGTCTGTGTGATTAACGGTAGCTGAGATAGAGCTGTGTTCGTGAGACGAAGACGGATCCCGAAGGGGCCCAGGCCGGGTCTTTTTTTTACAAAAACATTTGTAGAAACAGAATGGTTTGAATTACAAACTACTAAAACCTATCTATGAAAAGCTGAGACTCTATCGAACATGCACATGTAACATGTTTTGCTCTATGATGCTCACAAGCTACACAAGAGTTGTTAGAAGGTACAGGGTTCTTCTACGCAGAAGATCAAAGGAAAGTCAAAGGTTGTCCTGAAAGGAAAATGTTGAAACACCTCATTGTGAAGCTAAATATAAGTGCTAGACATGGAGATAAATGAAAGTCGGAAAACTAAAAAGAAGATTAATGCTGGGTCTCAGAACTGATTCTATAGGATTTATTTTTTAACTTTAAAAACATTTAAGACATTTCAGTAGTTTTTGTTGTACATGGTTAACATCCACTCAGAACATATTCCCTTCATCCATGTTCATTGAAGAACAAGGAACAATCATCAAAGATGGAAGAAAAATGAGCAAAGTCATTTCTAGCCACCAGACTCATGCTCTGAACGGGAATATCTTGAATCATCATCATGGATAGCGAGACCTGCCACTTCAGACAGACATTTCTCAAGTAAAGAACTATAGAAATGATCCCTGAAAGTATAGTCTTGGTGTGGAAGTTGTTGTGATCAAGGTGAAGCATCTTGAAAAGAGCATTTGCACCACCGGTTTGTGTTGCATTCTCAGCATCAACAGTTGTTGCAAACAAATTATGTTAATTATGGAGAATTGCGAGGTTCCTCAAATGAGAAATATGGTCAACGATGCTGGTTGCCAACAGGTAAAATATGACCTAATGTTGGTGGACAGCCATTCATATTTCAAAGCTGGTTATTTTTGTGGAATTCTACCCCCCTTTAATTATTGTGTGTTTTAGCTATAGACGTATGGGTTGTACCATCAGATTTGTCTTTGTCTTCCGCATCCAGTGGTACCAAGAGTTCGTCTGTGTGATTAACGGTAGCTGAGATAGAGCTGTGTTCGTGAGACGAAGACGGATCCCGAAGGGGCCCAGGCCGGGTCTTTTTTTTACAAAAACATCTGTAGAAACAGAATGGTTTGAATTACAAACTACTAAAACCTATCTATGAAAAGCTGAGACTCTATCGAACATGCACATGTAACATGTTTTGCTCTATGATGCTCACAAGCTACACAAGAGTTGTTAGAAGTTACAAGGTTCTTCTATGCAGAAGATCAAAGGAAGGTCAAAGGTTGTCCTGAAAGGAAAATGGTGAAACACCTCATTGTGAAGCTAAATACAAGTGCTGGACATGGAGATAAATGAAAGTCGGAAAACTAAAAAGATAATTTATACTAGGTCTCAGGACTGATTCTATAGGATTTATTTTATTAACGATAAGAACATTGGAGACACTTCAGTAGTTTTTGTTGTACAAGGTTAACATCCACTCAGAACATAATCCCTTCGTCCATGTTCATTGAAGAACAAGGAACAGTCATCAAAGGTGGAAGAAAAATGAGCAAAGTCATTTCTAGCCACCAGACTCATGCTCTGAACGTGAATATCTTGAATCATCATCATGGATAGCGAGACCTTCCACTTCAGACAGACATTTCTCTAGTAAAGAACTATAGAAATGATCCCTGAAAGTATAGTCTTGGTGTGGAAGTTGTTGTGATCAAGGTGAAGGATCTTGAAAAGAGCATTTGCACCACCGGTTTGTGTTGCATTCTCAGCATCAACAGTTGTTGCAATCAAATTATGTTAATTATGGAGAATTGCGAGGTTCCTCAAATGAGAAATATGGTCAACGATGCTGGTTGCCAACAGGTAAAATATGACCTAATGTTGGTGGACAGACATCCATATTTCAAAGCTGGTTATTTTTGTGGAATTCTACCCCCTTTTAATTATTGTGTGTTTTAGCTATAGACGTATGGGTTGTACCATCAGATTTGTCTTTGTCTTCCGCATCCAGTGGTACCAAGAGTTCGTCTGTGTGATTAACGGTAGCTGAGATAGAGCTGTGTTCGTGAGACGAAGACGGATCCCGAAGGGGCCCAGGCCGGGTCTTTTTTTTACAAAAACATTTGTAGAAACAGAATGGTTTGAATTACAAACTACTAAAACCTATCTATGAAAAGCTGAGACTCTATCGAACATGCACATGTAACATGTTTTGCTCTATGATGCTCACAAGCTACACAAGAGTTGTTAGAAGTTACAAGGTTCTTCTATGCAGAAGATCAAAGGAAGGTCAAAGGTTGTCCTGAAAGGAAAATGGTGAAACACCTCATTGTGAAGCTAAATACAAGTGCTGGACATGGAGATAAATGAAAGTCGGAAAACTAAAAAGAAGATTTATACTAGGTCTCAGGACTGATTCTATAGGATTTATTTTATTAACGATAAGAACATTGGAGACACTTCAGTAGTTTTTGTTGTACAAGGTTAACATCCACTCAGAACATAATCCCTTCGTCCATGTTCATTGAAGAACAAGGAACAGTCATCAAAGGTGGAAGAAAAATGAGCAAAGTCATTTCTAGCCAACAGACTCATGCTCTGAACGTGAATATCTTGAATCATCATCATGGATAGCGAGACCTTCCACTTCAGACAGACATTTCTCAAGTAAAGAACTATAGAAATGATCCCTGAAAGTATAGTCTTGGTGTGGAAGTTGTTGTGATCAAGGTGAAGGATCTTGAAAAGAGCATTTGCACCACCGGTTTGTGTTGCATTCTCAGCATCAACAGTTGTTGCAATCAAATTATGTTAATTATGGAGAATTGCGAGGTTCCTCAAATGAGAAATATGGTCAACGATGCTGGTTGCCAACAGGTAAAATATGACCTAATGTTGGTGGACAGACATCCATATTTCAAAGCTGGTTATTTTTGTGGAATTCTACCCCCTTTTAATTATTGTGTGTTTTAGCTATAGACGTATGGGTTGTACCATCAGATTTGTCTTTGTCTTCCGCATCCAGTGGTACCAAGAGTTCGTCTGTGTGATTAACGGTAGCTGAGATAGAGCTGTGTTCGTGAGACGAAGACGGATCCCGAAGGGGCCCAGGCCGGGTCTTTTTTTTACAAAAACATCTGTAGAAACAGAATGGTTTGAATTACAAACTACTAAAACCTATCTATGAAAAGCTGAGACTCTATCGAACATGCACATGTAACATGTTTTGCTCTATGATGCTCACAAGCTACACAAGAGTTGTTAGAAGGTACAGGGTTCTTCTACGCAGAAGATCAAAGGAGGGTCAAAGGTTGTCCTGAAAGGAAAATGGTGAAACACCTCATTGTGAAGCTAAATATAAGTACTGGACATGGAGATGAATGAAAGTCGGAAAACTAAAAAGAAGATTAATGCTGGGTCTCAGGACTGATTCTATAGGATTTATTTTTTAACTTTAAAAACATTTAAGACATTTCAGTAGTTAATGTTGTACATGGTTAACATCCATTCAGAACATATTCCCTTCATCCATGTTCATTGAAGAACAAGGAACAGTCATCAAAGATGGAAGAAAAATGAGCAAAGTCATTTCTAGCCACCAGACTCATTCTCTGAACGGGAATATCTTGAATCATCATCATGGATAGCGAGACCTGCCACTTCAGCCAGACATTTCTCAAGTAAAGAACTATAGAAATGATCCCTGAAAGTATAGTCTTGGTGTGGAAGTTGTTGTGATCAAGGTGAAGCATCTTGAAAAGAGCATTTGCACCACCGGTTTGTGTTGCATTCTCAGCATCAACAGTTGTTGCAATCAAATTATGTTAATTATGGAGAATTGCGAGGTTCCTCAAATGAGAAATATGGTCAACGATGCTGGTTGCCAACAGGTAAAATATGACCTAATGTTGGTGGACAGCCATTCATATTTCAAAGCTGGTTATTTTTGTGGAATTCTACCCCCTTTTAATTATTGTGTGTTTTAGCTATAGACGTATGGGTTGTACCATCAGATTTGTCTTTGTCTTCCGCATCCAGTGGTACCAAGAGTTCGTCTGTGTGATTAACGGTAGCTGAGATAGAGCTGTGTTCGTGAGACGAAGACGGATCCCGAAGGGGCCCAGGCCGGATCTTTTTTTTACAAAAACATTTGTAGAAACAGAATGGTTTGAATTACAAACTACTAAAACCTATCTATGAAAAGCTGAGACTCTATCGAACATGCACATGTAACATGTTTTGCTCTATGATGCTCACAAGCTACACAAGAGTTGTTAGAAGGTACAGGGTTCTTCTACGCAGAAGATCAAAGGAAAGTCAAAGGTTGTCCTGAAAGGAAAATGTTGAAACACCTCATTGTGAAGCTAAATATAAGTGCTAGACATGGAGATAAATGAAAGTCGGAAAACTAAAAAGAAGATTAATGCTGGGTCTCAGGACTGATTCTATAGGATTTATTTTTTAACTTAAAAACATTTGAGACATTTCAGTAGTTTTTGTTGTACATGGTTAACATCCACTCAGAACATATTCCCTTCATCCATGTTCATTGAAGAACAAAGAACAATCATCAAAGGTGGAAGAAAAATGAGCTAAGTCGTTTCTAGCCACCAGACTCATGCTCTGAACGGGAATATCTTGAATCATCATCATGGATAGCGAGACCTGCCACTTCAAACAGACATTTCTCAAGTAAAGAACTATAGAAATGATCCCTGAAAGTATAGTCTTGGTGTTGAAGTTGTTGTGATCAAGGTGAAGCATCTTGAAAAGAGCATTTGCACCACCGGTTTGTGTTGCATTCTCAGCATCAACAGTTGTTGCAATCAAATTATGTTAATTATGGAGAATTGCGAGGTTCCTCAAATGAGAAATATGGTCAACGATGCTGGTTGCCAACAGGTAAAATATGACCTAATGTTGGTGGACAGACATCCATATTTCAAAGCTGGTTATTTTTGTGGAATTCTACCCCCTTTTAATTATTGTGTGTTTTAGCTATAGACGTATGGGTTGTAGCATCAGATTTGTCTTTGTCTTCCGCATCCAGTGGTACCAAGAGTTCATCTGTGTGATTAATGGTAGCTGAGATAGAGCTGTGTTCGTGAGACGAAGACGGATCCCGAAGGGGCCCAGGCCGGGTCTTTTTTTTACAAAAACATCTGTAGAAACAGAATGGTTTGAATTACAAACTACTAAAACGTATCTATGAAAAGCTGAGACTCTATCGAACATGCACATGTAACATGTTTTGCTCTATGATGCTCACAAGCTACACAAGAGTAGTTAGAAGTTACAAGGTTCTTCTATGCAGAAGATCAAAGGAAGGTCAAAGGTTGTCCTGAAAGGAAAATGGTGAAACACCTCATTGTGAAGCTAAATATAAGTACTGGACATGGAGATGAATGAAAGTCGGAAAACTAAAAAGAAGATTAATGCTGGGTCTCAGGACTGATTCTATAGGATTTATTTTTTAACTTTAAAAACATTTGAGACATTTCAGTAGTTAATGTTGTACATGGTTAACATCCATTCAGAACATATTCCCTTCATCCATGTTCATTGAAGAACAAGGAACAGTCATCAAAGATGGAAGAAAAATGAGCAAAGTCATTTCTAGCCACCAGACTCATGCTCTGAACGGGAATATCTTGAATCATCATCATGGATAGCGAGACCTGCCACTTCAGACAGACATTTCTCAAGTAAAGAACTATAGAAATGATCCCTGAAAGTATAGTCTTGGTGTGGAAGTTGTTGTGATCAAGGTGAAGCATCTTGAAAAGAGCATTTGCACCACCGGTTTGTGTTGCATTCTCAGCATCAACAGTTGTTGCAATCAAATTATGTTAATTATGGAGAATTGCGAGGTTCCTCAAATGAGAAATATGGTCAACGATGCTGGTTGCCAACAGGTAAAATATGACCTAATGTTGGTGGACAGCCATTCATATTTCAAAGCTGGTTATTTTTGTGGAATTCTACCCCCTTTTAATTATTGTGTGTTTTAGCTATAGACGTATGGGTTGTACCATCAGATTTGTCTTTGTCTTCCGCATCCAGTGGTACCAAGAGTTCGTCTGTGTGATTAACGGTAGCTGAGATAGAGCTGTGTTCGTGAGACGAAGACGGATCCCGAAGGGGCCCAGGCCGGGTCTTTTTTTTACAAAAACATCTGTAGAAACAGAATGGTTTGAATTACAAACTACTAAAACCTACCTATGAAAAGCTGAGACTCTATCGAACATGCACATGTAACATGTTTTGCTCTATGATGCTCACAAGCTACACAAGAGTTGTTAGAAGTTACAAGGTTCTTCTATGCAGAAGATCAAAGGAAGGTCAAAGGTTGTCCTGAAAGGAAAATGGTGAAACACCTCATTGTGAAGCTAAATACAAGTGCTGGACATGGAGATAAATGAAAGTCGGAAAACTAAAAAGAAGATAAATGCTGGGTCTCAGGACTGATTCTATAGGATTTATTTTTTAACTTTAAAAACATTTAAGACATTTCAGTAGTTTTTGTTGTACATGGTTAACATCCACTCAGAACATATTCCCTTCATCCATGTTCATTGAAGAACAAGGAACAATCATCAAAGATGGAAGAAAAATGAGCAAAGTCATTTCTAGCCACCAGACTCATGCTCTGAACGGGAATATCTTGAATCATCATCATGGATAGCGAGACCTGCCACTTCAGACAGACATTTCTCAAGTAAAGAACTATAGAAATGATCCCTGAAAGTATAGTCTTGGTGTTGAAGTTGTTGTGATCAAGGTGAAGCATCTTGAAAAGAGCATTTGCACCACCGGTTTGTGTTGCATTCTCAGCATCAACAGTTGTTGCAATCAAATTATGTTAATTATGGAGAATTGTGAGGTTCCTCAAATGAGAAATATGGTCAACGATGCTGGTTGCCAACAGGTAAAATATGACCTAATGTTGGTGGACAGCCATTCATATTTCAAAGCTGGTTATTTTTGTGGAATTCTACCCCCTTTTAATTATTGTGTGTTTTAGCTATAGACGTATGGGTTGTACCATCAGATTTGTCTTTGTCTTCCGCATCCAGTGGTACCAAGAGTTCGTCTGTGTGATTAACGGTAGCTGAGATAGAGCTGTGTTCGTGAGACGAAGACGGATCCCGAAGGGGCCCAGGCCGGGTCTTTTTTTTACAAAAACATCTGTAGAAACAGAATGGTTTGAATTACAAACTACTAAAACCTATCTATGAAAAGCTGAGACTCTATCGAACATGCACATGTAACATGTTTTGCTCTATGATGCTCACAAGCTACACAAGAGTTGTTAGAAGTTACAAGGTTCTTCTATGCAGAAGATCAAAGGAAGGTCAAAGGTTGTCCTGAAAGGAAAATGGCGAAACACCTCATTGTGAAGCTAAATATAAGTGCTGGACATGGAGATAAATGAAAGTCGGAAAACTAAAAAGAAGATTAATGCTGGGTCTCAGGACTGATTCTATAGGATTTATTTTATTAACGATAAGAACATTAGAGACACTTCAGTAGTTTTTGTTGTACATGGTTAACATCCACTCAGAACATATTCCCTTCATCCATGTTCATTGAAGAACAAGGAACAGTCATCAAAGGTGGAAGAAAAATGAGCAAAGTCATTTCTAGCCACCAGACTCATGCTCTGAACGGGAATATCTTGAATCATCATCATGGATAGCGAGACCTGCCACTTCAGACAGACATTTCTCAAGTAAAGAACTATAGAAATGATCCCTGAAAGTATAGTCTTGGTGTTGAAGTTGTTGTGATCAAGGTGAAGCATCTTGAAAAGAGCATTTGCACCACCGGTTTGTGTTGCATTCTCAGCATCAACAGTTGTTGCAATCAAATTATGTTAATTATGGAGAATTGTGAGGTTCCTCAAATGAGAAATATGGTCAACGATGCTGGTTGCCAACAGGTAAAATATGACCTAATGTTGGTGGACAGCCATTCATATTTCAAAGCTGGTTATTTTTGTGGAATTCTACCCCCTTTTAATTATTGTGTGTTTTAGCTATAGACGTATGGGTTGTACCATCAGATTTGTCTTTGTCTTCCGCATCCAGTGGTACCAAGAGTTCGTCTGTGTGATTAACGGTAGCTGAGATAGAGCTGTGTTCGTGAGACGAAGACGGATCCCGAAGGGGCCCAGGCCGGGTCTTTTTTTTACAAAAACATCTGTAGGAACAGAATGGTTTGAATTACAAACTACTAAAACCTATCTATGAAAAGCTGAGACTCTATCGAACATGCACATGTAACATGTTTTGCTCTATGATGCTCACAAGCTAAACAAGAGTTGTTAGAAGTTACAAGGTTCTTCTATGCAGAAGATCAAAGGAAGGTCAAAGGTTGTCCTGAAAGGAAAATGGTGAAACACCTCATTGTGAAGCTAAATATAAGTGCTGGACATGGAGATAAATGAAAGTCGGTAAACTAAAAAGAAGATTTATGCTGGAGTCTCAGGACTGATTCTATAGGATATATTTTATTAACGATAATAACATTGGAGACATTTCAGTAGTTTTTGTTGTACATGGTTAACATCCACTCAGAACATATTCCCTTCATCCATGCTCATTGAAGAACAAGGAACAGTCATCAAAGGTGGAAGAAAAATGAGCAAAGTCATTTCTAGCCACCAGATTCATGCTCTGAACGGGAATATCTTGAACCATCATCATGGATAGCGAGACCTTCCACTTTAGACAGACATTTCTCAAGTAAAGAACTATAAAAATGATCCCTGAAAGTATAGTCTTGGTGTGGAAGTTGTTGTGATCAAGGTGAAGCGTCTTGAAAAGAGCATTTGCACCACCGGTTTGTGTTGCATTCTCAGCATCAACAGTTGTTGCAATCAAATTATGTTAATTATGGAGAATTGCGAGGTTCGTCAAATGAGAAATATGGTCAACGATGCTGGTTGCCAACAGGTAAAATATGATCTAATGCTGGTGGACAGCCATCCATATTTCAAAGCTGGTTATTTTTGTGGAATTCTACCCCCTTTTAATTATTGTGTGTTTTAGCTATAGACGTATGGGTTGTACCATCAGATTTGTCTTTGTCTTCCGCATCCAGTGGTACCAAGAGTTAGTCTGTGTGATTAACGGTAGCTGAGATAGAGCTGTGTTCGTGAGACGAAGACGGATCCCGAAGGGGCCCAGGCCGGGTCTTTTTTTTTACAAAAACATCTGTAGAAACAGAATGGTTTGGATTACAAACTACTAAAACCTATCTATGAAAAGCTGAGACTCTATCGAACATGCACATGTAACATGTTTTGCTCTATGATGCTCACAAGCTACACAAGAGTTGTTAGAAGTTACAAGGTTCTTCTACGCAGAAGATCAAAGGAAGGTCAAAGGTTGTCCTGAAAGGAAAATGGTGAAACATCTCATTGTGAAGCTAAATATAAGTGCTGGACATGGAGATAAATGAAAGTCGGAAAACTAAAAAGAACATTTATGCTGGGGTCTCAGGTCTGATTCCATAGGATTTATTTTATTAACGATAAGAACATTGAAGACATTTCAGTAGATTTTGTTGTACAAGGTTAACATCCACTCAGAACATATTCCCTTCATCCATGTTCAATGAAGAACAAGGAACAGTCATCAAAGGTGGAAGAAAAATGAGCAAAGTCATTTCTAGCCACCAGACTCATGCTCTGAACGGGAAAATCTTCAATCATCATCATGGATTGCGAAACCTTCCACTTCAGACAGACATTTCTCAAGTAAAGAACTATAGAAATGATCCCTGAAAGTATAGTCTTGGTGTGGAAGTTGTTGTGATCAAGGTGAAGGATCTTGAAAAGAGCATTTGCACCACCGGTTTGTGTTGCATTCTCAGCATCAACATTTGTTGCAATCAAATTATGTTAATTATGGAGAATTTCGAGGTCCCTCAAATGAGAAATATGGTCAACGATGCTGGTTGCCAACAGGTAAAATATGACCTAATGTTGGTGGACAGCCATCCATATTTCAAAGCTGGTTATTTTTGTGGAATTCTACCCCCTTTTAATTATTGTGTGTTTTAGCTATAGACGTATGGGTTGTACCATCAGATTTGTCTTTGTCTTCCGCATCCAGTGGTACCAAGAATTCGTCTATGTGATTAACGGTAGCTGAGATAGAGCTGTGTTCGTGAGACGAAGACGGATCCCGAAGGGGCCCAGGCCGGGTCTTTTTTTTACAAAAACATCTGTAGAAACAGAATGGTTTGAATTACAAACTACTAAAACCTATCTATGAAAAGCTGAGACTCTATCGAACATGCACATGTAACATGTTTTGCTCTATGATGCTCACAAGCTACACAAGAGTAGTTAGAAGTTACAAGGTTCTTCTACGCAGAAGATCAAAGGAAGGTCAAAGGTTGTCCTGAAAGGAAAATGGTGAAACACCTCATTGTGAAGCTAAATATAAGTGCTGGACATGGAGATAAATGAAAGTCGGAAAACTAAAAAGAAGATTAATGCTGGGTCTCAGGACTGATTCTATAGGATTTATTTTTTAACAATAAAAACTTTTGAGACATTTCAGTAGTTTTTGTTGTACATTGTTAACATCCACTCAGAACATATTCCCTTCATCCATGCTTATTGAAGAACAAGGAACAGTCATTAAAGGTGGAAGAAAAATGAGCGAAGTCATTTCTAGCCACCAGATTCATGCTCTGAACGGGAATATCTTGAATCATCATCATGGATAGAGAGACCTTCCACTTTTGACAAACATTTCTCAAGTAAAGAACTATAGAAATGATCCCTGAAAGTATAGTCTTGGTGTGGAAGTTGTTGTGATCAAGGTGAAGGATCTTGAAAAGAGCATTTGCACCACCGGTTTGTGTTGCATTCTCAGCATCAACATTTGTTGCAATCAAATTATGTTAATTATGGAGAATTGCGAGGTTCCTCAAATGAGAAATATGGTCAACGATGCTGGTTGCCAACAGGTAAAATATGACCTAATGTTGGTGGACAGCCATCCATATTTCAAAGCTGGTTATTTTTGTGGAATTCTACCCCCTTTTAATTATTGTGTGTTTTAGCTATAGACGTATGGGTTGTACCATCAGATTTGTCTTTGTCTTCCGCATCCAGTGGTACCAAGAGTTCGTCTGTGTGATTAACGGTAGCTGAGATAGAGCTGTGTTCGTGAGACGAAGACGGATCCCGAAGGGGCCCAGGCCGGGTCTTTTTTTTACAAAAACATCTGTAGAAACAGAATGGTTTGAATTACAAACTACTTAAACCTATCTATGAAAAGCTGAGACTCTATCGAACATGCACATTTAACATGTTTTGCTCTATGATGCTCACAAGCTACACAAGAGTTGTTAGAAGTTACAAGGTTCTTCTACGCAGAAGATCAAAGGAAGGTCAAAGGTTGTCCTGAAAGGAAAATGGTGAAACACCTCATTGTGAAGCTAAATATAAGTGCTGGACATGGAGATAAATGAAAGTCGGAAAACTAAAAAGAAGATTAATGCTGGGTCTCAGGACTGATTCTATAGGATTTATTTTTTAACAATAAAAACTTTTGAGACATTTCAGTAGTTTTTGTTGTACATTGTTAACATCCACTCAGAACATATTCCCTTCATCCATGTTCATTGAAGAACAAGGAACAGTCATCAAAGGTGGAAGAAAAATGAGCAAAGTCATTTCTAGCCACCAGACTCATGCTCTGAACGGGAAAATCTTCAATCATCATCATGGATTGCGAAACCTTCCACTTCAGACAGACATTTCTCAAGTAAAGAACTATAGAAATGATCCCTGAAAGTATAGTCTTGGTGTGGAAGTTGTTGTGATCAAGGTGAAGGATCTTGAAAAGAGCATTTGCACCACCGGTTTGTGTTGCATTCTCAGCATCAACATTTGTTGCAATCAAATTATGTTAATTATGGAGAATTGCGAGGTCCCTCAAATGAGAAATATGGTCAACGATGCTGGTTGCCAACAGGTAAAATATGACCTAATGTTGGTGGACAGCCATCCATATTTCAAAGCTGGTTATTTTTGTGGAATTCTACCCCCTTTTAATTATTGTGTGTTTTAGCTGTAGACGTATGGGTTGTACCATCAGATTTGTCTTTGTCTTCCGCATCCAGTGGTACCAAGAATTCGTCTATGTGATTAACGGTAGCTGAGATAGAGCTGTGTTCGTGAGACGAAGACGGATCCCGAAGGGGCCCAGGCCGGGTCTTTTTTTTACAAAAACATCTGTAGAAACAGAATGGTTTGAATTACAAACTACTAAAACCTATCTATGAAAAGCTGAGACTCTATCGAACATGCACATGTAACATGTTTTGCTCTATGATGCTCACAAGCTACACAAGAGTAGTTAGAAGTTACAAGGTTCTTCTACGCAGAAGATCAAAGGAAGGTCAAAGGTTGTCCTGAAAGGAAAATGGTGAAACACCTCATTGTGAAGCTAAATATAAGTGCTGGACATGGAGATAAATGAAAGTCGGAAAACTAAAAAGAAGATTAATGCTGGGGTCTCAGGACTGATTCTATAGGATTTATTTTGTTAACGATGAGAACATTGAAGACATTTCAGTAGTTTTTGTTGTACATGGTTAACATCCACTCAGAACATATTCCCTTCATCCATGCTTATTGAAGAACAAGGAACAGTCATTAAAGGTGGAAGAAAAATGAGCAAAGTCATTTCTAGCCACCAGATTCATGCTCTGAACGGGAATATCTTGAATCATCATCATGGATAGCGAGACCTTCCACTTTTGACAAACATTTCTCAAGTAAAGAACTATAGAAATGATCCCTGAAAGTATAGTCTTGGTGTGGAAGTTGTTGTGATCAAGGTGAAGGATCTTGAAAAGAGCATTTGCACCACCGGTTTGTGTTGCATTCTCAGCATCAACATTTGTTGCAATCAAATTATGTTAATTATGGAGAATTGCGAGGTTCCTCAAATGAGAAATATGGTCAACGATGCTGGTTGCCAACAGGTAAAATATGACCTAATGTTGGTGGACAGCCATCCATATTTCAAAGCTGGTTATTTTTGTGGAATTCTACCCCCTTTTAATTATTGTGTGTATTAGCTATAGACGTATGGGTTGTACCATCAGATTTGTCTTTGTCTTCCGCATCCAGTGGTACCAAGAGTTCGTCTGTGTGATTAACGGTAGCTGAGATAGAGCTGTGTTCGTGAGACGAAGACGGATCCCGAAGGGGCCCAGGCCGGGTCTTTTTTTTACAAAAACATCTGTAGAAACAGAATGGTTTGAATTACAAACTACTAAAACCTATCTATGAAAAGCTGAGACTCTATCGAACATGCACATTTAACATGTTTTGCTCTATGATGCTCACAAGCTACACAAGAGTTGTTAGAAGTTACAAGGTTCTTCTACGCAGAAGATCAAAGGAAGGTCAAAGGTTGTCCTGAAAGGAAAATGGTGAAACACCTCATTGTGAAGCTAAATATAAGTGCTGGACATGGAGATAAATGAAAGTCGGAAAACTAAAAAGAAGATTAATGCTGGGTCTCAGGACTGATTCTATAGGATTTATTTTTTAACAATAAAAACTTTTGAGACATTTCAGTAGTTTTTGTTGTACATTGTTAACATCCACTCAGAACATATTCCCTTCATCCATGTTCATTGAAGAACAAGGAACAGTCATCAAAGGTGGAAGAAAAATGAGCAAAGTCATTTCTAGCCACCAGACTCATGCTCTGAACGGGAAAATCTTGAATCATCATCATGGATTGCGAAACCTTACACTTCAGACAGACATTTCTCAAGTAAAGAACTATAGAAATGATCCCTGAAAGTATAGTCTTGGTGTGGAAGTTGTTGTGATCAAGGTGAAGGATCTTGAAAAGAGCATTTGCACCACCGGTTTGTGTTGCATTCTCAGCATCAACATTTGTTGCAATCAAATTATGTTAATTATGGAGAATTGCGAGGTCCCTCAAATGAGTAATGTGGTCAACGATGCTGGTTGCCAACAGGTAAAATATGACCTAATGTTGGTGGACAGCCATCCATATTTCAAAGCTGGTTATTTTTGTGGAATTCTACCCCCTTTTAATTATTTTGTGTTTTAGCTATAGACGTATGGGTTGTACCATCAGATTTGTCTTTGTCTTCCGCATCCAGTGGTACCAAGAATTCGTCTATGTGATTAACGGTAGCTGAGATAGAGCTGTGTTTGTGAGACGAAGACGGATCCCGAAGGGGCCCAGGCCGGGTCTTTTTTTTACAAAAACATCTGTAGAAACAGAATGGTTTGAATTACAAACTACTAAAACCTATCTATGAAAAGCTGAGACTCTATCGAACATGCACATGTAACATGTTTTGCTCTATGATGCTCACAAGCTACACAAGAGTAGTTAGAAGTTACAAGGTTCTTCTACGCAGAAGATCAAACGAAGGTCAAAGGTTGTCCTGAAAGGAAAATGGTGAAACACCTCATTGTGAAGCTAAATATAAGTGCTGGACATGGAGATAAATGAAAGTCGGAAAACTAAAAAGAAGATTTATGCTGGGGTCTCAGGACTTATTCTATAGGATTTATTTTGTTAACGATAAGAACATTGAAGACATTTCAGTAGTTTTTGTTGTACATGGTTAACATCCACTCAGAACATATTCCCTTCATCCATGCTCATTGACGAACAAGGAACAGTCATCAAAGGTGGAAGAAAAATGAGCAAAGTCATTTCTAGCCACCAGATTCATGCTCTGAACGGGAATATCTTGAATCATCATCATGGATAGCGAGACCTTCCACTTTTGACACACATTTCTCAAGTAAAGAACTATAGAAATGATCCCTGAAAGTATAGTCTTGGTGTGGAAGTTGTTGTGATCAAGGTGAAGGATCTTGAAAAGAGCATTTGCACCACCGGTTTGTGTTGCATTCTCAGCATCAACATTTGTTGCAATCAAATTATGTTAATTATGGAGAATTGCGAGGTCCCTCAAATGAGTAATGTGGTCAACGATGCTGGTTGCCAACAGGTAAAATATGACCTAATGTTGGTGGACAGCCATCCATATTTCAAAGCTGGTTATTTTTGTGGAATTCTACCCCCTTTTAATTATTTTGTGTTTTAGCTATAGACGTATGGGTTGTACCATCAGATTTGTCTTTGTCTTCCGCATCCAGTGGTACCAAGAATTCGTCTATGTGATTAACGGTAGCTGAGATAGAGCTGTGTTTGTGAGACGAAGACGGATCCCGAAGGGGCCCAGGCCGGGTCTTTTTTTTACAAAAACATCTGTAGAAACAGAATGGTTTGAATTACAAACTACTAAAACCTATCTATGAAAAGCTGAGACTCTATCGAACATGCACATGTAACATGTTTTGCTCTATGATGCTCACAAGCTACACAAGAGTAGTTAGAAGTTACAAGGTTCTTCTACGCAGAAGATCAAACGAAGGTCAAAGGTTGTCCTGAAAGGAAAATGGTGAAACACCTCATTGTGAAGCTAAATATAAGTGCTGGACATGGAGATAAATGAAAGTCGGAAAACTAAAAAGAAGATTTATGCTGGGGTCTCAGGACTTATTCTATAGGATTTATTTTGTTAACGATAAGAACATTGAAGACATTTCAGTAGTTTTTGTTGTACATGGTTAACATCCACTCAGAACATATTCCCTTCATCCATGCTCATTGACGAACAAGGAACAGTCATCAAAGGTGGAAGAAAAATGAGCAAAGTCATTTCTAGCCACCAGATTCATGCTCTGAACGGGAATATCTTGAATCATCATCATGGATAGCGAGACCTTCCACTTTTGACACACATTTCTCAAGTAAAGAACTATAGAAATGATCCCTGAAAGTATAGTCTTGGTTCGGAAGTTGTTGTGATCAAGGTGAAGGATCTTGAAAAGAGCATTTGCACCACCGGTTTGTGTTGCATTCTCAGCATCAACATTTGTTGCAATCAAATTATGTTAATTATGGAGAATTGCGAGGTTCCTCAAATGAGAAATATGGTCAACGATGCTGGTTGCCAACAGGTAAAATATGACCTAATGTTGGTGGACAGCCATCCATATTTCAAAGCTGGTTATTTTTGTGGAATTCTACCCCCTTTTAATTATTGTGTGTTTTAGCTATAGACGTATGGGTTGTACCATCAGATTTGTCTTTGTCTTCCGCATCCAGTGGTACCAAGAGTTCGTCTGTGTGATTAACGGTAGCTGAGATAGAGCTGTGTTCGTGAGACGAAGACGGATCCCGAAGGGGCCCAGGCCGGGTCTTTTTTTTACAAAAACATCTGTAGAAACAGAATGGTTTGAATTACAAACTACTAAAACCTATCTATGAAAAGCTGAGACTCTATCGAACATGCACATTTAACATGTTTTGCTCTATGATGCTCACAAGCTACACAAGAGTAGTTAGAAGTTACAAGGTTCTTCTACGCAGAAGATCAAACGAAGGTCAAAGGTTGTCCTGAAAGGAAAATGGTGAAACACCTCATTGTGAAGCTAAATATAAGTGCTGGACATGGAGATAAATGAAAGTCGGAAAACTAAAAAAAAGATTTATGCTGAGGTCTCAGGACTTATTCTATAGGATTTATTTTGTTAACGATAAGAACATTGAAGACATTTCAGTAGTTTTTGTTGTACATGGTTAACATCCACTCAGAACATATTCCCTTCATCCATGCTCATTGAAGAACAAGGAACAGTCATCATAGGTGGAAGAAAAATGAACAAAGTCATTTCTAGCCACCAGATTCATGCTCTGAACAGGAATATCTTGAATCATCATCATGGATAGCGAGACCTTCCACTTTAGACACACATTTCTCAAGTAAAGAACTATAGAAATGATCCCTGAAAGTATAGTCTTGGTGTGGAAGTTGTTGTGATCAAGGTGAAGGATCTTGAAAAGAGCATTTGCACCACCGGTTTGTGTTGCATTCTCAGCATCAACAGTTGTTGCAATCAAATTATGTTAATTATGGAGAATTGCGAGGTTCCTCAAATGAGAAATATGGTCAACGATGCTGGTTGCCAACAGGTAAAATATGACCTAATGTTGGTGTACAGCCATCCATATTTCAAAGCTGGTTATTTTTGTGGAATTCTACCCCCTTTTAATTATTGTGTGTTTTAGCTATAGACGTATGGGTTGTACCATCAGATTTGTCTTTGTCTTCCGCATCCAGTGGTACCAAAAGTTCGTCTGTGTGATTAACGGTAGCTGAGATAGAGCTGTGTTTGTGAGACGAAGACGGATCCCGAAGGGGCCCAGGCCGGGTCTTTTTTTTACAAAAACATCTGTAGAAACAGAATGGTTTGAATTACAAACTACTAAAACCTATCTATGAAAAGCTGAGACTCTCTCGAACATGCACATGTAACATGTTTTGATCTATGATGCTCACAAGCTACACAAGAGTTGTTAGAAGTTACAAGGTTCTTCTACGCAGAAGATCAAAGGAAGGTCAAAGGCTGTCCTGAAAGGAAAATGGTGAAACACCTCATTGTGAAGCTAAATATAAGTGCTGGACATGGAGATAAATGAAAGTTGGAAAACTAAAAAGAAGATTTTTGCTGGGGTCTCAGGACTGATTCTATAGGATTTATTTTATTAACGATAAGAACATTGGAGACATTTCAGTAGTTTTTGTTGTACATGGTTAACATCCACTCAGAACATATTCCCTTCATCCATGTTCATTGAAGAACAAAGAACAGTCATCAAAGGTGGAACAAAAATGAGCAAAGTCATTTCTAGCCACCAGATTCATGCTCTGAACGGGAATATCTTGAATCATCATCATGGATAGCGAGACCTTCCACTTTAGACACACATTTCTCAAGAAAAGAACTATAGAAATGATCCCTGAAAGTATAGTCTTGGTGTGGAAGTTGTTGTGATCAAGGTGAAGGATCTTGAAAAGAGCATTTGCACCACCGGTTTGTGTTGCATTCTCAGCATCAACAGTTGTTGCAATCAAATTGTGTTAATTATGGAGAATTGTGAGGTTCCTCAAATGAGAAATATGGTCAACGATGCTGGTTGCCAACAGGTAAAATATGACCTAATGTTGGTGGACAGCCATTCATATTTCAAAGCTGGTTATTTTTGTGGAATTCTACCCCCTTTTAATTATTGTGTGTTTTAGCGATAGACGTATGGGTTGTACCATCAGATTTGTCTTTGTCTTCCGCATCCAGTGGTACCAAGAGTTCGTCTGTGTGATTAACGGTAGCTGAGATAGAGCTGTGTTCGTGAGACGAAGACGGATCCCGAAGGGGCCCAGGCCGGGTCTTTTTTTTACAAAAACATCTGTAGAAACAGAATGGTTTGAATTACAAACTACTAAAACCTATCTATGAAAAGCTGAGACTCTATCGAACATGCACATGTAACATGTTTTGCTCTATGATGCTCACAAGCTACACAAGAGTTGTTAGAAGGTACAGGGTTCTTCTACGCAGAAGATCAAAGGAAATTCAAAGGCAGTCCTGAAAGGAAAATTGTGAAACACCTCACTGTGAAGCTAAATATAAGTGCTGGACATGGAGATAAATGAAAGTCAGAAAACTAAAAAGAAGATTTATGCTGGGGTCTCAGGACTGATTCAATAGGATGTATTTTATTAACGATAAGAACATTGGAGACACTTCAGTAGTTTTTGTTGTACACGGTTAACATCCACTCAGAACATATTCCCTTCATCCATGTTCATTGAAGACAAGGCACGGTCATTAAAGGTGGAAGAAAAATGAGCAAAGTCATTTCTAGCCACCAGATTCATGCTCTGAATGGGAATATCTTGAATCATCATCATGGATAGTGAAACCTTCCACTTTAGACACACATTTCTCAAATAAAGAACTATAGAAATGATCCCTGAAAGTATAGACTTGGTATGAAAGTTGTTGTGATCAAGGTGAAGCATCTTGAAAAGAGCATTTGCACCACCGGTTTGTGTTGCATTCTCAGCATCAACAGTTGTTGCAAACAAATTATGTTAATTATGGAGAATTGCGAGGTTCCTCAAATGAGAAATATGGTCAACGATGCTGGTTGCCAACAGGTAAAATATGACCTAATGTTGGTGGACAGCCATTCATATTTCAAAGCTGGTTATTTTTGTGGAATTCTACCCCCTTTTAATTATTGTGTGTTTTAGCTATAGATGTATGGGTTGTACCATCAGATTTGTCTTTGTCTTCCGCATCCAGTGGTACCAAGAGTTCGTCTGTGTGATTAACGGTAGCTGAGATAGAGCTGTGTTCGTGAGACGAAGACGGATCCCGAAGGGGCCCAGGCCGGGTCTTTTTTTTTACAAAAACATCTGTAGAAACAGAATGGTTTGAATTACAAACTACTAAAACCTATCTATGAAAAGCTGAGACTCTATCGAACATGCACATGTAACATGTTTTGCTCTATGATGCTCACAAGCTACACAAGAGTTGTTAGAAGGTACAGGGTTCTTCTACGCAGAAGATCAAAGGAAATTCAAAGGCTGTCCTGAAAGGAAAATGGTGAAACACCTCACTGTGAAGCTAAATATAAGTGCTGGACATGGAGATAAATGAAAGTCAGAAAACTAAAAAGAAGATTTATGCTGGGGTCTCAGGACTGATTCAATAGGATGTATTTTATTAACGATAAGAACATTGGAGACACTTCAGTAGTTTTTGTTGTACACGGTTAACATCCACTCAGAACATATTCCCTTCATCCATGTTCATTGAAGACAAGGCACGGTCATTAAAGGTGGAAGAAAAATGAGCAAAGTCATTTCTAGCCACCAGATTCATGCTCTGAATGGGAATATCTTGAATCATCATCATGGATAGTGAAACCTTCCACTTTAGACACACATTTCTCAAATAAAGAACTATAGAAATGATCCCTGAAAGTATAGACTTGGTATGAAAGTTGTTGTGATCAAGGTGAAGCATCTTGAAAAGAGCATTTGCACCACCGGTTTGTGTTGCATTCTCAGCATCAACAGTTGTTGCAAACAAATTATGTTAATTATGGAGAATTGCGAGGTTCCTCAAATGAGAAATATGGTCAACGATGCTGGTTGCCAACAGGTAAAATATGACCTAATGTTGGTGGACAGCCATTCATATTTCAAAGCTGGTTATTTTTGTGGAATTCTACCCCCTTTTAATTATTGTGTGTTTTAGCTATAGATGTATGGGTTGTACCATCAGATTTGTCTTTGTCTTCCGCATCCAGTGGTACCAAGAGTTCGTCTGTGTGATTAACGGTAGCTGAGATAGAGCTGTGTTCGTGAGACGAAGACGGATCCCGAAGGGGCCCAGGCCGGGTCTTTTTTTTTACAAAAACATCTGTAGAAACAGAATGGTTTGAATTACAAACTACTAAAACCTATCTATGAAAAGCTGAGACTCTATCGAACATGCACATGTAACATGTTTTGCTCTATGATGCTCACAAGCTACACAAGAGTTGTTAGAAGGTACAGGGTTCTTCTACGCAGAAGATCAAAGGAAATTCAAAGGCTGTCCTGAAAGGAAAATGGTGAAACACCTCACTGTGAAGCTAAATATAAGTGCTGGACATGGAGATAAATGAAAGTCAGAAAACTAAAAAGAAGATTTATGCTGGGGTCTCAGGACTGATTCAATAGGATGTATTTTATTAACGATAAGAACATTGGAGACACTTCAGTAGTTTTTGTTGTACACGGTTAACATCCACTCAGAACATATTCCCTTCATCCATGTTCATTGAAGACAAGGCACAGTCATTAAAGGTGGAAGAAAAATGAGCAAAGTCATTTCTAGCCACCAGATTCATGCTCTGAATGGGAATATCTTGAATCATCATCATGGATAGTGAAACCTTCCACTTTAGACACACATTTCTCAAATAAAGAACTATAGAAATGATCCCTGAAAGTATAGACTTGGTATGAAAGTTGTTGTGATCAAGGTGAAGCATCTTGAAAAGAGCATTTGCACCACCGGTTTGTGTTGCATTCTCAGCATCAACAGTTGTTGCAAACAAATTATGTTAATTATGGAGAATTGCGAGGTTCCTCAAATGAGAAATATGGTCAACGATGCTGGTTGCCAACAGGTAAAATATGACCTAATGTTGGTGGACAGCCATTCATATTTCAAAGCTGATTATTTTTGTGGAATTCTACCCCCTTTTAATTATTGTGTGTTTTAGCTATAGATGTATGGGTTGTACCATCAGATTTGTCTTTGTCTTCCGCATCCAGTGGTACCAAGAGTTCGTCTGTGTGATTAACGGTAGCTGAGATAGAGCTGTGTTCGTGAGACGAAGACGGATCCCGAAGGGGCCCAGGCCGGGTCTTTTTTTTTACAAAAACATCTGTAGAAACAGAATGGTTTGAATTACAAACTACTAAAACCTATCTATGAAAAGCTGAGACTCTATCGAACATGGACATGTAACATGTTTTGCTCTATGATGCTCACAAGCTACACAAGAGTTGTTAGAAGTTACAAGGTTCTTCTACGCAGAAGATCAAAGGAAGGTCAAAGGTTGTCCTGAAAGGAAAATGGTGAAACACCTCATTGTGAAGCTAAATATAAGTGCTGGACATGGAGATAAAAGAAAGTCGGAAAACTAAAAAGAAGATTTATGCTGGGGTCTCAGGACTGATTATATAGGATTTATTTTGTTAACGATAAGAACATTGAAGACATTTCAGTAGTTTTTGTTGTACATGGTTAACATCCACTCAGAACATATTCCCTTTGTCCATGTTCATTGAAGAACAAGGAACAGTCACCAAAGGTGGAAGAAAAATGAGCAAAGTCATTTCTAGCCACCAGATTCATGCTCTGAATGGGAATATCTTGAATCATCATCATGGATAGCGAGACCTTCCACTTTAGACACACATTTCTCAAATAAAGAACTATAGAAATGATCCCTGAAAGTATAGTATTGGTGTGGAAGTTGTTGTGATCAAGGTGAAGGATCTTGAAAAGAGCATTTGCACCACCGGTTTGTGTTGCATTCTCAGCATCAACAGTTGTTGCAATCAAATTATGTTAATTATGGAGAATTGCGAGGTTCCTCAAATGAGAAATATGGTCAACGATGCTGATAGCCAACAGGTTAAATATGACCTAATGTTGGTGGACAGCCATCCATATTTCAAAGCTGGTTATTTTTTGGAATTCTACCCCCTTTTAATTATTGTGTGTTTTAGCTATAGACGTATGGGTTGTACCATCAGATTTGTCTTTGTCTTCCGCATCCAGTGGTACCAAGAGTTCGTCTGTGTGATTAACGGTAGCTGATATAGAGCTGTGTTCGTGAGACGAAGACGGATCCCGAAGGGGCCCAGGCCGGGTCTTTTTTTTACAAAAACATCTGTAGAAACAGAATGGTTTGGATTACAAACTACTAAAACCTATCTATGAAAAGCTGAGACTCTATCGAACATGCACATGTAACATGTTTTGCTCTATGATGCTCACAAGCTACACAAGAGTTGTTAGAAGTTACAAGGTTCTTCTACGCAGAAGATCAAAGGAAGGTCAAAGGTTGTCCTGAAAGGAAAATGGTGAAACATCTCATTGTGAAGATAAATATAAGTGCTGGACATGGAGATAAATGAAAGTCGGAAAACTAAAAAGAAGATTTATGCTGGGGTCTCACGACTGATTCTATAGGATTTATTTTGTTAACGATAAGAACATTGAAGACATTTCAGTAGTTTTTGTTGTACATGGTTAACATCCACTCAGAACATATTCCCTTCATCCATGCTCATTGAAGAACAAGGAACAGTCATCAAAGGTGGAAGAAAAATGAGCAAAGTCATTTCTAGCCACCAGATTCATGCTCTGAAAGGGAATATCTTGAATCATCATCATGGATAGCGAGACCTTCCGCTTTAGACAGACATTTCTCAAGTAAAGAACTATAGAATAGATCCCTGAAAGTATAGTCTTGGTGTGGAAGTTGTTGTGATCAAGGTGAAGGATCTTGAAAAGAGCATTTGCACCACCGGTTTGTGTTGCATTCTCAGCATCAACATTTGTTGCAATCAAATTATGTTAATTATGGAGAATTGCGAGGTTCCTCTAATGAGAAATATGGTCAACGATGCTGATTGCCAACAGGTTAAATATGACCTAATGTTGGTGGACAGCCATCCATATTTCAAAGCTGGTTATTTTTTGGAATTCTACCCCCTTTTAATTATTGTGTGTTTTAGCTATAGACGTATGGGTTGTACCATCAGATTTGTCTTTGTCTTCCGCATCCAGTGGTACCAAGAGTTCGTTTGTGTGATTAACGGTAGCTGAGATAGAGCTGTGTTCGTGAGACGAAGATGGATCCCGAAGGGGCCCAGGCCGGGTCTTTTTTTTTACAAAAACATCTGTAGAAACAGAATGGTTTGAATTACAAACTACTAAAACCTATCTATGAAAAGCTGAGACTCTATCGAACATGCACATGTAACATGTTTTGCTCTATGATGCTCACAAGCTACACAAGAGTAGTTAGAAGTTACAAGGTTCTTCTACGCAGAGGATCAAAGGAAGGTCAAAGGTTGTCCTGAAAGGAA
Source organism: Salvelinus fontinalis (assembly GCF_029448725.1). Lineage (NCBI taxonomy): Eukaryota > Metazoa > Chordata > Actinopteri > Salmoniformes > Salmonidae > Salvelinus > Salvelinus fontinalis. The sequence goes on from NC_074669.1 coordinate 6,214,035, forward strand.
AATGGTGAAACACCTCATTGTGAAGCTAAATATAAGTGCTGGACATGGAGATAAATGAAAGTCGGAAAACTAAAAAGAAGATTTATGCTGGGGTCTCACGACTGATTCTATAGGATTTATTTTGTTAACGATAAGAACATTGAAGACATTTCAGTAGTTTTTGTTGTACATGGTTAACATCCACTCAGAACATATTCCCTTCATCCATGCTCATTGAAGAACAAGGAACAGTCATCAAAGGTGGAAGAAAAATGAGCAAAGTCATTTCTAGCCACCAGATTCATGCTCTGAAAGGGAATATCTTGAATCATCATCATGGATAGCGAGACCTTCCACTTTAGACAGACATTTCTCAAGTAAAGAACTATAGAAATGATCCCTGAAAGTATAGTCTTGGTGTGGAAGTTGTTGTGATCAAGGTGAAGGATCTTGAAAAGAGCATTTGCACCACCGGTTTGTGTTGCATTCTCAGCATCAACATTTGTTGCAATCAAATTATGTTAATTATGGAGAATTGCGAGGTTCCTCTAATGAGAAATATGGTCAACGATGCTGATAGCCAACAGGTTAAATATGACCTAATGTTGGTGGACAGCCATCCATATTTCAAAGCTGGTTATTTTTTGGAATTCTACCCCCTTTTAATTATTGTGTGTTTTAGCTATAGACGTATGGGTTGTACCATCAGATTTGTCTTTGTCTTCCGCATCCAGTGGTACCAAGAGTTCGTCTGTGTGATTAACGGTAGCTGAGATAGAGCTGTGTTCGTGAGACGAAGACGGATCCCGAAGGGGCCCAGGCCGGGTCTTTTTTTTACAAAAACATCTGTAGAAACAGAATGGTTTGAATTACAAACTACTAAAACCTATCTATGAAAAGCTGAGACTCTATTGAACATGCACATGTAACATGTTTTGCTCTATGATGCTCACAAGCTACACAAGAGTAGATAGTAGTTACAAGGTTCTTCTATGCAGAAGATCAAAGGAAGGTCAAAGGTTGTCCTGAAAGGAAAATGGTGAAACACCTCATTGTGAAGCTAAATATAAGTGCTGGACATGGAGATAAATGAAAGTCGGAAAACTAAAAAGAAGATTAATGCTGGGTCTCAGGACTGATTCAATAGGATTTATTTTTTAACAATAAAAACATTTGAGACATTTCAGTAGTTTTTGTTGTACATGGTTAACATCCACTCTGAACATATTCCCTTCATCCATGTTCATTGAAGAACAAGGAACAGTCATCAAAGGTGGAAGAAAAATGAGCAAAGTCATTTCTAGCCACCAGATTCATGCTCTGAAAGGGAATATCTTGAATCATCATCATGGATAGCGAGACCTTCCACTTTAGACACACATTTCTCAAGTAAAGAACTATAGAACTGATCCCTGAAAGTATAGTCTTGGTGTGAAAGTTGTTGTGATCAAGGTGAAGGATCTTGAAAAGAGCATTTGCACCACCGGTTTGTGTTGCATTCTCAGCATCAACAGTTGTTGCAATCAAATTATGTTAATTATGGAGAATTGCGAGGTTCCTCAAATGAGAAATATGGTCAACGATGCTGGTTGCCAACAGGTAAAATATGACCTAATGTTGGTGGACAGCCATCCATATTTCAAAGCTGGTTATTTTTGTGGAATTCTACCCCCTTTTAATTATTGTGTGTTTTAGCTATAGACGTATGGGTTGTACCATCAGATTTGTCTTTGTCTTCCGCATCCAGTGGTACCAAGAGTTCGTCTGTGTGATTAACGGTAGCTGAGATAGAGCTGTGTTCGTGAGACGAAGACGGATCCCGAAGGGGCCCAGGCCGGGTCTTTTTTTTACAAAAACATCTGTAGAAACAGAATGGTTTGGATTACAAACTACTAAAACCTATCTATGAAAAGCTGAGACTCTATCGAACATGCACATGTAACATGTTTTGCTCTATGATGCTCACAAGCTACACAAGAGTTGTTAGAAGTTACAAGGTTCTTCTACGCAGAAGATCAAAGGAAGGTCAAAGGTTGTCCTGAAAGGAAAATGGTGAAACATCTCATTGTGAAGCTAAATATAAGTGCTGGACATGGAGATAAATGAAAGTCGGAAAACTAAAAAGAAGATTTATGCTGGGGTCTCACGACTGATTCTATAGGATTTATTTTGTTAACGATAAGAACATTGAAGACATTTCAGTAGTTTTTGTTATACATGGTTAACATCCACTCAGAACATATTCCCTTCATCCATTCTCATTGAAGAACAAGGAACAGTCATCAAAGGTGGAAGAAAAATGAGCAAAGTCATTTCTAGCCACCAGATTCATGCTCTGAAAGGGAATATCTTGAATCATCATCATGGATAGCGAGACCTTCCACTTTAGACAAACATTTCTCAGGTAAAGAACTATAGAAATGATCCCTGAAAGTATAGTCTTGGTGTGGAAGTTGTTGTGATCAAGGTGAAGGATCTTGAAAAGAGCATTTGCACCACCGGTTTGTGTTGCATTCTCAGCATCAACATTTGTTGCAATCAAATTATGTTAATAATTATGGAGAATTGCGAGGTTCCTCAAATGAGAAATATGGTCAACGATGCTGGTTGCCAACAGGTAAAATATGACCTAATGTTGGTGGACAGCCATTCATATTTCAAAGCTGGTTATTTTTGTGGAATTCTACCCCCTTTTAATTATTGTGTGTTTTAGCTATAGACGTATGGGTTGTACCATCAGATTTGTCTTTGTCTTCCGCATCCAGTGGTACCAAGAGTTCGTCTGTGTGATTAACGGTAGCTGAGATAGAGCTGTTTTCGTGAGACGAAGACGGATCCCGAAGGGGCCCAGGCCGGGTCTTTTTTTTTACAAAAACATCTGTAGAAACAGAATGGTTTGAATTACAAACTACTAAAACCTATCTATGAAAAGCTGAGACTCTATCGAACATGCACATGTAACATGTTTTGCTCTATGATGCTCACAAGCTACACAAGAGTTGTTAGAAGGTACAGGGTTCTTCTACGCAGAAGATCAAAGGAAGGTCAAAGGTTGTCCTGAAAGGAAAATGGTGAAACACCTCATTGTGAAGCTAAATATAAGTGCTGGACATGGAGATAAATGAAAGTCAGAAAACTAAAAAGATTTATGCTGGGGTCTCAGGACTGATTCTATAGGATTTATTTTATTAACGATAAGAACAATGGAGACATTTCAGTAGTTTTTGTTGTACATGGTTAACATCCACTCAGAACATATTCCCTTCATCCATGTCCATTGAAGAACAAGTAACAGTCATCAAAGGTGGAAGAAAAATGAGCAAAGTCATTTCTAGCCACCAGATTCATGCTCTGAACGGGAATATCTTGAATCATCATCATGGATAGCGAGACCTTCCACTTTAGACAAACATTTCTCAAGTAAAGAACTATAGAAATGATCCCTGAAAGTATAGTCTTGGTGTGGAAGTTGTTTTGATCAAGGTGAAGCATCTTGAAAAGAGCATTTGCACCACCTGTTTGTGTTGCATTCTCAGCATCAACATTTGTTGCAATCAAATTATGTTAATTATGGAGAATTGCGAGGTTCCTCAAATGAGAAATATGGTCAACGATGCTGGTTGCCAACAGGGAAAATATGACCTAATGTTGGTGGACAGCCATCCATATTTCAAAGCTGGTTATTTTTGTGGAATTCTACCCCCTTTTAATTATTGTGTGTTTTAGCTATAGACGTATGGGTTGTACCATCAGATTTGTCTTTGTCTTCCGCATCCAGTGGTACCAAGAGTTCGTCTGTGTGATTAACGGTAGCTGAGATAGAGCTGTGTTCGTGAGACGAAGACGGATCCCGAAGGGGCCCAGGCCGGGTCTTTTTTTTACAAAAACATCTGTAGAAACAGAATGGTTTGAATTACACAAGAGTTGTTAGAAGGTACAGGGTTCTTCTACGCAGAATATCAAAGGAAGGTCAAAGGTTGTCCTGAAAGGAAAATGGTGAAACACCTCACTGTGAAGCTAAATATAAGTGCTGGACATGGAGATAAATGAAAGTCGGAAAACTAAAAAGAAGATTTATGCTGGGGTCTCAGGACTGATTCTATAGGATTTATTTTATTAACGATAAGAACATTGGAGACGTTTCAGTAGTTTTTGTTGTACATGGTTAACATCCACTCAGAACATATTCCCTTCATCCATGTTCATTAAAGAACAAGGAACAGTCATCAAAGGTGGCCGGGTCTTTTTTTTACAAAAACATCTGTAGAAACAGAATGGTTTGAATTACAAATAAAGTCATTAAGTCAGAATAATTCAGAGGTTTTTGCTGTGGTCTCACTGATAGGGACTGCCTCTGCTATTCCAGCACCATTTCAACTTCAACATTTCAACATCATCAACACACCTCTGCCTAGTTTAATACAGTGATCACTAAAAGATACCAAAAACTTTTTGGCCCAATATAAATATTATGTGGGTAACCATGGTTCTGATTTCTGTTTGTGTTTGTGTGTGTGTGTGTGTGTGTGTGTGTGTGTGTGTGTGTGTGTGTGTGTGTGTGTGTGTGTGTGTGTGTGTGTGTGTGTGTGTGTGTGTGTGTGTGTGTGTGTGTGTGTGTGTGTGTGTGTGTGTGTGTGTGTGTGTGTGCGCGCGCGTGCGTGCGTGCGTGCGTGCGTGCATGCGTGCGTGTGTGTGTGTGGATGCTTTCTCCAGTGAGATACAGTTGAAGACGGAAGATTACATACATCAAAAACATTTAAACTCAGTTTTTCACGATTCCTGACAATTAATTATAGCCAAATTCCCTCTCAGAAGTTGACATACACTCAATTAGTATTTGGTAGCATTGCCTTTAAATTGTTTAACTTGGGTCAAACGTTTCGGGAAGCCTTCCACAAGCTTCCCACAATAAGTTGGGTGAATTTTGGCCAATTCCTCCTGACAGAGCTGGTGTTACTGAGTCAGGTATGTAGGCCTCCTTGCTCGCACATGCTTTTTTAGTTCTGCCCAAAAATGTTCTATAGGACTGAGGTCAGGGCTTTGTGATGGGCACTCCAATACCTAGACGTTGTTGTCCTTAAGCCATTTTGCCACAACTTTGGAAGTATGTTTGGGGTCATTGTCCATTTGGAAGACCCATTTGCGACCAAGCTTTAACTTCCTGACTGATGTCTTGAGATGTTGCTTCAATATATCCACATAATTTTCCTTCCTCGTGATGCAATAATTTTGTTAAGTGCACCAGTCCCTCCTGCAGCAAAGCACCCCCACAACATGATGCTGACACCCCCGTGCTTCACGGTCGTGATGGTGTTCTTCGGCTTGCAAGCCTCCCCATTTTTCCTCCAAACAGAATGATGGTCTTTATGGCCAAAGAGTTCAATTGTTGTTTCATCAGACCAGAGGACATTTCTCCAAAAAGTATGATCTTTGTCCACATGTGCAGTTGCAAACCGTAGTGTGTCTTTTTTATGGCGGTTTTGGAGCAGTGACTTCTTCCTAGCTGAGCGGCCTTTCAGGTTATGTCGATATAGGACTCGTTTTACTGTGGATATAGATACTTTTGTATCTGTTTCCTCCAGCATCTTCACACGGTCCTTTTCTGTTGTTCTGGGATTTATTTACATTTTTCACGTTGTATCCTAGAGGTACATTCACCTCTAGGATACAACGCGTCTCCTTCCTGAGCGGTATGACGGCTGTGTTGTCCCATGGTGTTTATACTTGTGTTCTATTGTTTGTACAGATGAACATGGTACCTTCAGGCATTTGGAAATTGCTCCCAAGGATGAACCAGACTTGTGGAGGTCTACAATTTTTTCCTGAGGTCTTGGCTGATTTCTTTTGATTTTCCCATGACGTCAGGCAAAGAGTCACTGAGTTTGAAGTAGGCTCTTGAAATACATCCACAGGTACACCTCCAATTGACTCAAATTATGTCAATTAGCCTATCAGAAGCTTCTAAAGTCATGACATCATTTTCTGGAATTTTCCAAGCTGTGTAAAGGTACAGTCAACTTAGTGTATGTAAATTTCTGACCCGCTGGAATTGTGATACAGTTATAAGTGAAATAATCTGTCTGTAAACAATTTTTGTAAAAAATTACTTGTGTCATGCACAAAGTAGATGTCCTACCTGACTTGCCAAAACTATAGTTTGTTAACAAGAAATTTGTGGAGAGGTTGAAATACGAGTTTGAATGACTCCAACCTAAGTGTATGTAAACTTCCGACTTTAACTGTACATTCAGCCTCTTGTGACTTGAAGGAAAATTATGAAACACAGAGACAAAAGTTAAATTATTTAATGTTAAACCCAAAAAATGATTGGTCAATTTTTGGGGGGAAGCCTGGCTTCCCTTGGCATCCATAAATACACATCACTGACAGGGGTTGTATTTGAAGTCGAAATGGAGGTTATTAACTGTCGATCTGATGTCCAGAAGTGCTTTGCGGTATGAACTTTCTGTCCCGCTTTAATATAAATGCATCTTATGAAGGCTTCAATTCCTAAATAATCTATAACCGTATATCATGCTTTATACAGATTCATGTGTATGACATAACCATCAATATATTTTTTCACATCTATTCATATTTTATAGTGCATGAAATACAGTTATAGATGATTTGTGATCCATTTATGCAGTGTTTTTGAAGCTTTATAAAGCCTTCATAAGATGCACTTCAAATAAAGCGGGACCAAACTTTCTGTACAATTTTTTTTTTGATAAACACGAAAAAAGCCACTAAATAGCAAAGTTGGATTGGAACTCGTAAGATAATGCCCCACTCCGTTGGCACCATCTTATCAAAGGAGACTGATGATGATGGCATCTGCACAAGGATAATGCACTAAAACATTTTAAATGTGTTATTTTGTTACATGTGTCCTTAAATTGGGCCCATTTGTTTTCATGATGATGTTGAGTTGGAAGTTGTGTCTGTTCGTGACAAACTGAAGAACTTTCCACCTGAACGTAGTTCATGCTTTGCTCTCACTATCCAACTGGTTGTCCGTGATGCCCCAGAGCAGGCTGGCTCATTTAGACAAGTGCTAGGCAAGGTGTCTAGAATATTGTCCCAAACCATACAGAGCTACCGGAGGCCCACAACAAACTAAAGATTTCAAATGCGACAAAATGGAATAGCTAGCTGAAGATGCTCAGGTCAATTCTGAGAGTTACACCAGAAGTCCTCAGTCAGCTCCATGACTCATGCAAGCTCACAGCCACTGACATGGAAAAACATCTGAAAGCTTTGTGAAACTCTGGAGCCATTTTACGGATGCCACTGAAATGGTCCAGGGGGACCAGGTTGCAGCCAGCAGCTAATTCTATAACAATGGCCAAAGGTCTTCGCCTTACAAATGCCTTGCAAATGTCCCTACAACCAAATGCTTAAAACCATGAAGCTCTCGGAGAAAAACGGCTGTCGAAGTGATGGAGTGTTTCAGTTGGCAACATGCCTGGATCCACGCTTCAAAGTGGATTGGTGTTCTGGGGATGAGGCAAACAGTATGAAGGATCTTCTCCTTGCAAAGGTCCCCCCTCTTCTGGATATGCAGAGGTACCGTACCTGCAACCCCTTCAACACAGTCACGCTCTAAACTCTTGAGTACATGACTGACCGTTCCAGTAGGAAATCCAGGAAATCGCAACATACTTGAGTGAACCATGTGCCCCAGAGGACTCTGATCCATTGACTTTTTGGAAAGGTCAAGAAAAGACACTTACCCACCTGACAAAGCTAGTTATCAAGAATCTGGCTTCTTCAGCACCTCTTAAGAGATTGTTTTATGTTTCACCATACTCTGATTTTCTTAATCAGCATAAGGCCATAATAAAAGTAAGTATAAACTGATTAAAACACCTAGATTGGAACGCCTTAATCGGAGTTCCAGCAGTGTATTTGATCTGTGCATGTGCTAGCATGAGCAGCTCAAGCCTTTTGCATGAGTCAAGTGAGTTCGGAAAATCGTACATTTATTTATATTTTATTTAACCTTTATTTAACTAAGGAGGGTAGGTTGAAAACAAATTCTTATTTACAATGGCTGCCTACAAAAAGGCAAAAGGCTTCCTGCTGGGACGGAGACTGGGATTAAAACAAAAAATGTAGGACAAAACAAACATCATGACAAGAGAGACACCACAACACTACATAAAGAGAGTCCTAAGACAACAGCACAGCATGGCAGCAACACAACATGACAACAACATTGTAGCAACACAACATGGCAGCAGCCCAACATGGTAGCAGCACAAAACATGGTACAAACATTATAAGGCACAGACAACAGCACAAAGGGCAAGAAGGTAGAGACAACAATACATCACGCAAAGCAGCCACAACTGTCAGTAAGAGTGTCCATGATTGAGTCTTTGAATGACGAGACTGAGATAAAACTGTCCAGTTTGTGTGTTTTTTGCAGCTCGTTCCAGTTGCTAGCTGCAGCAAACTGAAAGAGGAGCGACCCAGGGAGGTGTGTGCTTTGGGGACATTTAACAGAATGTGACTGGCAGAACGGGTGTTGTATGTGATGTGGAGGATGACGGCTGCAGTAAATATCTCAGATAGGGGGGAGTGAGGTCAAAGAGGGTTTTATAAATAATCATCAACCAGTGGGTCTTGCGACGGGCATACAGAGATGACCAGTTTACAGAGGAGTATAGAGTGCAGTGATGTGTCCTATAAGGAGCATTGGTGGTAAATCTCATGGCCGACTGGTAAAGAACATCTAGCCGCTCGAGAGCACCCTTATCTGTCGATCTATAAATAACGTCTCCGAAATCTAGCATGGGTAGGATGGTCATCTGAATCAGGGTTCATTGGCAACTAGGGTGAAAGAGGAGCGATTACGATAGAGGAAACCAAGTCTAGATTTAACTTTAGCCTGCAGCTTTGATATGTGCTGAGAGAAGGACAGTGTACCGTCTAGCCATAGTCCCAAGTACTTGTATGAGGTAACTACCTCAAGCTCTAAACCGTCAAGAGGTAGCAATCACACCTGCGGGGAGAGGGGCCTTCTTCTTACCAAACCACATGACCTTTGTTTTGTAGGCGTTCAGTACAAGGTTAAGGGCAGAGAAAGCTTGTTGGACACAAAGCTGTGTTGTAGTGTTTAACACAAAATCCGGGGAGACTGTATCATCTGGATATAAATGGGTGAGAGAGCTTCCTACTGCCTGAGCCATGTTGTTGATGTAAATTGAGAAGAGCGTGAAAGTATGGATCTTAGAAATTTTTCCCAAAAAATGTTATATATGCTAAAACAGAATCTAATATGTTTCCCAAAAATAATAAAGTTTCTGTGATAGTACGTTTTGATAGATTGCTGATTTTCTGCATTTTCAAAGTCCCATCAGGTTGATTTCAGATGTGTCTATGTAAACAGGATTATTAGGGACATTGTTCTTCTTGCAAAGTATGTAAATGTTTTAATCAAACTATTTTACGAATCTTCGTATTATTGTGTGCATGTAAATGTACCCACTGTCATTTTGTCATTTTTTGGGTGAACTATCTTATTAATATGGGTTTTTTGTATATGATATGGACTTTTAGCTTACTACATCTATTTGTTCTCAATTACACAAAACAATGTCACAGGTGCAACAGGAATGTTCATTTAGCTTTTTATCAAAATGTTTATTGCTATCAAGTGGTGAGGCACACATGTTTTACATTTCATGTTGCGCACTATGGGGGTGTTTATATATATATTTTTTTTTACAAAAGCATAAACCACATATTGAGAGAATTCTGGTGGGACATTTAAAAATGATGAACCTGGCAGAACATAATAGCGAACTGAGCAACATTAGTAATTGAATGACCCATTATTGTAAACAACATCTTTAAGCTCTGTCTCTTATAAATGGTGCTCACTGTGATGCTGTCAACCCTCTGAACTGCAGCATGGTATTCAACATATTTATCACTTCTACCCCCCACAAACCCTATCTAATTCAGACACCACCACTACCACCCCTCAACCCGGCCGACGTGCCTCAAATGTGTTCTTAAAGAAAAGCATATGTGCAAAGTTGCATAAGAGTACAAACACTGTAATTGAAAACTTTTGAGGCAAGCCTGAGTCAAAACAGGACCTTTAAACCTTTAGTTTATTTATTTATCTTTTATTTTTTACATATTAACCTTGTACATCTCTGTATATCTGTCCCCCTGCATGCAAATTACATTGTGTGAACACATAAACCCATGAAAAGTGCTATGACACTGGCCCATAACTTCAGATTACATAACTACACAGCAAATTGGCCAGTGTTACCTAGTGTTGATTTGGATTGATGCACATCATTTTAAAAATCCCCAATTTTTAAATCCCCCCAAAAATCCTCAATCGACCACATCCGTCTATGTGAGCCTTCCGCATGCATGGTGGAAAGTGGTTGATTACAGTGTGTTTGTCAGACCATGAGACATCCCGAAAATCCGTCTTCTCACAAAAACATCTGTAGCGTCCGAATGGTTTACGTTTTGCACAAGTGTCACGGGACTCATCTAAAGTCAGTAACACTGATGTGCTTCTGTCTGTAGAGTCCGGACCATTTGAGCTACAAACTATTTTGACTCTTGTGAAAACAATGGTGTTCTCCATTTTGCTTTACGACCCCCACAAGTGTCACAAGACTCGTTTGAAGGTAACCCATAGTATGGAGATAGTTTTGTGCAAACAAAAATAAGGGGTTAAATGTCCAAAAATATATATATATTTCCTGAGCCTTCTTTTATCTCCTTAACATAGGACAGACACCTCAAAACCTTATTTCTTAAGATTAATATTTTTACTGTTTTTTTGCTTTTGATTAATGTGTTATACAGTGTGTTTCTAAGGGGCTATAGTAATACAGGCCAAATTCTATATTTTATCAAATAACTTTGTAAAAATAATTGTGGGGGGAGTAATAGCTAAAGGGGTCGTAAAATTCAAAACCAAATTTCTAAATGATCCATGGTATGACCATCTTAACACAATTCCATAAACTTTTAGAGTAACAATAATTTGTTTAAATGCAGTAGAGCAGGTATTCCCAAACTGGGGTACAGGTACACTCAATGCCGTCAGGGGTACGCCAAATAAAAATGTGATTCACATTTTATTTTTTTTAATAAATCTTCACATCGGGGCTATACATTTGGGTGAGTTTTTTTTCTCGACTGAGTAGCCTCGTTTCAGTGCCAAAAATAAAATTGAAGCATCTAGTGTTCAGTGAAATAACAACACAAGGTCAAATACAGGTAGCCTAGTCAAATAATTAACATCCAATCACATTAACCGTTACTCTCTCGTGGGAATTCCACTAACGGTCCGTATGTAGCTAAACGTAGCTGCTGCTCATGTTGGTATCAGTACTGATGGTGCTAAAGCCATAACAGGGAGACCTAGTGGAGTGCAAGCAGTTTCTCCCGACGCCACTTGGGTACACTGCAGCATCCACTGAGAGGCTCTTGCTGCCAAGGGAATGCCTGACAGCTTGAAAGACGTTTTGGACACCATAGTGAAAATGGTTAACTTTGTTTAAGCAAGCCCCCTGAACTCTTGTGTATATTCTGCACTGTGCAATGATATGGGCAGCGACTATGTAGTGCTTTTACAACATAAGGAAATGCGCTGGTTATCAAGGGGCCAAGTATTGACACGTTTTTTTTTTAAATTGAGAAACAAGCTTATTGTTTTCTTTACTGACCATAATTTTCACTTGTCTGACCGTTTGCATGATGGCGAGTTTCTCATACGACTGGCCTATCTGGGTGATGTTTTTTCTCGCCTGAATAATCTGAATCTAGGATTACTGGGACTCTCCGCAACTATATTCAATGTGCGGGGGACAAAATTAAGAAGTTGCAGCTCTTTTCTGTCTGCATTAACAAGGACAACACACAGGTCTTTCCATCATTGTATGATTTTTTGTGTGCAAATTAACTCAAGTTTACGGACAATGTTTAATGTGATATAGCGAAACACCTGAGTGCGTTGGGTGCGCAATCACGCAGGTACTTTCCTGAAACGGATGACACAAACAACCAGATTCGTTATCCCTTTCATGCCCTGCCTCCAGTCCACTTACCGATATCTGAACAAGAGAGCCTCATCGAAATTGCAACAAGCGGTTCTGTGAAAATTTAATTGAATCAGAAGCCACTGCCAGATTTCTGGATTGGGCTATGCTCAGAGTATCCTGCCTTGGCAAATCGTGCTGTTAAGACACTGGTGCCCTTTGCAATCACGTACCTATGTGAGAGTGGATTCTCAGGCTTCACTAGCATGAAAACAAAATACAGGCACAGACTGTGAGTGGAAAATTATTTAAGCCTGAGACTCTCTCCACTACAACATTTCAGAGTTATGTGCATCCTTTTAAGCACACCCTTCACATTAACCTGTGGTGAGTAATTCACAATTTTCAATTAACAAATAAGGTTTTATATGTAAGATGGCTAGACCCTTTCCTTTCCTGTTTCAGCATGACAATGCCTCCATGTTCGATGAGCAGGTGTCCACCTACTTTTGGTCATGTAGTGTATACGTTCCTCTCAAGTTCTTCGCTCTTTCCAGAGTTAAATGGGAAACACTGCAACATAGTAAAATCTTTAACACGTTCAAAAGTGTTATTTTAACACCAGTTCAGTGGGACACTTTCCGAATTAAATGTACACCTTTGATTTTGTTGTGTGTTAAGCCTATACTGTAAGACTCTTCTGTAATTTCAACAGTAAACACTGTAGAATATATAGTATAATACCTTAAATATGGTGTCGATTGCACTGCCTTATGTGTAATATGCTGAAAAAACTGTCATTAACTGTAATCAAAACTGTAATCGAAATTGTCAAGTGTGTCACGTTCCTGACCTGTTTTCCTTTTTCTTGTATTTATTTAGTTGGTCAGGGCGTGAGTTGGGTGGGTTTGTCTATGTTTGATTTTCTATGTTGGGATGTTTGTGTTCGGCAGGGTATGATTCTCAATCAGAGACAGCTGTCTATCGTTGTCCCTGATTGAGAATCATACTTAGGCAGCCTGGGTTTCACGGGTGTTTGTTTCCGTGTCTGTGTTTGTTGCACCACACGGTACTGTATCGGTTTATGCACTTCGTTTATTTGTTTTGTAAGTCAGTTTCAGTTTCGTTATAATAAATCATTATGAACCCTAACCACTCTGCGTATTGGTCCGATCCGTCTCGCCTCTCCTCGTCCGAGGAGGAGGAAGAATATGACGATAGCCGTTACAAAGTGCCGATATATGTCTATGTATTACTGTTTAATCTAATAGATAGAAGATATATATACTGTACATTAATACTATAACTACGCCTAATCTTTATTGCTAGCCAACTTTAAACGACTATGTTTTCTTTGCTAACCTAGCTAGCTAGCTGGCTAAAGTTTGCTAACTGGCCTACTTCTCAAGTTGACACAAGCAATTTAGGTCTACTATAAATTGTTCTTAATTATCTTGCTGTTCGACCTGGAATTTTATTTTGGGAGCACCAGTGTGCCTAGAAAAAAAGATCTAACAAATAATCTTTATTGTAATGATTACACTTCGATGTATCACAGTCTCTCGGTGCCATAGAGAATAAACACGCAGATTCATGACCGTTATGTTTGCACCATTACTCCAGAGAAAATGGCTTATTTTTTGCCCAAACAGTTCAAAAGATATGACCCATATTACTGCCGCAATGTTTTTATCATTCTATAGTGGATTGACGTGCCACATTTGACACATAAACCACATAAACCACATCGCAGGCCATTCTAAAACTACTCGGGAGCCGCTAACTATTTAACTTAACTTGTCTTCCAAAAAAGGTTATTAATTTGAAAATGGTTCTTGGTAGAACCCTATCCCTCAAGAAAGAACCCTTTTGGAACCATTTTCTCTAAGAGTGTGGGGTCACGTAAGGTCAATGCTACAATATTTTTTTCAGTTTGTAACAATAAATAGCCCAATGGTCCACTGGTTGTTTTATTACCCACAGCATCATTCAAATTGTTAAGTGGTGATTTATGTGTATGTGTTATTGTATAATCTAATAGATAGAATATACAGTTGAAGTCTGACGTTTACATACATTGAGTTTACATTGAAAAACTTGTTTTTCAACCACTCAACAAATTCATTTCTTGTTAACAAACTATAGTTTTTGGCAGGTTGGTTAGGACATCTACTTTGTGCATGACACAAGTAATTTTTACAACAATTGTTTACAGACAGATTATTTCACTTATAATTCACTGTATCACAATTCCAGTAGTACATATACTAAACTGACTGTGCCTTTAAACAGCTTGGAAAATTCCAGAAAATTATGTTTTTAGCTTTAGAAGTTTCTGATAGGCTAATTGACATCATTTGATTCAATTGGAGGTGTACCCGTGGATGTATTTCAAGGACTACCTTCAAACTCAGTGCCTCTTTGCTTGACATCATGGGAAAATCAAAAAAAAATCAGCCAAGACCTCATCCTTGGGAACAATTTCCAAACACCTGAAGGTACCACGTTCATCTGTACAAACAATAGTATGCAAGTATAAACAACATGGGACCACACAGCCGCCATACCGCTCAGGAAGGAGACGCGTTCTGTCTCCTAGAGATGAACGTACTTTGGTGTGAAAAGTGCAAATCAGTCTCAGAATAACAGCAAAGGACCGTGTGAAGATGCTGGAGGAAACAGGTACAAAAGTATCTATATCCACAGTAAAACGAGTCCTATATCGACATAACCTGAAAGGCCGCTCAGCAAGGAAGAAGCCACTGCTCCAAAACTGCCATAAAAAAGCCATACCTCGGTTTGCAACTGCACATGGGGACAAAGGTCATACTTTTTGGAGAAATGTTCTCTGGTCTGATGAAGCAAAAATAGAACTCTTTGGCTATAATGACCACCGTTATGTTTGGAGGAAAAAGGGGGAGGCTTGCAAGCCGAAGAACACCATCCCAACTGTGAAGCACCGGAAGGCAGCATCATGTTGTGGGGGTGCTTTGCTGCAGGAGGAACTGGTGCACTTCACATAATAGATGGTATCATGAGGCAGGGCAATTATGTGGATATATTGAAGCAACATCTCAAGACACCAGTCAGGAAGTTAAAGCTTTGTCGCAAATGGGTCTTCCAAGTGGACAATGACCCCAAGCATACTTCCAAACTGTAACGGGTGACGCTCTCCTCATCCTCGGATGAGGTGAGGAGAGAAGGATCGGTAGACCAATGCGCAGCGAGGTGTGATGACATAATGAATTTATTGAACAAAACGAACACTGACACGAACTATACTTTAGAAATGATACAAAATAACAAACGGACAACGTAGACGAAACCTGAACATGGAACTTACATAACGACAGGAAGAACACACGAGCAGGAAACAGACTACATCAAAACGAAATACAACCGAAACAATCCCGTGTGGTGCGCAGACACAAACACAGGAGACAATCACCCACAAACAAACAGTGAGAATGCCCTACCTAAATATGACTCTTGATTAGAGGAAAATGCAAACCACCTGCCTCTAATCAAGAGCCATACCAGGCAAACCGAAACCAACATAGAAACAGATAACATAGACTGCCCACCCAAAACACATGCCCTGACCATAAACACATAAAAACTAACATAAATAGGTCAGGACTGTTACAGTACCCCCCCCCCCAAGGTGCGAACGCCGGGCGCACCAGCACAAAGTCCAGGGGAGGGTCCGGGTGGGCAGTTGACCACGGTGGTGGTTCCGGTTCAGGACGCTGTCCCCGCACCACCATAGTCACTCCCCTCTTCTTTCTACCCCTTCCACTGACCACCCAAACATTACCTTCCCCAAAATAAACAGCTAGCACCGGAACAAGGGGCAGCACCGGGACAAGGGGTAGCACCGGGACAAGGGGCAGCACAAAAACAAGGGGCAGCACCAGGATAAGGACCATCACCGGAATAAGGGGCAGCACCGGGACAAGGGGCAGCACCGGGACAAGGGGCAGCACCGGGACAAGGGGCAGCACCGGGACAAGGGGCAGCACCGGGACAAGGGGCAACACCGGGACAAGGGGCAACACCGGGACAAGGGGCAGATCCCGGCTGAAGGACTCTGGCAGGTCCTGTTTGGACGGCTCTGGCAGGTCCATGCAGGCTGACGACTCTCGACGCTCATGGCAGACTGACGGCTCTCGACGCTCATGGCAGACTGACGGCTCTCGACGCTCATGGCAGGCTGACGGCTCTCGACGCTCATGGCAGGCTGACGGCTCTCGACGCTCATGGCAGGCTGACGGCTCTCGACGCTCATGGCAGGCTGACGGCTCTCGACGCTCATGGCGCTCTGACGGCTCTCGACGCTCATGGCGCTCTGACGGCTCTGGCTGCTCATGGCTCTCTGACGGCTCTGGCTGCTCATGGCTCTCTGACGGCTCTGGCTGCTCATGGCTCTCTGACGGCTCTGGCTGCTCATGGCTCTCTGACGGCTCTGGCTGCTCATGGCTCTCTGACGGCTCTGGCTGCTCATGGCTCTCTGACGGCTCTGGCTGCTCATGGCTCTCTGACGGCTCTGGCTGCTCATGGCTCTCTGGCGGCTCTGGCAGATCCTGTCTGGTTGGCGGCTCTGGCAGATCCAGTCTGGTTGGCGGCTCTGGCAGATCCTGTCTGGTTGGCGGCTCTGGCAGATCCTGTCTGGTTGGCGGCTCTGGCAGATCCTGTCTGGCGGGCGGCTCTAGCGGCTCCTGTCTGGCTGACGGCTCTAGCGGCTCCTGTCTGGCGGATGGCTCTGTAGGCTCATGGCAGACGGGCGGCTTTGCAGGCTCATGGCAGACGGGCGGCTTTGCAGGCTCCTGGCAGACGGATGGCTCAGATGGCGCTGGGGAGACGGATGGCTCAGATGGCGCTGGGGAGACGGATGGCTCAGATGGCGCTGGGGAGACGGATGGCTCAGATGGCGCTGGGGAGACGGATGGCTCTGGCCGGATACGGCGCACTGTAGACCTGGTGCGTGGTGCCGGAACTGGAGGCACCGGGCTAATGATAAGCACCTTCCTACTAGTGCGTGGAGCAGGGACAGGGCACACTGAACTCTCAAAGCGTACTCTATACCTGGTGCGTGGTACCGGCACTGGTGGCACCTGGATGAGGGCACGCACCTCAGGACTAGTACGGGGAGAAGTAACAGTGTGTACAGGACTTAGGAGACGCACAGGTGGCTTAGTGCGTGGGGTCGGAACTGGAGGCACTGAACTGGATACACGCACTATAGGGAGAGTGCGTGGAGGAGGAACAGGGCTCTGGAAATGCACCGGTAGCCTAGTGCGTAGTGTAGGCACTGTAGGTACTAGGCTGGGGCGGGGAGGTGGCGCCGGAAATACCGGACCGTGCAGGCGTACTGGCTCTCTTGAGCATTGAGCCTGCCCAACCTTACCTGGTTGAATGCTCCCGGTCGCCCGCCCAGTACGGGGAGGTGGAATAACCCGCACCGGGCTGTGTAGGCGAACCGGGGAAACCATGCGTAAGGCAGGTGCCATGTATGCCGGCCCGAGGAGACGCACTGGAGACCAGACGCGTTGAGCCGGCCTCATGACACCTGGCTCAATGCCCAATCTAGCCCTACCAGTGCGGGGAGGTGGAATAACCCGCACCGGCCTATGCACACGTACAGGAGACACCGTGCGCTCTACTGCGTAACACGGTGTCTGCCCGTACTCCCGCTCTCCACGGTTAGCCTGGGAAGTGGGCGCAGGTCTCCTACCTGCCCTAGGCCCACTACCCTTTAGCCCCCCCCCAAGAATTTTTTTGGAGTTACTCACGGGCTTTTCGGGCTTCCGTGCAAGACGTGTCCCCTCATAATTCCGGTTTCGAGCTTGATTCTCCGGCTTCCATCCACATCTCCTAGCTGCCTCCTTAAACCACCGCTCCTGGGCTGTGGCTGCCTCACTCTTCTCACGAGAGCAGCGATGTTCTCCAGTTTGCGCCCAGGGTCCTCTACCGTCCAAAATCTCCTCCCAAGTCCAGAAATTCCTGTTGCTCCTTCGAGCATTCCCATACCGCTTGGTCTCTGTATTTAGGTGGGTGATTCTGTAATAGGTGTCGCTTTCCTCATCCTCGGATGAGGTGAGGAGAGAAGGATCGGTAGACCAATGCGCAGCGAGGTGTGATGACATAATGAATTCATTGAACAAAACGAACACTGACACGAACTATACTTTAGAAATGATACAAAATAACAAACGGACAACGTAGACGAAACCTGAACATGGAACTTACATAACGACAGGAAGAACACACGAGCAGGAAACAGACTACATCAAAACGAAATACAACCGAAACAATCCCGTGTGGTGCGCAGACACAAACACAGGAGACAATCACCCACAAACAAACAGTGAGAATGCCCTACCTAAATATGACTCTTGATTAGAGGAAAATGCAAACCACCTGCCTCTAATCAAGAGCCATACCAGGCAAACCGAAACCAACATAGAAACAGATAACATAGACTGCCCACCCAAAACACATGCCCTGACCATAAACACATAAAAACTAACATAAATAGGTCAGGACTGTTACACAAACTTGTGGCAAAATGGCTTAAGGACAACAAAGTCAAGGTATTGGAGTGGCCATCACAAAGCCCTGACCGCAATCCTATAGAAAATTTGTGGGCAGAACTGAAAAAGCGTGTTTGAGCAAGGAGGCCTGCAAACCTGACTCAGTTACACCAGCTCTGTCAGGAGGAATGGGCCAAAATTCACCCAACTTATTGTGGGAAGCTTGTGGAAGGCTACCCGAACCGTTTGACCCAAGTTAAACAATTTAAAGGCAATGCTACCAAATACTAATTGAGTGTATGTAAACTTCTGACCCACTGGGAATGGCGATGAAAGAAATAAAAGCTCAAATAAATAATTCTCTCTACTATTATTCTGACATTTCACATTCTTAAAATAAAGTGGTGTTCCTAACTGACCTAAGACAGGGAATTATTACTAGCAATAAATGTCAGGACGTTGGCTAAGGTGTATGTAAACGTCTGACTTCAACTGTATATACTGAATATGCATACATACTGTATGTATTAGTGCACATACATGTATGTGTCAGTGCTATGACAAACTGCCGTGGACTCCACCGCACACTGAACATGCAAAATACACAAGTTAGTAGTGTTTCACATTTATCACATCTGTGTATCGGTGGAGTGTATAAGAGCTAATCATTTGATGGTTTGTGTGTAGAGTTTTGATGCAAAAACACAACTTTGAGAAGAGTTCAAATAGTTTTGAATTAAGTGTTTGGTTTTGCAAGAGATGTGTGACGTTTTGCATGTTGTGTGTTTTGGGGTTTTGTGTGCAGAGTCTTGAGAAAAGGAGCCAGAGTTTCAGAAATCATGTGTAAGCAATTGTCAAAAACTGTAACAGCATTTTTCCAAAATAGCATCTACCACATTCCATCATACAGGGAAACAGACTTTTTCCAGATTGGCAGCAACCACCTTCAGAGACTACGTTTCATCCCATGTAGGAGCTACACCTATTTAGCACATTTCCGGGATACTATTGTCCGGCCAAATTTCCAATGTGGAAACTGTCAGTTTATTGAGAATCTACTGTAGTTCTGAGCTGGAGGTCCAGAGTAAGCAAATTGAGACATTGCAGTGTATCCTGGTTAGGTCGCACTCTAAGACCTTTTCCTTTACTACTCCTGAGCCTGGTCTTTGTGCCACCGTGTTGCCACTGACTGGCCAGGGTTGCCCTGCAGAGACCCCTCCCTAGTGAACGCATCACTACCCCCCCCCCCTCCCCCCCTTTGGAGAATAAAGGAGCAAGGACTCTTTATGAGGAGCTGGTGGATGCCACGGTTATCGATCCTGCATTCCAGCATTTATTTGGGATGCAATTTCTGAGGCTGGTAACTTTAATGAACTTCTCCTCTGCAGCAGAGGTAACTCTGGGTCTTCCTTTCCTGTGGCGGTCCTCATTAGAGCCAGTTTCATCATGACTGACCTTCATGTCTTATAGTAATTACGAACTGCTGTTTCTCTTTGCTTATTTGAGCTGTTCTTGCCATAACATGGACTTGGTCTTTTACAAAATAGGGCTATCTTCTGTATACCACCCCTACCTTGTCACAACACAATTGATTGGCTCAAATGCATTAAGAAGGAAAGAAATTCCACAAATTAAATTTTAACAAGGCAAACCTGTTAATTGAAATGCATTCCAGATGACTACCTCATTAAGCTGGTTGAGAGAATGTTAAGAATGTGCAAAGCTGTCATCGGGGCAATGGGTGGATCTTGTCAATGCTTTGGAAACTACAATTAAATGTGCTGCTTTGTTTGTGTATCTGTCAAAAGCTTTTTACACTATTGATCATGCTGTTTATTGAATAAGTTGTCCTTGATAGGCCTGAGCTCTGACGCCTGTTATTGGTTTCATGATTATCTTAGTGATAGATGGGGTTAAGTCAGTATTTCTTGAAGTATATAAATGTGTGGGCTATACTCGGCCTTGTCTCAGGGTGGTAAGTTGGTGGTTGAAAGTATCCCTCTAGTGGTGTGGGGGCTGTGCTTTGGCAAAATGGGTGGGGTTTTATCCTTCCTGTTTGGCCCTGTCCGGGAGTATCATCAGATGGGGCCACAGTGTCTCCTGACCCCTCCTGTCTCAGCCTCCAGTATTTATGCTGCAGTAGTTTATGTGTATGTCTAGGGTCAGTTTGTTATATCTGGAGTACTTCTCCTGTCTTTTCCGGTGTCCTGTGTGAATTTAAGTATGCTCTCTCTAATTCTCTCTTTCTCTCTTTCAGAGGACCTGAGCCCTAGGACCATGCCTCAGGACTACCTGGCATGATGACTCCTTGCTGTCCCCAGTCCACCTGGTCATGCTGCTGCTCCAGTTTCAACTGTTCTGCCTGTGGCTATGGAACCCTGACCTGTTCACCAGACCTGCTGTTTTCAACTCTCTAGAGACAGCAGGAGCGGTAGAGATACCCTTTATGATCGGCTATGAAAAGCCAACTGACATTTATTCTTGAGGTCCTGACTTGCTGCACCCTCGACAACTTCTGTGATTATCATTATTTGACCATGCTGGTCATTTATGAACATTTGAACATCTTGGCCATGTTCTGTTATAATCTCCACTCGGCACAGCCAGAAGAGGACTGGCCACCCCTCATAGCCTGGTTCCTCTCTATGTTTCTTCCTAGGTTTTGGCCTTTCTAGGGAGCTTTTCCTAGCCACCGTGCTTCTACACCTGCATTGTTTGCAGTTTGGGGTTTTAGGCTGGGTTTCTGTACAGCACTTTGAGATATCAGCTGATGTAAGAAGGGCTATATAAATACATTTGATTTGATTTGTACCACATGGATCGATTTTGGGCCTTGTTCTCTTCGCTATATACTGTATATAAACACCATTGGTCAATCTGTTAAAAATGGTAAACTTCATCTCTATGTGGTTGATACTACTATGTAATGTATGTTATTGCCCCGACTGTTGATCTGGCTGTATCAAAACTACAGTCAGATTTTATAGCTATGCAGGAGTCCCTTGCTGATTTAAAACTTGTGCTTAATATAGGCAAAACTAAATACATGTTGTTTTTAGACTCTCGTAAGAAGTTTTCAGATGAACTACATGTTGACTCATTAGATGGTTATCCAATCGAATGATGTTCCCTCAATTCTTAGGCATTTGGATTGATATGGATTTGACGTTTGAAAAACATATAGATGAGCCAGTTAAGAAGCTAAGATTTAATATTGGCTTTTTCTACAGAAAGAGATCGTACCTTTCTCTAAACACTAGAAAGCAGATTATTCAGTCAACCTTTTTATCTGTTCTTGATAATGGTGATATTATTTATCAAAGTGAGGCTGCTACTACTCTTAAACCTTTAGATGCCTTTAGATCTCCCATAGTGCCCTTTGTTTTGTTACAGTTTTGATACTCATCCCTGCATCCTGTATCAAAAAGGTTGTCTGGACTTCGCTAAAGCCGTGTAGAGCTCTACATTACTCTTTTTTTTGTTTACAAGGCCCTACTTCATTAACTTCCGTCTTATCTAACTTTGCTGTTGAAGTATAGACACCTAGCCTAACCCGTCCTGTTAGGAGGGGGGGAGGCAGTTTTGCAAGTTAACCCCCACATCATAAATTACGTAAAGAGACTCTCCCTGGCCATGCAGTATGGAGAGAGAGTTTCACAGTAAGACAAAGAGATCCTTCCGCCCAATTCTACTCCATCCCAGAATTTGAGAACTGAACAAAATTACTATTTTTGAGAATGTGTAAACGATCAGTGGAGAAGCCAGCTACGACCCGGTCTGTTTTGTTTCATGTTTGTGACCTCATGAAAGACAATACAGCCACATTACCCTAACTCTGTTTATACAGGTGCCTCAGTTATGAGGTTTGCATCTAATTCTTGTATAAAATGAATGAGTAAAGATTAAACTATTTGCGAAATTATTTAATGTGATGTGAACTTTTAAAATTAGAAAATCATCTTCCCTATAAAATGTAACTAAGTCAGCAGCCACGCCCAAGTGAATAGGCATTGGTTGGAAATGATGAACCAACCCCTTTCTACATTTCTATAAAAGTCCCCGTGACCCAAAGTCACCTAAGTTCCAAAATAACAGGAAGACTTGACCTCACGTTTAAAAAGGGCTAATTTCTCATTTCAACCATACAGGCCAGGAAATGTGAGAGCTTGCGCCACACGTGAAATGGTATGAACTCTGAACTATTGATCACCTAAAGAAGAAGTGCATACTAAACTAGAAAATATCAGACTGCAGCTGAACATATGCACAAATCTAGTAGGAGAACACTGACCGACGTGGACCAATCTCCAGAGTGAGATGAACCTCTCAGACCAAAGATTCCACAAAGAACAGGGCAAACCAGAGCCTCACATCACCAGCTTCACGTAAATACAATGCATTGCTTTTCCGAATGAGCGATCATAAGTGGCATATGTATTTATGTGAGAATATCTTCCCAGGTCCGATAAAGACCAATGTTCCTTAGTCTTCCTTCCAAACCCCCCTTCTCTTCTCTCTGAATCTATCATGTTAACCAAACTGTTTTTGTTTAGTTTAATCACGTAATAATAATTACAGAGAATTTATTTGATAAAATAATAGTCTTCAACTTTAATGATGCCAAAGACACGACACCACTGAGTGTTAATTTCCCTCCAACAGAGTTAATTTAACTCCTGAATCAACACTAGAAATATAACACTGAAAAATCAACACTAGAAATGTTACAATGAAAAATCAACACTGGCCAATTTGCTGTGTATAGCTTAGTACTAATAGCTTAGTACTTATTGTACTAAGACAAGAAGCGACACAAATGAGTCACATTTCCCAGATATTTGGGTCTTGACTCCGTGTTCTTGTCTCCAATCTGCAGCTGCTGATGGATTTGTCTCCATTGGGTCATAAAAAATGTACTGAAATAGCAAGTCTGCTATCGGTTTTCAACATCAAAGACTTACGGTTAACAATATGATCGCACATTGGCTTAATGTCTTGCTGCATCTCACTCAATCTCCAGGGGTAACTGTCATAGAGGTGTCATTGTGGAACGAGTGCCAGCGTTCGATGCTTGATTTGCCTGTGATAGTGTTGTGCTGCAAGCCTTTCCTCTATGGTGCCTCGCCAACACTCTCCTCGGTCTCCATGCAGGGAAAGAGGGGTGATGTAGGCCATATGAAATGTGACCCTGGCACGCTGTACAGCTGTTGTATAACGGTTCATTAGAATCGAATCATTCACCCGAGCTGTCTGAGCTAAGGGACGACTGTCACATTGTCCTCGTTATGACTTCAGAGTAGCTGCACCGAAAGAAGGAAAAAAACATGTTTTATCACCTCTTAAGAAATTAAGAGACGTGGCAGATAAAAAAAATAAAAAAACATTTTATTGAGGCAATGTTGTTTATGCCAATGTTGCTGTGTAAAGACAAGCAAGGCTTCACCTTTCTGTTTTTACAGGTACAAGAGGTGGCTGGAGCGTTTTCAACATGTGTGAGCTAATAACCCAAAGGCAAAAAATCTGAGGGCTTTTTAATCACTGGGCCAGTGTCCATGGATAGAAAGGGGGATCAGGGGACATTGTTAAGCACTGGGCCAGTGTCCATCGATAAAAAGGGGGATCAGGGGACATTGTTAAGCACTGGGCCAGTGTCCATGGATAGAAGGGGGATCAGGGGACATTGTTAATCACTGGGCCAGTGTCCATGGATAGAAGGGGGATCAGGGGACATTGTTAAGCACTGGGCCAGTGTCCATGGATAGAAAGGGGGATCAGTGGACATTGTTAAGCACTGGGCCAGTGTCCATGGATAGAAGGGGGATCAGGGTACATTGTTAAGCACTGGGCCAGTGTCCATGGATAGAAGGGGGATTGGGGGACATTGTTAAGCACAGTGTCGGTGTCCATGGATAGAAGGGGGATCAGGGTACATTGTTAAGCACTGGGCCAGTGTCCATGGATAGAAGGGGGATTGGGGGACATCGTTAAGCACTGGGCCAGTGTCCATGGATAGAAGGGGGATCAGGGTACATTGTTAAGCACTGGGCCAGTGTCCATCGATAGAAGGGGGATCAGGGTACATTGTTAATCACTGGGCCAGTGTCCATCGATAGAAGGGGGATCAGGGGACATTGTTAAGCACTGGGCCAGTGTCCATGGATAGAAGGGGGATTGGGGGACATTGTTAATCACTGGGCCAGTGTCCATGGATAGAAGGGGGATCAGGGTACATTGTTAAGCACTGGGCCAGTGTCCATGGATAGAAGGGGGATCAGGGTACATTGTTAATCACTGGGCTAGTGTCCATGGATAGAAGGGGGATCGGGGGACATTGTTAATCACTGGGCCAGTGTCCATGGATAGAAGGGGGATTGGGGGACATTGTTAATTACTGGGCCAGTGTCCATGGTTAGAAGGGGGGTCGGGTACATTGTTAAGCACTGGGCCAGTATGACACACTCCTCCAAGGGGGCACAGTGGGTGTGCTAGCCAGGAAAAGGATGAGGATACGGTAGCGCGCAGATAATTTAACCTTTAGGCTTCGCCACATCAAGCTCATGGCCTTTCACCTACTAAAGAGAGCCCTCCTGAACCGTTCACTTCTACCTATTCTCCATTATGTACGCTGTTTTCAGATATTGAGGTATTTTTAGACAGTCTGCTTCTATAAAGGATGCTGGTATACAATGTGTTGGTCCGAAGCCAACTCGAACCTTGGCTCATTCAGCCCCAGCCAGAATAAATAAAGAGAGAAGCATAAATGGATGTCCAGGCTGGCTGGAGTGCAGTACAGTCCATGTGGGGTGCTGGTCAGGAACTTTTTTGCTGAGACACTTGTGTTCTATATTTACTCCATTTGAACACATTCTTCTGTGTTGGTGGGGGAGGATGAGGAGGAGAGATATTCTCGCTTCCAAAGCCTTGCGTCTTGTCACGTATACAACATTCCACACGCAGATAGCTACGCAGCAAACAGAGTACCCCCCCTCCCATTCCAAGTCCACTTCAGGCTACAAACAGAGTGTGTTTGTGTGTGTGTGTGTGTGTGTGGGGGGGGGGGGGTTGGTGCGCTTACCCTATGTTTGTGTGCATGTGTAACCTCTGACCTCATATAAATCCTGCTGTAGAAGGCAGAATGCAAACCACTCACCTTTTAACTTGGCTATTTATTTCTATTGTTCAGGGATATTTATAACTGGATGGGTTTGATTTCCCTGCAGTGGCCTAAGCCTGGCCTTCCTGTGAAAGAGCAGGGCAGACTCAAGTTAGAAACTCTGATTGGATCCAGATTCCTTTGTCTCAAACTCAGATTCTTTGAGCCCTCACAGAATCCAACACAATGCTGCAACCTTGTTGTTGTATTACCCTTGTTACAAAAAGCCAGTGATAACTGAACCCACATGTGCCATTGTGATGCCACCGGACAGGTGATAGTAGTGTCTACATGACCCCTTAATTCTGTATGTTCTCTGGCTATATTTCATGGTTTGCCACTTTATGAGAGGACGTGTTACATGTGTTTGAAATAGGCATAAATGTTTTCTATTCCAGTTTTTTATAGCTGTTTACAATGTTGTGGCCCCCTATCACCACAAATTTGCTGCATTGGTATCAGAAGTCTGATGGCACTATGGTGTCTATTAAATTGCCAACATTTTTATTTAAAAAAATGTGTTGTCGTTAAGGGTTCTACTACCAAATATATTTATATTTAATTAAATACATTATTTTTATTATTTATTTTACCAGGAAAAGCCCATTGAGACCCAGAGTCTATTTTTCAAGGGAGACCGGGCCAAGAAGTCAGATACAATCAATTTATTACAGAATTAAAACATACAACGATACAATACAATAACATGATCCAGAATATAAAAAGCATTTGCACTCCTCTGTAACAGTCTCCTATCAATATTTTGGCACTAACATATCCAGATAAAGCATGGATTGTAGACTATTCCATGCGTCTGGTGCACAAGAAGAGAAGACAGTCTTGCCCAATACTGTGAATGTCCTGGGGACTTTAAGTAGCAACCACCTAGCAGACCGGGTATGGTAACTGCTGGTGGTGAAGGAGACCAGACTACAGAGGTAAAGAGGGAGTTTACCCAAAAGGGCTTTGTAAATGAAAACATACAAATGTATCTTTCTGTGCATATAAAGTGAGGTCCAGCCTACCATTTGGTACAATGTGCAATGGTAGGTGAGTGACTTGGCATTTGTAATAAAGCGCAAGGATGCATGATAAACAGAGTCCAGTCTCTGTAAGACGGAGGAGGTTGCATGATAAACAGAGTCCAGTCTCTGTAAGACGGAGGAGGTTGCATGATAAACAGAGTCCAGTCTCTGTAAGACGGAGGAGGTTGCATGATAAACAGAGTCCAGTCTCTGTAAGACAGAAGAGGTTGCATGATAAACAGAGTCCAGTCTCTGTAAGACGGAGGAGGCTGCATGATAAACAGAGTCCAGTCTCTGTAAGACAGAGGAGGCTGCATGATAAACAGAGTCCAGTCTCTGTAAGACAGAAGAGGTTGCATGATAAACAGAGTCCAGTCTCTGTAAGACGGAGGAGGCTGCATGATAAACAGAGTCCAGTCTCTGTAAGACAGAAGAGGTTGCATGATAAACAGAGTCCAGTCTCTGTAAGACGGAGGAGGCTGCATGATAAACAGAGTCCAGTGTCTGTAAGACAGAGGAGGTTGCATGATAAACAGAGTCCAGTCTCTGTAAGACAGAAGAGGTTGCATGATAAACAGAGTCCAGTGTCTGTAAGACGGAGGAGGCTGCATGATAAACAGAGTCCAGTCTCTGTAAGACAGAGGAGGTTGCATTATAAACAGAGTCCAGTCTCTGTAAGACAGAAGAGGTTGCATGATAAACAGAGTCCAGTCTCTGTAAGACGGAGGAGGTTGCATGATAAACAGAGTCAAGTCTCTGTAAGACAGAGGAGGTTGCATGATAAACAGAGTCCAGTCTCTGTAAGACGGAGGAGGCTGCATGATAAACAGAGTCCAGTCTCTGTAAGACAGAGGAGGCTGCATGATAAACAGAGTCCAGTCTCTGTAAGACAGAAGAGGTTGCATGATAAACAGAGTCCAGTCTCTGTAAGACGGAGGAGGCTGCATGATAAACAGAGTCCAGTCTCTGTAAGACAGAAGAGGTTGCATGATAAACAGAGTCCAGTCTCTGTAAGACGGAGGAGGCTGCATGATAAACAGAGTCCAGTGTCTGTAAGACAGAGGAGGTTGCATGATAAACAGAGTCCAGTCTCTGTAAGACAGAAGAGGTTGCATGATAAACAGAGTCCAGTGTCTGTAAGACGGAGGAGGCTGCATGATAAACAGAGTCCAGTCTCTGTAAGACAGAAGAGGTTGCATGATAAACAGAGTCCAGTCTCTGTAAGACGGAGGAGGCTGCATGATAAACAGAGTCCAGTCTCTGTAAGACAGAGGAGGTTGCATTATAAACAGAGTCCAGTCTCTGTAAGACAGAAGAGGTTGCATGATAAACAGAGTCCAGTCTCTGTAAGACGGAGGAGGTTGCATGATAAACAGAGTCAAGTCTCTGTAAGACAGAGGAGGTTGCATGATAAACAGAGTCCAGTCTCTGTAAGACGGAGGAGGTTGCATGATAAACAGAGTCCAGTCTCTGTAAGACAGAGGAGGCAGCATGATAAACATAGTCCAGTCTCTGTAAGACGGAGGAGGTTGCATGATAAACAGAGTCCAGTCTCTGTAAGACAGAAGAGGTTGCATGATAAACAGAGTCCAGTCTCTGTAAGACAGAAGAGGTTGCATGATAAACAGAGTCCAGTCTCTGTAAGACGGAGGAGGCTGCATGATAAACAGAGTCCAGTCTCTGTAAGACAGAGGAGGTTGCATGATAAACAGAGTCCTGTCTCTGTAAGACAGAAGAGATTGCATGATAAACAGAGTCCAGTCTCTGTAAGACGGAGGAGGCTGCATGATAAACAGAGTCCAGTCTCTGTAAGACAGAAGAGGTTGCATGATAAACAGAGTCCAGTCTCTGTAAGACGGAGGAGGCTGCATGATAAACAGAGTCCAGTCTCTGTAAGACAGAGGAGGTTGCATGATAAACAGAGTCCAGTCTCTGTAAGACAGAAGAGGTTGCATGATAAACAGAGTCCAGTCTCTGTAAGACGGAGGAGGCTGCATGATAAACAGAGTCCAGTCTCTGTAAGACAGAAGAGGTTGCATGATAAACAGAGTCCAGTCTCTGTAAGACGGAGGAGGCTGCATGATAAACAGAGTCCAGTCTCTGTAAGACAGAGGAGGTTGCATGATAAACAGAGTCCAGTCTCTGTAAGACAGAAGAGGTTGCATGATAAACAGAGTCCAGTCTCTGTAAGACGGAGGAGGTTGCATGATAAACAGAGTCCAGTCTCTGTAAGACGGAGGAGGTTGCATGATAAACAGAGTCCAGTCTCTGTAAGACAGAAGAGGTTGCATGATAAACAGAGTCCAGTCTCTGTAAGACGGAGGAGGTTGCATGATAAACAGAGTCCAGTCTCTGCTAGACAGAGGAGGTTGCATGATAAACAGAGTCCAGTCTCTGTAAGACAGAAGAGGTTGCATGATAAACAGAGTCCAGTCTCTGTTAGACAGAAGAGGTTGCATGATAAACAGAGTCCAGTCTCTGTAAGACGGAGGAGGCTGCATGATAAACCGAGTCCAGTCTCTGTAAGACAGAGGAGGTTGCATGATAAACAGAGTCCAGTCTCTGTAAGACAGAAGAGGTTGCATGATAAACAGAGTCCAGTCTCTGTAAGACAGAAGAGGTTGCATGATAAACAGAGTCCAGTCTCTGTAAGACAGAAGAGGTTGCATGATAAACATAGTCCAGTCTCTGTAAGACAGAG
Organism: Salvelinus fontinalis; assembly: GCF_029448725.1. Taxonomy (NCBI): domain Eukaryota; kingdom Metazoa; phylum Chordata; class Actinopteri; order Salmoniformes; family Salmonidae; genus Salvelinus; species Salvelinus fontinalis. The sequence continues at coordinate 6,243,452 of NC_074669.1, forward strand.
GAGGCTGCATGATAAACAGAGTCCAGTCTCTGTAAGACGGAGGAGGCTGCATGATAAACAGAGTCCAGTCCCTGTAAGACAGATGATGCTGCATGATAAACAGAGTCCAGTCTCTGTAAGACAGAAGAGGTTGCATGATAAACAGAGTCCAGTCTCTGTAAGACAGATGAGGCTGCATGCATATACAACAAGTCACCATAATTAATTACAGAGAGAAAAGTGGCCTGAACAAGGTTCTTTCTAGCCAGAAGCAGGAAGCAAGTCTTATTACCAAAATTAAATTAAATGTAAGCTTTGTCACAAGATTATCCATATGAACTTTAAAGGACAACTTGTCGTCCAACCAAATACCTAGGTATTTGTAGGATGACACTTTTTCAATGGATAAGCCACCAGATGTGACAATGCTAACGTTCTCTGGCAGAGTTCTAGCTCTAGTAGATGTCATGGATTTAGTTTTTGTATATTCAAGACCAGTTTGAGACCATGAAGGGAGGCCTGCAGTGACTGAAAAGCAGTCTGGAGCTCTTCAACAGCCTTAACCAGAGAAGGAGCACATTAATATTTGACTGTATCATCTGCATATAGATGTAACTTTGCTGGTTGCATCCCATTTCCCAAAACATTAATAAAAAATTGAGAACAACACAGGAGCTACAATGGAACCCTGGGGCACAACTCTATTCATCTCAAGAAAGCTAGACTTGTGATTGTCAGTATATACACATTGTGTTCTGTCAAAAAGATAGTTGCTAAACCAATTTGCTGCCCCTTCAATGAGACCAATGTTTCTGAGTCTAGCTTGCAACAATTTTGAATCAAATGTCTTTTATAAATCCACAAACAGAGCAGCACAATGTTGCTTTTTATCAAGTGTATTACTTGGCAAAAGTATTATATTTTGATACATTGGTCTTTTAGATAATGTTTTGTATTTTAACGTATCTTTATCTCTGTTTATGAGCTGAGGGAGGACATCTGTTTGTATCACTGACCTGAACAAAACATTTCTGTGGACATTTTAACATAAGCCTACTGTAGAGACAAATGCTGTACAGATACTATGATATACTCTTTCCATCTCGCCAGATGCGTGTTTAAGGTCACTCAGCTTTTACTACATCTGAATGCAGGTTGCAAGGGAATAAAAAGTCAGACTCTGGTTTTGCTTCATTACGCACACACCTGCCCTGAGGAGTCCTCGGAGTTGTGTCTCTATTTTTCATTTATTTCGATAGGCTAGGGGACAGTGCTAGTAACAGTGGCTTGACTGCGGCTGGTTTGGTTCCCTTGAGGAGACGACAGGCTGCAGGCCTTGAGGCGAGTAGAAGCCCTGCCGTGGCAAGCCTTTACTCCCTCTACCCCCTGGCCTGCAGACGGAGAAGGACGTAATTGCAGACAGCAATTAGTGGGTGTTTTCTGATATAGGCATTTCTTGATATCAAGTCACACACATTGATACTCGCCATTGGTCCGTGGATGTTTCTTTCGTATTGGGGACAATAGTTATTGGCAACTGTAGCATTGTAGCTAAGCCAAACTAGAACCCTTTTCCTAACCTTAACCTCAGCCTCCTAACCTGCCACGCTAATTCATCTAACCTGCCATGCTAATTCACCTAACCTGACACGTTATTTATCCTAACCTGCCACATTAGTTATCCTAACCTACTATGTAAACAAATAATCTGTGTCTCATAACACTGGAAGTGACCAATGGCTGGTATCAAAGGCCGTTTTCTGATATCAGAGAACACCCACATCATGAAACGGCCCGAATTGTGGTCTTCAATTACACCATATTCTGCAGGCCTCCTCCCCTGCTTTCTGTCTCCCCATCTGCCTTCCTCAGGCCACAAATGACCAGATAAGGACCAGCTGACCGCCAACCACCCGGAGCAGTTTCACCAGAAGGACACACCAGACCAGACCAGATGCAGAGAACACCAGCTCAACCAGGGCACGGAGGAATAAAGCCCTTTAAAGATACCAACCCACGGTCTATGGTTATGTAGTGTAAGTCAAAGTTAAAACATGTCCGCTGACAGTCCTGAAGTCTTTGTAAAGGCAGAGCATGTGGCATTAAAGACTAATAATATTGTAATGTCCTTAATCACTAAGTGAACTGAGATATGGACTTCTTTGTGTAATGGTTAAAAATACTTTATGAGGTGTTATTGCATAACACTAAGTGTTAGGTCCCTAACACTGACAAAGTGTAACAGCGTCACCATTAATAAGCACAGTGTTAATTTAACACTGAAAAGTTTGGACCCTTATAGGCACTTAAATTTAACACTGTCGGTGTTGATTTAACACAGGAGACTTTGCTGGGGGCCTTAGAGATTCATTAATCTTCTCCTAGGACACTATAATGGCGAAAGTGGGGATGGCTGCCGTTTTACGGGCTCCTATCCAACAGTGGTATTTTGTGTGTTTTTTCACATTGTTTATAACTTATTTTTATATAATGTTACTGCTACCGTCTCTTATGTCCGACAAGAGCTTCTGGGCATCAGAACAGCAATTACTCACCTTGACCTGGATAAATATTTTTTCTTTAATGAGTCCGATGCAAAGGATATACTGCTTCTCCGAGACCAGGTCCAAATCCCCGTCATTCGCATGGAAATACAGGGGGCGGAGATCGGGGTGCCTTGTGAGAATTTGTCGGCGAGTGGGTAACTCGCCTCAACCATCTGTTTTATTTGAAAACGTGCAATCACTTGAGAATAAACTCGATGATCTCCGTTCGAGACTACCGAGTCGAGGCTGAACGACGACACTGATAATATACAGTTGGCTGGGTTTTCCATGCATCGGCAGGACAGAACAGCTACGTCTGGTAAGATGAGAGGTGGTGGTGTATGTCTATTTGTCCATAACAGCTAGTGTGTGATGTCTATCATTAAGGAGGTCTCGAGGTATTGCTCGCCTGATTTAGAGTACCTCATGATAAGCTGTAGACCACACGCTCTGCCAAAGAGGGTTGTCATATATATTTTTCATTGCCATCTATTTACCACCACAAACCGATGCTGGCACTAAGACCGCACTCAACGAGCTGTATAAGGCCATAAGCAAACAAGAAAATGCTCATCCAGAAGCGGCGCTCCTAGTGGCTGGGGACTTTAATGCAGGCAAACTTAAATCCGTTTTACCTCATTTCTACCAGCATGTCACATGTCGAACCAGAGGAGAAAAAAACTCTAGACCACCTTTACTCCACACCCAGAGATGCATACAAAGCTCTCCCTCGCCCCTCCATTTGGCAAATCTCATTTGGCAAATATGTTCCGGGATTCATCCAATGGCATTGCTCAGTCACTGGCTTCATCAATAAGTGCATCGATGACGTCGTCCCCACAGTGACCGTACGTACATATCCCAATCAAAAGCCATGGATTACAGGCAACATCCTCAGCGAACTAATGGCCAGAGCTACCGCTTTCAAGGAGCGGGACACTAATCCGGACGCTTATAATAAATTCCACTATGCCCTCAGCTGAAGCATCAAACAGGCAAGGCGTCAATACAGGACTACGATTGAATCCTACTACACCGGCTCTGATGCTCGTTATATGTAGCAGGGCTTGCAAACTATTACGGACTACAAGGGGAAATCCAGCAGCGAGCTGCCCAGTGACTCGAACCTACCAGACGAGCTAAATGCCTTTAATGCTCACTTCGAGGCAAGCAACACTGAAGCATGCATGAGAGCACCAGCTGTTCCAGATGACTGTGTGATCACGCTATCCGTAACCGATGTGACCAAGACCTTTAAACAGGTCAACATTCACAAGTCTGCGGGGCCAAATGGATTACCAGGACGGGTACTCAGAGCATGCGCGGACCAACTGGCAAGTGTCTTCCCTGACATTTTCAACCTCTCCCTGACCGACTCTGTAATACCTGCATGTTTCAAGCAGACCACCATAGTCCCTGTGCCCAAGAAAGCGAGGGGAACTTGCCTAAATGACTACCGCCCCGTACCACTCATGTTGGTAGTCATGAAGTGCTTTGAAAGGCTGGTCATGGCTCACATCAACACCATCGTCCCTGAAACCCTTGACCCACTCCAATTCGCATACCGCCTCAACAGATCCACAGATGACGCAATCTCAATCGCACTCCACACTGCCCTTTCCCACCTGAACGAAAGGAACACCTAAGTGAGAATGCTGTTCATTGACTAGAGCTCAGCGTTCAACACCATAGTGCTCACAAAGCTCATCACTAAGCTAAGGACCCTGGAACTAAACACCTCCCTCTGCAACTGAATCCTGGACTTTCTGAGGGGCCACCCCCAGGTAGTAAGAGTAGGCAACAACACTTAGTCCCCTCCTGTATTCCCTGTTCACCCACGACTGCGTGGCCAAACACAATTCCAACACCATCATTAAGTTTGCTGACGACACAACAGTGGTAGGCCTGATCACTGACAACAATGACATGGCCTATAGGGAGGAGGTCAGAGAACTGGCAGTGTGGTGCCAGGACAACAACCTCTTCCTCAATGTGAGCAAGACAAAGGAGCTGATCGTGGACTACAGGAAAAGGTGGGCCGAACAGGCCCCCATTAACATCAACAGGGCTGTAGTGGAGCAGGTCGAGAGTTTCAAGTTCCTTGGTGTCCACATCACCAACGAACTATCATGGTCCAAACACACCAAGACAGTCATGAAGAGGGCACAACAACACCTTTCCCCCCTCAGGAGACTGAAAAGATTTGGCACAGGTCCCTAGATACTCAAAAAGTTCTACAGCTGCACCATCAAGAGAATCCTGACCGGTTGCATCACCGCCTGGTATGACACCTGCTCGGCATCTGATCGTAAGGCGCTACAGAGGGTAGTATGAATGGCCCAGTACATCACTGGGGCCAAGCTTCCTGCCATCCAGGGCCTATATAATAGGCGGTGTCAGAGGAACGCCCGAAAAAATTGTCAAAAACTCCAGTCACCCAAGTCATAGACTGTTCTCTCTGCTATCGCACGGCAAGCAGCACCGGAGCACCAAGTCTAGGTCCAAAAGGCTTCTTAACAGCTTCTAACCCCAAGCCATAAGAATGCTGAACAATTAATGAAATGGTCATCCAGACTAATTACACTGACCCCCCCCCCCCCCCCCCCCTTGGCACATGTGACAAATAACATTTGATTTGATGGAGTAAAACAGTGTATACCCATCTATTTGCATATCCTACGCTCCAAACAGCCAGAGCAGTTCCAGAGAGACTCAAGGCTCCTTAACTTGGAGTACCCCTTCAAAGCAAATACCTGAAATTCCTTCGCCTTCCCAAATTGTCTGTATTTGCAGGCTTTTTCCACCCCTCCGTATCTTGCTCTGCAGATACACTGAGACACAAGTTCACACACAGACCCCCAATGGATTCCATCTTTGTGGATACAGTGAGACACGCTCTCTCTCACACACACACACACACCCCCCGATAGATTCCAGATCAGAGGGGGAATTTATTGCATTCTCTGTTTCGCATCACGTCCCTGGAATGTAGTACTCAGGCTACAGGCCTCATAACCCCCGAGCTGATGAATTTGAGGAGGTTTAAGGAGGCATGATGGGATGCAGACTCCGCTGGGGGTGGAGGGGGGAAGGAGGGGGTTTGACGGAGCGCTTCCGGAGTGGTGCTTGGCGTTAATGACAAGCTGCCCTGTTGCTTAAAGCAGTGTTAGTACAGCTGTGGTGTGTGTGAAGCGCATCTGGAGTAAATCTTCAGGTTTTGTTCCTGACTGCCCCCTCGCTCTTTTCACTCAAGCAAATGAACAACGATTGCACGATATGCAAGGCAGACAGAGTCAATTAAATAGTTCATTAGGGGGATCTATTGTGGGGAACAGATTAGCTTGATTGATTGTCTTTTGAGAGTTTGTGATGTTTAGAGTTTACACCTGTTTAGAGTTTATTCTTCCCTCCATCTCTTTGTTTTTTCACTTGACCTGCTGCCTCTTTGCAGCCAAAGAATAAGTGGCGTTGCCACTTACTAGAAAAAAAAGAGGCCCTTCGGGATCTTCTAGTCCAGAGATTTTGGCCAGAAAATCTATGAAAATGATATTTATTTAAAATATGAAAGAATGTTAAAGTTTTTCAGCAGATAAATACTAAACAATGCAGATAATATTGGTTTACACAGGCAGCCCAATTCTGATCTTTTGACCAATCAGTTTAGCTCTTTCTACAATAATTGGGCAAAAGATCAGAACTGGGCTGCCTGTGTAAACGTAGGCGTAAGGAGAAGACAAGAATCTATTTTATTTTGGAAAGTGGTGGGTTTGGGCGGTGTAGTAATGGAAATAGGGCCCCCCGAAACATCACTGAAGACACGCATGTGCGCATGCACACACATACAGCTGACAGCATAACAGGTTGTATTCATGACATAGTTTACTTTATTTAATGTTGTAGGGATCAGCAAATAGATTCAGTTCCGGTTCCATTTTTTCTTTAGCGGATGGTCGGAGGGTCGGAACATAACTACAGATAAATTGTAGACTGTAAATTGACCGCAAGAAGCCCAAACATATCTAATATTTGACTAAAACAATTTCAAAACTTGCTTACATTTGTATACTATCATGTCTCTATTATGCATGGGAATACTTGGGAACAGATTTCCAAAATTACAATCACTTGGAGCTGATTATTATTATTTTTTTACAGTCTTTTATGTCCAACCATAATTTTTTAAATTATAATAGGAAAAAACATATTTTTTTGCTCAAAACTTGGGAGGCCAAATAAAAGCCTGCGGGCCACCAGCTGGTGTACCTTTTTGAAGGAGATGACGACCAACGATGTATAGCCTTGCCTTTTCTGGAACTATAGTGCCCCCTGGAGGACATCCTCTCAAACAACCATACTAGTCCCGTTTTATCGCTGGCAGCGTCATATCAACTGCAGAGACTGGGTTCTTATGTCTATCAGTGGAGGCTGCTGAGGGGAGGACAGCTCAATGGCTGGAACGGAGCAAATGTAATGACATGAAACGCATGGAACCCATGAGTTTGATACCATTCCACTCCAACCATTATCACGAGCGCGTCCTCACCAAGTAAGCTTCCACAAACCTCTTGTGATGTCTATTGTGTTATGAACAATGTTAAATTATATATCAATAATCAGTTGATAGAGAACAAATGTGTAACTACTTGCAACAATTGCACAAAACTACTGTTTAAGATTGATGTAATGTTTTATTACAGGGTTCTTTAAGCGATTTACACACATGAAAGAATAGAAAATAGCAAAAGTTCAACAACAACTCCATATCCCCCATGATGATGGTTCTGGCACCGGGGTACAAAGCCCTGTATATTTGCTAGCAACAATGCTTCAAGGGTAATGTTGCAAAATGCCCTGTTTCTTACAGTATGTCTACACAAAAATGACATGAAATACTGGGAGCAGTACAGTAAGACAGCTAGTTATTGAGATAAGCTCCGGTCATTTGATTTTCATGAATTGTCATTCCATGATGTTATCATAGAGTTTTGTTCATACTTACATGGGCTATTTAAGTGCTATAAATTCTATCACTTTGACAATGGAACCAAAAACAGTCATCCTAAAACTATGCAAGCTGTAGTTTTAACATTTAAAAAAGACAAACAACTGAAATCTTATGAAAAATTGAAATACGCCAAAACACACTCAAAAAAACATTTTGATAAAAACGACTCCACCTTCCCCACAGACATTTAATTATTAGTGTCAAGTGTGCAGTTCCTTTATTCCTTCATATGAAATCAATTTTAATCTGGCTGTTCATTTCCCTCTAAGGCTATCCAGGTAGTATCAAGATCTGTGCTGCACCTGCTCTGAACTAGGTTGTGTTCATTAGGGGACGCAATAGAAAACCTTTCAAAATGCTTTGCAACAGAAAACAAAAATTAACCTTTTGTATTGGACAGGTCCAGGTAGGCCCTCGACATTTTCTAACCCTGGTGTCTGTGTAAAAACAAGCCTGCCTTTCCTGTTTTTTTGAGTTGGTCAACGAATGCTGAAGACGCGACTTGGCACACTGAGGCCAACATTGCATCATTGTTCCAGCAACCATGAGTGTGTTGAATGTGGGAATGGGGGCTCTACTGGTTCTCGGCGGCTTGGTTCTTCCTCTCCTGCCAGTCTTTCTGCCGCAAGCTCAGTTCTGCCTCAGTGAAGGACGCTGGGCCCCAGTTAGTGATTTTCTGAGGCCCCTTCGAACCTGAGAAAACAAAAAAATCAGAAAGTTCACTCACATCAGTGCGGACAAAGGAAAGTAAATGAGGAAAGGAAGCCACTTTAGATTATTGAGATGCACCCAGAGAGGGTGAACAAAAAAACAACACAACAGAGGGAAGAATGAAGAGAGAGTATTGATAAAAGGAGGAAAGTGTACAGTAGTATAGTGTTGTGTTGTGTTACCTGGTTGAACGAGGCGGACTAATCCCTCATGGTGGGCCACTTTATGTTTCCAGGTCCTGGTGTTATCTGCTGCATCCTCCAGTTTCTGCACTACCTCCTGTGACAAACAAAGAAAATACGATATCAGTTGTTTTGTTGATAGTGAAACAGGACAATCCATGGCTCATCTGTAGAACTCTACTGCCACCTACAATTGTCATCTGGTACTATTTGCTTCACAAGGCACCCACCGTTCTAGCACCCCCTACATGTATAATTAGGTATTGTTCTAGCACCACAACTCAATCATCCCTGTTCCAGCAGAACAAAATGAGTCCTACTCCTGAACTGAAAATAATTGAGAATCTTTGTTCAAAGTACATTTTAGTCCAGAAATAGGCCGTGAATCTTTGTCCTGGAAACCGGCCCTTAAACATGTCTCACCTGGTACTGCTCCAGTGCCCCCTGCCTCTCTTTCTCTAGCTGCTCCAGCTGCAGCATGGCGGCCTGCAGGGCATTCTCCTTGGCCGTTCCCTCCTTCCGCAGCTCCTGCTTCTCCACCTCTGTCTCAGAGATGGCCCTCTGCTGGTGGAGGTGGATCTGTTCCAGTTCAGCCCGCTTGACAGCCTCCTCCTCTAGTAACCTGGAGAGACGTACTTTAGGTACAGGGAACAGCCTCCTCTAGTAACCTGGAGAGACGTACATTAAGTACAGGGAACAGCCTCCTCCTATAGTAACCTGGAGAGACGTACATTAAGTACAGGGAACAGCCTCCTCTAGTAACCTGGAGAGACGTACTTTAGGTACAGGGAACAGCCTCCTCCTCTAGTAACCTGGAGAGACGTACTTTAGGTACAGGGAACAGCCTCCTCTAGTAACCTGGAGAGACGTACTTTAGGTACAGGGAACAGCCTCCTCTAGTAACCTGGAGAGACGTACTTTAGGTACAGGGAACAGCCTCCTCTAGTAACCTGGAGAGACGTACATTAAGTACAGGGAACAGCCTCCTCTAGTAACCTGGAGAGACGTACATTAAGTACAGGGAACAGCCTCCTCTAGTAACCTGGAGAGACGTACATTAAGTACAGGGAACAGCCTCCTCCTCTAGTAACCTGGAGAGACGTACATTAAGTACAGGGAACAGCCTCCTCCTCTAGTAACCTGGAGAGACGTACATTAAGTACAGGGAACAGCCTCCTCCTCTAGTAACCTGGAGAGACGTACATTAAGTACAGGGAACAGCCTCCTCCTCTAGTAACCTGGAGAGACGTACTTTAGGTACAGGGAACAGTTAGTTCAGAATGTGTAATATACAAACAAAAGGGATATGTTGATCAAAACAATTATATTGCATACATATCCATCCTGGGGGTATACACACAAACATACAAATTCCCATTGAGAACACAATGTGAAAAGTGCTGAGCCCAGAGAAGCACAAATGTCAGCACAGAGGAAGGAAGGGTTTCTGGACGGCAGGGACTGTTGCCTATGTCTATGTAGGAAACATGTAGATGCCTTGGTGTGTCTGTGTGGCCCCCTTGTGTCTCAGTGTATCCACAGAAATGGAATTGTGTGTGTGTGTGTGTGTCACCCTCTTCCACATTGACTCACTCCACTTGGCAGACAATTACAGTGACTCTAGTCAGAGAGACAATCAAGTCCATAAATTAATCTCAAGAGTGTGCATGTGTGCCTATGTACAGTATATGCCCGCTTATGTGTCTGTGTGTTGAGCACCGACCGGGCCTGGAGCCTGCGGACCGTCTCCTCGTCCTGCCTGGCACGTTTCTCGTCCTCTAGGGCGTCCTCCAGGCGGTGGTACATGTCCTCCAGCTCATGGACGCGCTGCAGGTACTGCTCCAGCTCACTGGACTTCTGAGCCACCTGCTCCTCCATCTCCTGTCGCACCTGAAGACCAGCGACAAGACAATGTAGAAAGAGCACCACAGTTCACCTGAAGACCAGCGACAAGACAATGTAGAAAGAGCACCGCAGTCCACATGAAGACCAGCGACAAGACAATGTAGAAAGACCACCACAGTCCACATGAAGACCAGCGACAAGACAATGTAGAAAGAGCACCACAGTCCACATGAAGACCAGCGACAAGACAATGTAGAAAGAACACCGCAGTCCACATGAAGACCAGCGACAAGACAATGTAGAAAGACCACCACAGTCCACATGAAGACCAGCGACAAGACAATGTAGAAAGAGCACCGCAGTCCACATGAAGACCAGCGACAAGACAATGTAGAAAGAGCACTACAGTTCTCTAAAACTAAATCTATTGGCGACTCTTGGACCTGAGGAGTCAGTGGTTAGTAGATTATAGCACTGATAGAAGGGGTTGGTTGGTTAGCAACAAAACAAACGCGTGCACAACTATGGAGAAAAACAGACGGAGTTGGCTTAAGACTCTTGACAACAGGAAAAGTATATTTCGTCTCCAAATGTTTCTTGAAAACATACTTTTGCACAATGAGCACTTGTTGTCTCTCAAATATGTTGTTACAGTTGGTTAGCTATCTAGCGAATCCGTTAAAACAAGACATGGTATCAATAACGAGATACATTATGTGACCAAAAGTATGTGGACACCTGCTCGTCAAACATTTCATTTCAAAATCATTTGCTGCTATAACAGCCTCCACTCTTCTGGAAAGGCTTTCCACTAGATGTTAGAACATGGCTGCGGGGACATGCTTCCATTCAGCCACAGGTGCATTAGTGAGGTTGGGCACTGATGTTAGGCAATTAGGCCTAGCTTGCAGTCGGCTTTCCAATTCATCCCAAAGGTGTTCAATAGAGTTGAGGTCAGGGCTCTGTGCAGGCCAGTCAAGTTCTTCCACACCGATCTCAACAAACCATTTCTGTATGGACCTCACTTTGTGCATGGGGACATTGTCATGCTGAAACAGGAAAGGGCCTTCCCCAAATTGTTGCCACAAAGTTGGAAGTAAAGAATCGTCTAGAATGACATTGTATGCTGTAGCTTTAAGATTTCCCCCCCACTGGATCTAAGGAGCCTAGCCCGAACCATGAAAAACATCCCCAGAACATTATTCCTCCTCCACCAAACTTTACAGTTGGCACTATGCATTGGGGCAGGTAGCGTTCTCCTGGCATCCACCAAACCCAGATTAGTCTGTTGGACTGCCAGATGGTAAAGAGTGATTGATCACTCCAGAGAACGCATTTCCACTGCTCCAGAGTCCAATGGCAGCGAGCTTTACAGCACTCCAGCCGACGCTTAGCATTGCGAATGGTGATTTTAGGTTTGTGTGCGGGTGCTCGGCCATGGAAACCCATTTCATGAAGCTCCCGACGAACAGTTATTGTGCTGACGTTGCTTCCAGAGGATAGTTTGGAACTCAGGTGTGACTGTTGCAACCGGGGACAGATGATTTTTACGCACTTTAACACTCAGCGGTCCTGTTCTGTGAGCTTGAATGACCTACCACTTCGCTGCTGAGCCGTTGTCGATCCTAGACATTTCCACTTCACAATAAGAGCACTTACAGTTGTCCGGGGCAGTTCTAGCAGGGCAGAAATTTGATTAACTAAATTGTTGTAAAGGTGGCATCCTATGACAGTGCCACGTTGAAAGTCACTGAGCTCTTCAGTAACGCCATTCTTCTGCCAATGTTTGTCTATGGTGATTGCGAGGATGTGTGCTCAATTTTATACTCCTGTCAGTAACTGGTGTGGCTGAAATAGCCCGCATCCACAAATTTGAAGGGGTGTCCACACACTTTTGTTTATATAGTGTGAAACGGGCTGAAACGAGCCACCTACGTTTCCCCACATGGCAGCTTCTTGTCCTTGTTGCCAGCTATTTGACCATTCATTGATGCACGTTGTCAGCCAAGCAGTCTATTTAACTCACTTATTGAATCTAATATGGCTGAACTATCCCTTTAATATAACTAATTTAACCCATTGCATCTTCTCTTTCATATATTTATTGGAGACCCATTGTCTCTTATAACCAGTCATTTGATTTTATATCCTATGCCCACTAACTTCCTACCATTCAGTCCTACCCTTCAGACTATGAAAATGAATTATGTGATGATTGGAAACACTTGCCATCGCTAATGCCAATCTGTAAACCTTCCGTTCTTTTTTTATACATATAACAAAGAAAAGAGGAAACAACCCTTCTGGATACTTCCTGAAACAGAGCAGACATTAGCCTGAGATAATGAAATAATGTAACACCTTATTACACTGAGAGAAGTAAATGGGAAACCTTATTGATGGCAGTCCTATGAACGGAAGATGACATTTATAAAGTGTGTCAGTAGGATGTGTGGAATAAATGTCAAAGGTTAGGAGCTTAGGGGTATAGATGGCAGGATGAAAGAACTAGAATGTTGCAATCATTTTCATGGAGCCAAGAATTTACTGAATAAATGAAGAGAACCTGCTGAACAAGCTGAATCAGTGGTTAGGGACAACCTCTACCTACTCCTTGAAGTCTCACATGGTGCAAGACAACCTCTACCTACTCCTTGAAGTCTCACATGGTGCAGGACAACCTCTACCTACTCCTTGAAGTCTCACATGGTGCAGGACAACCTCTACCTACTCCTTGAAGTCTCACATGGTGCAGGACAACCTCTACCTACTCCTTGAAGTCTCACATGGTGCAAGACAACTTCTACCTACTCCTTGAAGTCTCACATGGTGCAGGACAACCTCTACCTACTCCTTGAAGTCTCACATGGTGCAGGACAACCTCTACCTACTCCTTGAAGTCTCACATGGTGCAGGACAACCTCTACCTACTCCTTGAAGTCTCACATGGTGCAGGACAACCTCTACCTACTCCTTGAAGTCTCACATGGTGCAGGACAACCTCTACCTACTCCTTGAAGTCTCACATGGTGCAAGACAACTTCTACCTACTCCTTGAAGTCTCACATGGTGCAGGACAACCTCTACCTACTCCTTGAAGTCTCACATGGTGCAGGACAACCTCTACCTACTCCTTGAAGTCTCACATGGTGCAGGACAACCTCTACCTACTCCTTGAAGTCTCACATGGTGCAGGACAACCTCTACCTACTCCTTGAAGTCTCACATGGTGCAGGACAACCTCTACCTACTCCTTGAAGTCTCACATGGTGCAGGACAACTTCTACCTACTCCTTGAAGTCTCACATGGTGCAGGACAACCTCTACCTACTCCTTGAAGTCTCACATGGTGCAGGACAACCTCTACCTACTCCTTGAAGTCTCACATGGTGCAGGACAACCTCTACCTACTCCTTGAAGTCTCACATGGTGCAGGACAACCTCTACCTACTCCTTGAAGTCTCACATGGTGCAGGACAACTTCTACCTACTCCTTGAAGTATCACATGGTGCAGGACAACTTCTACCTCCTCTGTAATTCTGAAGTAGCCAGTGTAAGGAAAAATTTGCCAACTAAAAGTGTGAGGGGCAATTTTGTTAAAGTCAATGAAGTAGCCGGCCACATAAGGGGTAGTAGTCAGCGGTGGGTGTAGTTTAAAATACAAACATATTCTCCTTTGACCGCTAAATTGTGAGTAGCTAGGTAGGTACCATTTTCTCCCTCTCCAGGTCCATCCTGTAGCGATCCTGTTGTTCAGTCTGGGTCTGCAGGCGTCTCCTCTCCTCCTCCGCCGCGTTGGCCGCCGCCTCCTCTAGTTCCTGACCAATAGCAGAGGAGACAGTCGTTACATAATTGACGACAGATACACAATCTTCTCTCTGTCAAAGTTGATTGTGTTTCTGAATTTAAAAATCACTTCCTGAATTGAAAATTAAATCTACCCAGTGCAATGCATTAACTAAATTCTTAACCTAAGCTAATGGATATGTGGCTTTGTAAACAAAACTATCTGAAAAGCTCCTAAAGAGGAATTGCAAGCGCAGCACTGGTGTCTGACTTGGCGTCGTCGCAGCACAAAAAAATACGTATTGTAAAGATTTCCCAATGTCATCTTGTGCTGACAAAGCATAGAAAGTAATATATCTTAGTGAGTTGTATCATCTTTTTCTTTCTAAATGAGCTATTGTTACTCAACTTTTTTTAGGGGCATTACTTAGTTGGTACATCCATTATTGGACTTGTAAATTAATTATATGTACATCAGAAGCCAAAATCTAAGTTTGTTTTACTCCATTGTTTGTAAACAATGTAAATGTAAATCAACATTGTGTGCAGACTCAAAACATGGTTAAAACCATAATTTTGATCTCACAGATGGTCAGTCCCTGCATCCATAGCTCTGTCTATGAATTTGAGAGTGGTTACATTTCTAGAGCCCCATAGCTCAGGTGTTTGCCAACACAGTGGCAGGGTCATTTTGTTATTGTTTAAACTGCAGATTTCCTCTTGGTTGTTAAATAAGATACTTGTATGTTTGAGGAATTTTAATTATGAGATTTCTGTTGTTTGAATTTGGCGCCCTGCACTTTCACTGGCTGTTGTCAAATCATCCCGTTAACGGGATTGCAGCCATAAGAAGTTAATTAACAGGTGATTCATCTAACATTTGACTCTTTCCATGCAGCTGTGACTTGTCATTTGACCTTTCTCGTTCGTTACTCACTCACCATGGCAGGTTAGTGTGAAGTGACCAGCCAATCACAGTGGCTATTGTGTACACGTGAATCCAAGGCCAAAAAGGTTTAAAGGGGGTTGTACCCTCAATCTCCAGTCCTGTGTGTATCAGAGAGTACGAGAGACGGGGACTTGTTGCACCTCAATGGGAGAATGTCTGAACATTCATTGTGCCTCTACTCCTCGATGCATAATGAATGAACAACAATAGAGAGATTGTTTCCTCGGGAAATCCAATGAATGTCCACGGCTACACTATATGTGTTACATTGGACAATAAAGATGTATTGTTGTATTGCAAGTCTCGTGTGAGTTTGTCCAAATGAATTGTCAAGGGTCTCATCTATAAGAGCTCAGCTACAATGGTTATTGAGGACAAGCACTGGTATTAGAATGTACAGCACAATCTCTCTACAGCGTAAACAAAACGTTTTTTGGTTAGAACTATAAGAGTGAAATGCAATGACCACATAAGACAACATTTATGAATGTTATTTCACTCATAACTGCCTTGTTAGTATAATCAGCTCAATAGGAGAATATTGTCACTATGTATTCCATGTTTGTTTGCTGATGAGTGAAACGAGGAAACATTTAATTTAAGTGACATTTCATCCGTAATTAGACACCCAACTGAGCAGCGATAATTGGATTTAAACTGTCAAACTGCCTCAGAAGGCCAGACTAAAGAACTTAATCAGGATTAAGAGGTACTGTACAATTTAATCACGATTAAGAGAGGTACGGTAGCTGGAAAAACGAGTTAAATAGAAGTGACAGCGCAAGACAGGATAAGTTGAGCTGCGGGATAGGATAAGTTGAGCTGAGGGACAGGATAAGTTGAGCTGAGCTGCGGGACAGGGGTGAGCTGAGCTGAGGGACAGGGGTGAGCTGAGCTGCGGGACAGGGGTGAGCTGAGCTGAGGGACAGGGGTGAGCTGAGCCGAGGGACAGGGGTGAGCTGAGCCGAGGGACAGGGGTGAGCTGAGCTGAGGGGTGAGCTGAGCTGAGGGGTGAGCTGAGCTGAGGGGTGAGCTGAGCTGCGGGACAGGGGTGAGCTGAGCTGCGGGACAGGGGTGAGCTGAGCTGCGGGACAGGGGTGAGCTGAGCTGAGGGACAGGGGTGAGCTGAGCTGAGGGACAGGGGTGAGCTGAGCTGAGGGACAGGGGTGAGCTGAGCTGAGGGACAAGGGTGAGCTGAGCTGAGGGACAGGGGTGAGCTGAGCTGAGCGACAGGGTAAGTTACCACTTCCTTTTAAAACCATGTCTAGCTTTATTTCCCAAACACAATTCTACCTAATCACAACTGCTTTCTTGTCTTTTAATCATCCTACCAATCAAGCCTACCAGACAAGCTAAATGCCTTTTGTGGTCGCTTCGAGGCAAGCAACACTGAAGCATGCACAAGATCACCAGCAGTTCTGGATGACTGTGTGATAACGCTCTCGGTAGCCGATGTGAACAAAACCTTTAAACAGGTCAACATTCACAAAGCCGCTGGGCCAGACGGACTACCATGACGAGTTCTCAAAGCATGCGGGGACCAACTGTCAAGTGTCTTCACTGACATTTTCAAACTCTCCCTGACCGAGTCTGTAATACCTACATGTTTCAAGCGGACCACTATAGTCCCTGTGCTCAAGGAAGCAAAGGTAACCTGCCTAAATGATTACCGCCCTGTGGAACTCCCGTCGGTAGCCATGAAGTGCTTTGAAAGGCTGGTCATGGCTCACATTAACAGCATCCTCCCAGACACCCTTGACCCACTCCAATTCGCATACCGCCCCAACAGATCCACAGATGATGCAATCTCAATCGCACTCCACACCGCCCTTTCTCACCTGGACAAAAGGAACACCTATGTGAGAATGCTGTTCATCGACTACAGCTCAGCGTTCAACACCATAGTGCCCACGAAGCTCATCACTAAGCTAAGGACTCTGGGACTAAACACCTCCCTCTGCAACTGAATCCTGGACTTTCTGACGGGCCGCCCCCCGGTAGTAAGAGTAGGCAACACTTAGTCCCCTCCTGTATTCCCTGTTCACCCACGACTGCGTGGCAAAACACAATTCCAACACCATCATTAAGTTTGCTGACGACACAACAGTGGTAGGCCTGATCACTGACAACGATGACACGGCCTATAGGGAGGAGGTCAGAGAACTGGCAGTGTGGTGCCAGGACAACAACCTCTTCCTCAATGTGAGCAAGACTAAGGAGCTGATCGTGGACTACAAGAAAAGGTGGGCCGAACAGGCCCCCATTAACATCGACAGGGCTGTAGTGGAGCGGGTCGAGAGTTTCAAGTTCCTTGGTGTCCACATCACCAATGAACTATCATGGTCCAAACATACCAAGACAGTCGTGAAGAAGGCACAACAAAACATTTCCCCCCTCAGGAGACTGAATAGATTTGGCATGGGCCCACAGATACGCAAAAGGTTCTACAGCTGCACCATCGAGAGCATTCTGACCGGTTGCATCACCACCTGGTAGGGCAACTGCTCGGCATCTGACCGTAAGGCGCTACAGAGGGTGGTGCGAACGGCCCAGTACATCACTGGGGCCAAGCTTCCTGCCATCCAAACAAATTTTTCAACCACTCCACAAATTTCTTGCCAACAAACTATAGTTTTGGCAAGTCTGTAAGGACATCTACTTTGTGAATAACAAGTCATTTTTCCAACAATTGTTTACAGACAGATTATTTCACTTATAATTCACTGTATCACAATTCCAGTGGGTCAGAAGTTTACATACACTAAGTTGACTGTGCCTTTAAACAGCTTGAAAATTCTAGAAAATTATGTCATAGCTTTAGAAGCTTCTGATAGGTGAATTGACATCATTTGAGTAAATTGGAGGTGTACTTGTGGATGTATTTCAAGGCCTACCTTCAAACTCAGTGCCTCTGCTTGACATCAAGTCTTGTTCATCCTTGGTAGCCATTTCCAAATGCCTGAAGGTAACACGTTTATCTGTACAAACAATAGTTTGCAATTACATACACCATGGGACCACGCAGCCGTCATACCGCTCAGGAAGGTGACGCGTTCTTTGGTGCGAAAATTGCAAATGAATCCCAGAACAACAGCAAAGGACCGTGTGAAGATGGTGGAGGAAACAGGTACAAAAGTATCTATATCCACAGTAAAACGAGTCCTATATCCACATAACCTGAAAGGCCGCTCAGCAAGGAAGAAGCCACTGCTCCAAAACTGCCATAAAAAAGCCAGACTACGGTTTGCAACTGCACATGGGGACAAAGGTCATACTTTTTGGAGAAATGTTCTCTGGTCTGATGAAACAAAATAGAACTCTTTGGCTATAATGACCATCGTTATTTTTGGAGGAAAAAAGGGGATACTTGCAAGCCGAAGAACACCATCCCAACTGTGAAGCATGGGGGTGGCAGCATCATGTTGTGGGGGTGCTTTGCTGCAGGAGGGACTGGTGCACTTCACAAAATAGATGGCATCATGAGGCAGGGCAATTATGTGGATATATTGAAGCAACATCTCAAGACACCAGTCAGGAAGTTAAAGCTTGGTCGCAAATGGGTCTTCCAAATGGACAATGACCCCAAGCATACTTCCAAAGTTGTGGTAAAATGGCTTAAGGACAACAAAGTTGGAGTGGCCATCACAAAGCCCTGACCGCAATCCTATAGAAAATTTGTGGGCAGAACTGAGAAAAAAAAATTATTCACCCAACTTATTGTGGGAAGCTTGTGGAAGGCTACCCGAACCGTTTGACCCAAGTTAAACAATTTAAAGGCAATGCTACCAAATACTAATTGAGTGTATGTAAACTTCTGACCCACTGGGAATGTGGGAAAGAAATAAAATCTGAAATAAATCATTCTCTCTACTATTATTCTGACATTAAAATAAAGTGGTGATCCTAACTGACCTAAGACAGTGAATTTTTACTAGGATTAAAATGTCAGGAATTGTGAAAAACTGTTTAAATGTATTTGGCTAAGGTGTATGTAAACTTCCGACTTCAACTGTATATAATAGGCGGTGTCAGAGGAAAGCCCATAAAATTGTCAGACACTCCAGTCACCCAAGTTATACTGTTTTCTCTGCTACCGCAAGGCAAGTGGTACCGGAGCGCCAAGTCGAGGACCAAAAGACTCCTCAACAGCTTCTACCCCCAAGCCATTAGACTGCTGAACAATTCATAAAAATCGCCACCGGACAATTTACATTGACACACATCACCCCCCCAGCACTGTCGGTTAAGGGCTTGTAAGTAAGCATTTCAATGTAAAGTCTACACTTGTTGTATTTGGCGCATGTGGCAAATAAAGTTTGATTTGATTAATACTTTCTGAAGGCACTGTATAGAACAATCTTAAAATCATCTACTTTGGTTTATTTACAAGCATCACAAAACCTCTAACAATAAATTCATTTGACTTGGTGAAAATATTTTTGGGGGACCTAACTTGCTTACCACTTTTCCATGTGTTTTTTTCCTTCACAGACCTCTTCCTAAATATTTGGTACAATTATACATTTGGTCTATGGTTTCCTAGCAACAAGGGTTGCTCAACTTACCCCACTCTCCCCTGCTGTTAGTATAACCGTGTGTTAGTGCGGGTTTTCAGTGAATTTATGTAAATCATGAAGCTTCTCTGCATGTCCTGCAGTGCAGGACATTTTTAAGCAACAAAAGAGTGATCAAATTAAGATCTTACATCTGTAGAGAGAAAACACTTCCCCTCTGCCTTCCCACTTTTTCACACTGTTTTGGGTGTTCCAGCAAACATACTCATGACTTGCAGTTAGTCTAACAGCACTAACAGTCTTAGACTAAGAACCATTCACACCACCTTACTGTGCTGGCTTGGATGTTCTCTCTTCACATTGTGTTTTTCACATTGTTGATGCATAACTAGGCCAGCACAGTCTAGCTCAGCTCAGTAGTGTGAAAAAGGCATAGTAGCAAAGGGAGGACTTTGAACGTTGTGAGTGGGCTGGCTGGGTTCACCTTCCTCATGGCCTCCAGTTGGTGCTGCTTGTTCTCGTTGGCCGTCTGCAGCTCTCTCATCCTAAGCTCCAGCTCCTCCTGCTCCGCTTGCTGTTTCTGCCTCAAATCCCGCCGCTTCTGAAGGGACTCGCGGTGCGGCACCGTCCGTCCCAACTGCAGCAGACTGAGGCACATCTGGATGGCTGAGATGGAGAGGAGATATACCAGACAGGGGTCAGTTCCAAGGCTGGGAAATATTCAGTATAGGCAAACGTTGTGGCACGTTGCAGATAGAAATGTGATGAGTAAAGCTGATACGATTCCTTATTCTACATTTCAGAGAGGCATGTCTATTCTACATAACATATTTATATCTGAACATTCCACAATGTTGTGCTCTGCTGAACACCCCCCCTGTGCATATATCAACCAAGTCTAAATGTCCAGTCCATGCTTTCCATAATACTAAAAGGAGATAAATTACATGATGAGAGAATTGTCCTACCCTGAATCCATTCCTGTTTCCTCTTCTTATCCGACGCGTTGATCTCATAGCGTTTGTCAGAACATTTGACATAGAACAGGCACTTCTTTCCTTCCTTATCCGGTAACGACTGAAAAGACAAATTCTGAAATAAATGTCACTCTTTCACCAACGTACACTGAGTATACAAAACATTAGGAACACCAGCTCTTTCCATGACATAGACTGACCAGGTGAACACTATGATCCCTTATTGATATCACATTTTAAATCCACTTAAATCAGTGTAGATAAAGGGGAGGAGATTTTTAAGCATTGAGACAATTGCAACATGGATTGTGTATGTGTGCCATTCAGAGGGTGAATGGGCAAGACAAAATATTTAAGTGCCTTTGAACGAGGTATGGTAGTAGGTGCCAGGCAGGCACACCGGTTTGTGTCAAGAACTGCAATGCTGCAGGGTTTTTCACGCTCAACAGTTTCCCATGTCAAGAATGGTCCACCGCCTAAAGGACATCCAGCCAACTTGAGACAACTGTGGGAAGCATTGGAGTCAACATGGGCCAGCATCCCTGTGGAACGCTTTCGACACCTTGCAGAGTCCATGCCCTAACAAATTGAGGCTGTTCTGAAGGCAAAAGGGGGTGCAACTCAATATTAGAAAGGTGTTTCTAATGTTTTGTACACTCAGTGTATATTACTAGTTAGGTTAAGGTGTAAAATTAATGTATGAGCCTTGTTTGTTGTTGTTTAGTGTTCCTTGCCTCGACACAGCAGTTTCCATCCAGCACGATGTCGCCCTTCTTCTCAGCCAGGTCCTCGCTCACGTAGTAGGACATGGAGTTGGGCCTCAGGAGGAACCAGCGTTCTGTCCAGTTTTTCCTCTTGTGGCCCTTTTTCATCATGTAGCCCTGCATCAAGAGAATACAGTATGTTTCTGTATTTTTATTTTATTTTGTATCTGTCGGTTTGTGTTAATATCTGTGTTGAGATAATGGGATGGCTCCTGCCAGTTTAACTGTTTAGTTGACCACTGCACAGCCAACACCATGAGTTTGTGGTGTTGCATATGAGATTCTAATTGTCAATATTCATGTTGTCCCTATAAAACATGGCTCCCTACTGCACTCGACTGACCATTGCTTTGGTGTCCTGTGTTTAAAAGCTCACTCTATGCTTCAGTATTGCTAGTACATAACACGGGTCAACGCTATCCATCAATCACGGTCACATGGAGGACGATAATGTGGTTGATGTCAACATCGTGCCAAGATATGGAGATATAAATGGGTCTGATGCCAACCTGTTTGAATACGTCAAGGATGAGCTCGTGGAAGACCTCGGTGATGCCCATGGAGAGGGTCTGGGGGTCCACGGCCTTGCTGAAGGTGCCCGTGCCCACCAGGGTGATGAGCTCCCAGGCACTCAGACTCTGCTGCTTGATGCTCAGCTCTAGCTTGTAGTCCTCAAAGCGCTCCTCCACCCAACTGCCACCCATGGCCTCTGTCAACTTGCGCAGGAAGTACTCGATCTGAGGGAGGTGGGGAAGAGACACAGGTGAGTACACAGACAGGTCAGCATACCCACACACCAACAAAGAAAATACCCATACTTCCTTTGAAGTGACACAATCTGTATGTTACAGTAGGGAAAGGGGGATACCTAGTCAGTTGTCCAACTGAATGTATTCAACTGAAATGTGTCTTCTGTATTTAACCCAACCCCTCAATCAGAGAGGTGCGGGGGGCTGCCTTAATTGACGTCCACGTCTCCGGCGCCAGGGGAACAGTTCAGGAGCAGAACAACAGATTTTTCCCTTGTCAGCTCGGGGATTCGATCCAGCAACCTTCCAGTTACTGGCCCAAGTCTCTAACCACTAGGTTACCTGCCCACCTCTACACTCTAACCACTAGGCTACCTGCCCACCTCTACACTCTAACCACTAGGCTACCTGCCCACCTCTACACTCTAACCACTAGGCTACCTGCCCACCTCTACACTCTAACCACTAGGCTACCTGCCCACCTCTACACTCTAACCACTAGGCTACCTGCCCACCTCTACACTCTAACCACTAGGCTACCTGCCACATGTGTTTATATGGAATAATAAAAAAGAGTAATAATCCTCACAGCAGTAATTATATGAAACTACACACAGTTTCCATTAATGACCTTACAATAAATCCTGCAGTGTTGTAATTTAACAGCAAGCTGCTAACTTCCTGTTCTGTGAGAGCTGTTGGGCAATGGTGATGGTCTTTCTCCAAAGGAGTACATAACATTTAACAGTGGATCTGAACAATACTTCTTTACCTATAACCTACTCCAGCAACCTTCCAGTTACTGGCCCAAGAGGAAAACAATGTTATATCATGAGTTTCAGACTGATTATCTGTACAACTGATTACTGATCTGTTAATAATTAAACTAAACTTCGCACAAAGTCAGGTTTGTGTTGGGGCTAAATGTGCCAGCATTAGAGCCCAGGTCATGTTCATTAGGACACTCGACAGAAACGTTTTAAAACATTTTACAACAGAAAATGGAAATTAGCGTTTCTTAATGGACGGCCCCTGCCTGTTTCAGTCTGTTTTCCTCTGTTTGGACAGGGGTTGTGTTCATTGGGCACCAATCTCACCTCCTCAGTGACGATGGCCAGTGGGTATTTCTCTTCAGATAGGAAGTTGAAGATGCACCAGATCTTGAAAGCGTCTTCGTCAGAGATGAGGAGGTGGGTTCTGTTGAGGTTCTTACGGGCGCACAGGGTCCAGCACATTCTGTTAAAGTCCTGTCGGTCAAAGTTGTCCTGGACCTGCAATTAGGAACAGTCTCAGGTCAGGTCACTTGGCTGAAGACCGGCATTTTTCATATGACATAAATACAACAAAGGCACAATAAGCTGACTCTGTACTAAGGACATCGTCACTCTTCTCTTTATACTACAGTTCAGGTTAAAAATGGCATGGAAGACCATACATTCAGTGTAGGTTTGATTAACACATGAATCAAACCAAATTCATAGGACAGAATGAAAGGAGAAACTTTGTTTTTCGTAAACAGCTGACCTGGCCACTATCATTAGCATTTTCACGCTAAAGTATCCAAAAACTCAATGATGTTATTTGGATATGAAGAGCGAAAAAGCTAATATAGTACCATTGACTTGTATTGGATTTGTGCCACAAATACTAAAATGTTAGCATCTGAAACACTGGCCAGGTAAACAAAAACAAAGCATGGGTAGCTGTCGTATCTTGTCCATAGACCGCTTACAGGGTACGGAAAACAATACGTAATTTTGTAATTTGGGTGAACGATCCCTTTAACATTTAGAGGGGGGGATTCAATTGTTTGTAGGAACGGCACCATCAATTAGCAGGCACAGCATCACCTAGTGGTCAGAACCAGGTAATATCAGGATGCAGGACGGAACATAAACCCAACAACTTTATTTACTATTTTCTCTGAACAGGGAAAATTCCCTGAGAATTTATTACATAGGGATGATGGAAACAATAGTCCAAGCTGCAGCTCCATACCACTTGTTAAACAGAGAACTCCTACTGTATACTTGTTGTTGGGGTGGATTTGGCATGGGGTGTGGCTTGACTATTTCTTTGGCGTGTCTTACTCATTGTTAGAATATTTGTTTTGTACAAATCGGATGTTATGTACCTATAATTTTAAATGGCCAATTTGGGTGCAATAAATTTGCTTAATTTCTCAGAGATTAAATTATATTTCAACAAAATGTTGAAGGAATGCTAATTTGATCTGTTACAGAAATTATTACAGAACAATCTGAGATGGTGGGTTTCATGGCTTGCTGAATGGACGTTGAATGACACTTAACTGTTTATACAGATCCCTGACTCAACTCAGCTAAATCACAACAGAGAGATAGGCCCGATAATGATTATCAGCGATCTACAAATAGCAAGTGATGCATCAACAGAGAAACAGACTTTTGAAATGCAAGCGGAATATTTATTAAGGAGACGTCTTTAGGAGTGTTTAAAACATAAATCTAACCCTAATCTGGATGAAAGACAAAAATGACCACAAACAAAAAGCTGAAAATGCTCCTCCCATATGAAAAATAATCATGAAAAGCAAATAAGAATCTTGTATGGCAGAATAAGATTAAAAGCTAAAAAGTATCTGGTAAGATTTTGTACGTTATGTCAGTAGTGTATGTGTGTTAATTTATGCCATGTAACATACACAAGTCACTACATGATTATGGTGAATTTCTTACAAAGATAGGGTATGACATTTGAGACAAACTATATGAGTCATCTAGGAATTTTATAAGAAAAGTCTATGTTCTGACATGGTAACCTCTACAAAATAAATGTTTTCCTTACAGGTTTCACATTGTTTATACACAATGCATTCGGAAAGTATTCAGACTTATTCCACATTTTGTTAAGTTACAGCCTTATTCTAAAATGGATTGCCCCTCATCAATCTACACACAATACCCCATTAAGACAAAACAAATGTATTAAAAATAGAAAACTGAAATATCACATTTACATAGGTACTCAGACCCTTTACTCAGTACTTTGTTGAAACATATTTGAGTGTTTTTAAATTTTATTTCACCAGGTAGTCTAGTTGAGAACAAGTTCTCATTTACAACTGCCACCTGGCCAAGATAAAGCACAGCAGTTCGACACAAACAACAACACAGAGTTACACATGGAGTAAAACAAACATACATAATACAGTAGAAAGAGTCTATATACAGAATGGTGTTGTCTGCGTAGAGGTGGATCAGAGAATCACCAGAGCAAGAGCGACATCTTTGCTGTATACAGAGAAGAGAGTCGGCCCGAGAGTCGGCCCGAGAATTGAACCCTGTAGCACCCCCATAGAGACTGCCAGAGGTCCGGACAATAGGCCCTCCGATTTTACACACTAAACTCTATCTGAGAAGTAGTTGGTGAACCAGGCGAGGCAATAATTTGAGAAACCAAGGCTGTTGAGTCTGCCGATAAGAATGTGGTGATTGACAGAGTCGAAAGCCTTGACCAGGTATTCTTGGGTATGACCCTACAAGCTTGGAAAACCTGTATTTGGGGATTTTCTCCCATTCTTCTCCGCAGATCCACTCAAGCTGTCGAGTTGGATGGGGAGCGTCACTGCACAGCTATTTTCAGGTCTCTCCAGAGATGTTCGAACGGGTTCAATTCTGGGCTCTGGCTGGGCCATTCAATGACATTCAGAGACTTGTCCCGAAGCCACTCCTGCGTTGTCTTGGCTGTGTGCTTAGGGTCGTTGTGCTGTTGGAAGGTGAACCTTCGCCCCAGTCTGAGGTCCTGAGCGCTCTGGGGCAGATTTTCATCAAGGATCTCTCTGCACTTTGCTCCATTCATCTATCCCTCGATCCTGACTACTCTCCCAGTCCCTGCCACTGAAAAACATGCCCACAGCATGATGCTGCCACCACCATGCTTCACCACAGGGATGGTGCCATGCTTCCTCCAGATGTGACGCTTGGCATTCAGGCCAAAGAGTTCAATCTTGGTTTCATCAGAACAGAGAATCTTGTTTCTCATGGTCTGAGTCTTTAGGTGCCTTTTGGCAAACTCCAAGCGGGCTGTCATGTGCCTTTTACTGAGGAGTGGCTTCCGTCTGGCCACTCTACCATAAAGGCTTGATTGGTGGAATGCTGCAGAGATGGTTGTCCTTCTGGAAGGTTCTCCCATCTCCACAGAGAAACTCTGGAGCACTTAGAATGACCATCGGGTTCTTGGTCACCTCCTTGACCAAGGCCCTTCTACCCCGATTGCTCAGTTTGGCCGGGCGGCCAGCTCTAGGAAGAGTTTTAGTGGTTCCAAACTTCTTCCATTTAAGAATAGGGTGTCATCCGGGTTAGGGGAGGGTTTGACTGGGGTAGGCCGTCATTGTAAAATAATCATTTATTCTTAACTGACTTGCCTAGTTAAATAAAGGTTAAATAAAACAGAATGATAAGAGACCACTGTGTTCTTGGGGACCTTCAATGTTGCAGACATTTTTGCTACCCTTCCCCAGATCTGTGCCTCGACACAATCCTGTCATCTCGGCGCTCTACAGACAATTCCTTCGACCTCATGGCTTGGTTTTTGCTCTGACATGCACTGTCAACTGTGGGACAAACATGCAACTGTGTTTGCCTTTCCAAATCATGGCTAATCAATTGAATTTACCACAGGTGGACTCCAATCAAGTTGAAGAAACATCTCAAAGATGATCAATGGAAACAGGATGCAACAGAGCTCAATTTCGAGTCTCATAACAAAGGATCTGAATACATATATAAATAAGGTAGTTGTTTTTTTATTAACAATAAATTTGCTAACATTGCTAAAAACCTGTTTTGACTTTGTCATTATGGGATATGTAGATTAGTGTGTGTAGGAACATTTTTGAATAAGGCTGTAATGTAACAATTTGTGGAAAAAGGGATGGGGTCTGAATACTTTCTGAATGCATATACAAAAACATGAAAAGGTACAATATTTGTATATACACTGAAAAAAACCAACTTGCACCAATTTCAAAGATTTTACTGAGATACTGTTCATATAAGTAAATCAGTCAATTGAAATAAATTAGGCTCTAATGTATGGTTTTCACATCACTGGGAATACAGATATGCATCTGTTGGTCACAGATTTGCCTCATGCAGCGCAACATCTCCTTCGCATATAGTTAATCAGGCTGTTTATTGTGGCCTGTGGAATGTTGTCTCATTCCTCGTCAATGGCTGTGCGAAGTTGCTGGATATTGGGTAACTGGAACACGCTGTCGTACACATCAATCCAGAGCATTCCAAACATGCTCAATGGGTGGTGAATATGCAGACATTTTCAGCTTCCAGCAATTATGTACAGATCCTTGCAACATGAAGCCGTGCATTATCATGCTGAAATATGCGGTGATGGCGGTGGATGAATGACACGACAATGGGCCTCAGGATCTCATAAAGCTATCTCTGTGCATTCAAATTGCCATTGATAAAATGCAAATTGTGTTCGTTGTCCATAGTTTATGCTTGCCCATACCATAACACCACCGCCACCATGGGGCACTCTGTTCACAACGTTGACATCAGCAAACCGCTCGCCCACACAACGATTTACACGCTGTGTGACATCTGTCTGGTACAGTTGAAAGCGGGATTCATCCGTGAAGAGCAAATTTTCCCAGTATGCCAGTGGCCATTGAAGGTGAGCATTTAACCACTGAAGTGGGTTACGACGCTGAACTGCAGTCAGGTCAAGACCCTGGTGACGACGATGAACATGAAGATGAGCTTCGCTGAAATGGTTTCTGACAGTTTGTGCAGAAATACTTTGGTTGTGCAAACCTACAGTTTCATCAGCTGTCTGGGTGGCTGGTCTCAGATGATCCCTCAAGTGAAGAGGCCGGATGTGGAGGCTGGTGTGGCTACACGTGGTCTGCAGTTGTGAGGCCAGTCGGATGTACTGCCAAGTTGTCTAAAACGAACGTTGGAGGCAGCTTATAGTAGAGAAATGAACATTCAATTCTCTGTCAACAGCTCTGGCGGACATTCACGCAGTCAGCATGCCAATTGCACGCTCCCTCAAAACTTGAGACATCTGTGGCATTGTGCTGTGTGACTAAACTGCACATTTTAGACCGGCCTTTCATTGACCGGCCTTTCACAAGGTGCACCTAGGTAATGATCATGCTGTTTAAATCAGGTTCCATTCAACTGACAAATGAGAAATGCTCACTAACAGGGATGGAAACAAATTTGTGCACAAAATTTGAGAGAAATAAGCTCTTTGTGAGTATGGACATTTTCTGGGATCTTTTATTTCAACTCATGAAACATGGGACCTACACTTTACATGTCGCGGTTACATTTTTGTTCAGTGTACATTTACATTTTCAGGTATGAGTTTCCATGGTTAAGGCTGGGCAGCACCTTTTACTGGACAGTTGATTTATTTACAGGTCACCCATCCAGCCTTTGGTCTCCCATACAGAGTTTTAACCAAGCCCAGCCCTGCTTAGCTTTGACATGTCACTGACTACTACCAATGTACTACCGTGAGAATGATTGTTGAGGGATCTCAAAATAGATTCACTGCTGCTATCAAACTCATTCCTCCTCCTCCTCCTCCTCCTCTCTGTCTCTGTTTCTCCTCCTCCCGCTCCTTCTGATTTCCCCCTTCATCCTCCTCTTGCTCCCCCCCCTTCTTCCTGCTCCTCCTCCTCTTCTTCTTGCTCCTCCTCCTCTTGCTCCTCCTCACAGCGGATAAATCCTCCTCTTCTTGCTATTATTAGCATACTGCTAATAGCATACTGCTATTATTATTGAGTAATTTGTTCGATGTGTCTCTAATTTCCCTCCCCCTGACGAGGTGGTGGGGGAATATTTTACAACAGGGCTGAGTTCTGCAGGGTAGAACGTTCAGTTAAAATGATGTACAATAAACATTACTCTTTGACATGTAGAATGGGCTTAATGTCAGGTCTATTCATAAGATTTCTCACTGCAACCTTCCACAAAGTTTGCCTATTGAACGTGGCCCAGGAAAGAATCAGGTCAATGAACTAGGGGGAAACACAGGTGTGGCATGTCTGCCTTCAACATCAGCAGACACTATTTATAGAGCTGTGGTGTTTCGGGTGAGTCAAAGATTGCACAGTAACACCAACTCAAGGGAAATGTAACTTCACAGTAATACCAGTGAGGTAAGCAGAAAGAGGATGCGGAGGGAGGAGCAATAGAAGTTGTGAAAGTGGGATTATTATGAAATAGCAGCTCTCTCTTTGTCCTCACAATGTTGTGTCATGGTCATCTCATTCTTGCTCTGTACTAGCTGGTCCAGACTGAGGTCTCTCTCTCTCTGCCATTCTCCCACTCTCTGCACCTCAACAATAGAGGCCTTGTCACGGCACCTCCAGCACCCAGTCCTGCCTCTCCACTGCAGATACACATGCTCGTTAGTATTCTCTGCAGTGGAATGTCCAAACAGGTTTACAAACAGTCTTATCCTTGTCCTTGGCCCTCCAGGAGACTGAAACTTCCTACCGTCAAATGGTCACACCACAGAGATGCCTGTTGTTACTGTAGCGCGAGGGCAGAGGACAGGTGACTCAAAAGTAATTGTGAAATTACAAACAAGGTAGAATAGGATATAGAGCCTATGTGTTACTCCATTATGAAACGTGGATCGAAATATGTCGAGGTCTGGGCAAGACTAGGACGGACAGAGTGGTTGAACTAGCAACCAATGAAATGAGGAAATTATTCAACCACAGCAGCCTTAAAAATGTTAACTAAATGAAGGTCACATGTTCACAGCCTTGAACTATTTTGGTGCTCTGTTGTTTGTGTAACCTTGCTTTCTTTTGTTCCCCTTCTAACGAAAGGGGAACAAATTAAGCTCCCAATTAACAATGCATTCCAGGTTTCTACAGGGTCAGTTGGCTAGGAAGAATGATGTGCTCCACATAGTGAGGGACTGCTGAGTCCCAAATGGCAGAATGGGGAATTATGTGGAACAGTCAGCGATGGACTTTTTGTCTCTCCGGCTGAGTCACTGTAATTGTCTGACAAGTGGAGTGAGTCAGTGAGGAAGAAGGTGACACACACACACTGGACTGTTTGGGTGGAGTTTCCCTGGGGAGTGGGGGTGGTGCTCCCGACCTGTTTGGTAGGGTTATATCCACATGGGTGGGGAGTCTCTTGACGTTTGTCCATGATGTCATATCTAGGTTCCTGAAACCTTTTTGTAGTATTAGAGGACTGAGAGCTCGGGGAAGTGACAGGAGAAGATATATCAACACGTCAGAGAATAGAATGGGCTAATTTACCATAAGGAGTGTTGTAAAATCCCTTGCCATCTATTTCCTCGTGTGTGTCATAGGAAGCACTTGAACAGTAAATATCTGCCTTCAAATGGAAATCCCAGACTATGAAATGCACACCAAGTCCAAAATGGGTTCTTACCAGGAACATTTTTAAACGTTAACCAAAAACATTCTAATTTTAAACTGTCATTGATGACAATAAATGCTGTAGTAAATCTTTATAACAACACACAAGAATTCTATGTCATGAAAAACAACATGTACGAAAACAAGTATGCCAAAACATTTACGATAAATCTGTGACATTTCGCAAGAATTAGCCTACAAATTGTCATCATGGTAACCTTTCATACAATCAACAACTACAAAACTGTCCCAAAAGCTCCCCTCTATGAAATTAACAACGGTGTCTTGCTGTAGTAATTCTTTCTGACACCACTGAAGAATTCCACAGTCACCATGGTAAGCCTTTATGGCAGCAGAAACAATTTCCAAATGTGACATGGTAAGTTTACACACCTCTATGACACCAGCAGAACGCGCCAAACTTGATTTGCTAACCCTTGATGACCCATGGGATCCCGAGTGGCGCAGCGGTCTAAGGCACTGCATCTCAGTGCTACAGGCGTCACTACAGACCCTCGTTAAATTCCAGGCTGTATAACAACCGGCTGTGTTTGGGAGACCAATAGGGCGGCGCACAATTAGCCCAGCGTTGTCCGGGTTAGGGTTTGGCTGTGGTAGGCCGTCATTGTAAATAAAAGTGTTCTTAAAACTGACTTGCCTAGTTAAATAAAGGTAGAATTTTTTAAAATTACACAAGAATTCTCGTATTTATGACAGTGGTAAAGGAATGCCTATGCGTCACCATGGTATCCATGTTGTGACATTGGAAAAGGAATCCTTTACTCTCAGTATAAGGACCCATGTTGACCAACAATAGAATCACTAGCATTTACTGAAGTCAAGGTTGAAGATGTCAAACTAAGGCAATGGAATTCTAACCTTGTCATCTTCATCCTAGACTTCAGTGACCCTTCATCACAAACAGTAAAACATATAAAGAGCAGTGAGTGAGAGAATGATTGAGAGGTATAGATACTCTATGTATTACTGTGTGTGCGGCTCACCTTGTCCAAAATGAACTTGTTCAAGTAGGGCATGTAGCCCTGAGTGGAGACAGGGCCTTCGTCATCATGTTTGAAGTGCTCTTCAAGGGCCACCGGGTCATGGGGGATCCTCATCACAGTGCACAAGTTATGCGAGAGCACCTGCAAGGACAAAAATCCCTCTTCTTATCAGGACTTCACAGTTCACACAGAGCCGATAGTTATATTAAATGCAGCAACAACGCCCAAACAGCATATATTTCTACTTAATGAAGGCGTTGAACACATCAGTCACTGGAAAGGTTTCTAGTCAACTACACCAGCGGTTCCGAAACTTTTTCACTTGGAGGCTTCCCTTCCAGCTTTTGGGAAACATCAGACATTACAAGATGTTGTTGTCATCGCCCCCCCCCCCCCCTTTATTTCTATGGGCACAAGCACTGTTCATGACACAATGCTCACACCACTCTTGTTGGCAGAGAAAAGGTGCAGGTTTAAAGCCTATTTCCTGCAATTCTACACCTTTTGTCACAGGGTGCAAAGTACATTTTATAGTTTTAAAGCACATTTTCTTGCAAATTCTATACATTTTGCCATGTCTCATTTGTATTTTTGTGATATTTGAGTGACTTGAACATCTACTACAAAATCTATGGGCTAAAAAACCTAGCTAAAAACGTTAGCTGGCTGACATGGGCTAGTTGATCTGGACATTTCTGACTAGTTATAAATAGCTCTAAAATATGCAATGACTGACATGACAAGAGAAAAACTGATGATGCACGACCTAATTTCGAAATTGCACCTATGTGACTTTACCCTGAAGGATTTCAGCACTATGGTACTGATAAGTGCCCTTCTCACGAAACTAGACCACAAACAAGCCATAAACAAACTAAACACACAACACAGCAAATATGCTGTTTAAATGTAAGGCTACTTAGACAAACACTTAACATTGATGAAGTGGATTATGAAGTAAACACGGTAGGCTGTAGACTTAGAGCCAGCAAAAGCCTCATCTCAACAATTTATTAGTCTAATGGTTTAAAATAAACAAAATATTCCGACAATCAGTAAACGTCCACAGGTGTGCCATAACAAGAAGTTCCCTTTAACCATCCACAAGTAGTTTACATAAACCATTGACGTCTGACATGCTGTCTGTGCTGTAGTAATATGACGGAAGACAATGATTTGGGCTAAAATGACATAATTCCAAATGCATCCTCGGCTATTAAGCAGTATCCATCCAAAATCAGATGGCCTTCACTTTGATGGCAACCTTTTTTGGACGCTCAAAAAAGTTTCTGCGTGTCATTTAACACACTATCTAGGTAAATATAATTCCATACCTTTAACTGTGATTTGGACACTTTCCCACTTTTGTCCAGGTCCAGCGCTGTGAACGCATGCCATATTGGCTTTAAAAGTTCGTCTCGTAGTGCCATTGACCTTGCTGCTTGCTTGACTAAAAGTAGCTCGTGTAGCGTTTTTCTCATACTAGGATACAATGAGACAGTCACGTGACAAGCTGCCAGACGCTTGTCAGCGCCTAGGAAACGCACATTTTAGTTCTGCATTTCCTCATGGCATCTAGTCAAAATGCACCTAGTAGATTATTCACATTGAACTGAATTGGTTAGAACGGGCCAGGTGTGCGATAAGGGGGTAATACAGTCATGTAGGGCCTTGTGTAATATGCGACATGAATTTGAAGACCTGCATGAATTTGATAAGAATTTATTCAAAGAAAATGTACAGGCTATAACAGAGTTAGAAACGGAGAACCTACAGAACAATGATTTATTTAATGCTACATAGGCAGGGTTGAAGCATGAAGTTGGAGGCTGTACACCTGTTTAATTTTGGCAAAGAAAGCACTCTCTTTAACCAGGTTTGATAGACACCATTTTCTTATATGTATTGCATGATCCATTAAAAAAAATATTTATATATATATATTGTGGATACTTTAAACAAAAAAATAATGTTATGGTCCACAATTATAGTCCAACAAATATGATAATGGGTGCAATGATTTAAAACTACCCCGATGGGAAAATGAAAAATCCATTATCCCCGTAGAACACAGACATGAAGAGCAGCGGGTTATGTGGCAAGTTCCCCGTTGCTTCCAAAGTGCTCTTAAAAGCATTGTCTGACAGACCCTCGGATGCCTGGAATCAGGCAATAAGGTGCGCACATTTGTGGCCTGGTACGTTCACACACTGAGGGCTTCTCTGTGTCCCTCTCCATCAAAGAGCAAGGCTTTTAAGGAAGTGCATGGAGTACAGTGGAGAGCCTCTGCAATCTACTTAGACTTGTGGCTGACAAAAACAAAACAGAAAAATAAGGTACAGTAACTACCTTAAGGAATGCTTGGTCTCTGTCAAGAGATGGCCACTACCAGAATTCCTGGTCAAATATTTGACAAGTCAGTACTAATTGAGTATGGCAATGTCTAGTCTCAGTCTTGATCGAGTATGACAAGAAAGGTTCACCCACAGCACTGAGTTCGACAGTGAAAAGTCTCTCCTGTGACCAGTGGAAATGGGGTCCATTTTCAGCACTCGTACCCAAAAGAATACATAGCTAGTCAGATTCCCTAGGTATCAGTTTTCCAGTCCATGTTCCAACATCATTGGGGGGGGGGGGGGGTCTGCATTTCAGTAAATGGTCAGGCTCATTGAGCGGTTCATCTTCTTGCCGATGAGTCTGGAGGTTTTGGGGTTGGGCTGGACAGTGGAGCGGGTCAGGACTCTGTCCGTGGACAGAACCTTCTCCTCAGCAGCAGCTTTGGCAATCTGGGCCAACTTCAGCTCCCTGGGGGAAAGCAATGAAGAACAGTTAGACCAACCCTGAAAAGAAACATTGCACCATGAGACAAACAGATGATGAAACTGAAAATCCATACCGTGAATCTCTAATTTACAAGCCCCACCTTTTCTACGTCTTCAATGTCACTTAGCCGTCAATTAATCAATTTATGTCACACTATGGGTAGGTTGGCTCATTAGTTGTACAATGTGCCAGCATGGAGAAATTGGTATACCCATGTAAAAGCATGAGCAACAACTAGCCAACCACTGCCTTTAGTGTTGACAAAAACAGCTGGGGGGGGGGGGGGGGGGGTGTATGCCACATCAGATCCTTGTTTCACTTGGTGTCAGT
Organism: Salvelinus fontinalis; assembly: GCF_029448725.1. Taxonomy (NCBI): domain Eukaryota; kingdom Metazoa; phylum Chordata; class Actinopteri; order Salmoniformes; family Salmonidae; genus Salvelinus; species Salvelinus fontinalis. Next base: position 6,278,042 of record NC_074669.1, read on the forward strand.
GCCATTCTGTACTTACTTCTGGAGCAGTGCATTCTTGAACTTCTCTGCGTTGAGTTCCACACGGAGCTGGTCAGCACTCATTCTAGCTGCGGTCAACAGCACCGGGTGCTTGATGAGGTCAGAGGTGGACGGCCGCCTGGTGGAGTCAGGGTGGATCATCAGCTGCAGAGGGGGAGAAAAATAATAAAGTTATCTCCTGAAAACTAGCAACTGTAAATAGCCTAACACCAGCCATTTGATGTTTGAGAGCACAATTCAAATGAACAGTATATATTTCAATATAACATAGCTTTATCAGTTTGTCCTATAACAGGACAGTGAACATCACTGAATAGCAGTGGCATAGAATCATATATTTCCCAACTGTACTGTTATCTGGTTATAAGGACAATTCTCAAATGCCCTTCTAGACAATTTTAGAAACTAGTATTCAACAATGCTGTGGTATAAGCAAAGGTCTAGGGTCAAGAGGAAAACGATTGCTTTTAGAAAACCTTCTTAAATTAACCGGTCACAATTCAAAAGAAACGCTTATAGTAACATCAAGTTCTTACCTTGAGTAGACTCAAGAATTCCTGAGAGAGCACTTGTGGGATGGGTGGCAGTTTTCCCTGGCGGATTTCGTGCCACTTATCCCCATTGGTGGGTAGAGGCTCTGCCCCCGAGGCACTGATAACAGTCAGGGCCAGGGCAAAGATGTCCGCCTTCGTCAAGTTACTGTAGTCCTTAAATAAAAGTTTAACGTGATTAGGAACGTTGTAAAGAATCATTTGAATTACCCTGGATTTCCAAATAATAATAATTTAGCTGGGGCGAGGCAAATTTCTAATGGAGAGAACTCACCTCTTGGAGGACTTCATTTGCCAGGAACCTGCTATCGCCTTCTTCAACTTGAGGATTGTTCACCCTTGTCACATGGCCAAGGTCACCTATTTTGTATACCACACTGGTTGCCAGTCCATCCTTTTCGTCCTCCTCTTCATCACACGCGTCTACACTGCACACTGTCTTGCGTGAGATAAAAATATTGCCTGAAAGAGAGACAATACACAAATTCATTGTTGTCAATGACTAAGTAAAAACAAAAACACTTCAAACAAATTGCATTGAATTAGGGATGTGAATCAAGATGTCCTCCTGTTAAAAACTAAGCTGAAATCCTTAAAAAGTTCAAAAAGAACTGTGGTTTCTCTTCTCTCCAGTGTTAACTTCTCTAGGATAGGGGGCGACATTTTCACTTTTGGATGAATTGGTGCCCAAATTGAACGGCCTCGTACTCTGTCCTAGATCATATGATATGCATATTATTATTACTATTGGATAGAAAACACTCTGAAGTTTCTAAAACTGTTATATATGTGAGTAAAACAGAACTCATATGGCAGGCAAACTTCCAAATAGGAAGTGAAAAATCTGAAATGGGTCGATCTGAAAATCATCGCCTATTCAAACCTCCTATATTTATGGATCTGTATGCACTTCATACGCCTTCCACTAGATGTCAACAGGTAGTAGAATGTGGAATGAAGCGTCTAGCATGATGTGGGGCCGGATGAGAGCTATTTGAGTGACTGGTCAGGCAGATTGCCAGTTCTTGGCCACACACTCTGGGCATGGGATGTCCTTTTTTGCCATGAGTCATATAGACATGAAGAAATGCTCCGTTTGGGACGTTATTGGATATATATAAGAAAAACATCCTGAAGATTGATTCTCAACTGAGTTTGACCAGTTTATTCGATTTGTAATATCACTTTTTTAAGTTTTCGTTCATTAGCGTAAATTTGTATGGAGACGTGTACTACACATGCTAACCAAAGTTGCTAATTCGACAGAAGTAATGGACATTATAAAACAACGATTTATTGTGGAACTAGGATTCCTGGCACTGCATTCTGATGAAAGATCATCAAAAGGTAAGGGAATATTTATGATGTAATTTCATATTTCTGTTGACTCCAACATGGCAGAGAATGGCTGAGCGCCGTCTCAGATTATTGCATGGTATACTTTTTACTAAAGTTATTTTTTAAATCTAACACAGCGGTTGCATTAAGAACCAGTGTATCTTTAATTATATGTACAACATGTATCTTTCATCAAAGTTTTATGATGAGTATTTCTGTATTTCACGTTGCTCTCTTATTATTCTGGCTATTTTGGATGTATTTCTGAACATGGCGCCAATGTAAAACCATGACTTGTGGCTATAAATATGCACATTATCGAACAAAACATAAATGTATTGTATAACATGATGTCATATGACTGTCATCTGAGGAAGATGTTCAAAGGTTAGTGATTAATTTTATCTCTATTTGTGGGTTTTGTGAAAGCTATCTTGGCTGTGAAAAAATGTCTGTGTTTTTTTGGATATGGTGGTGAGCTAACATAAATATATGTTGTGTTTTCCCTGTAAAACATTTTGAAAATCGGACATGTTGGCTGGATTCACAAGATGTTTATCTTTCATTTGCTGTATTGGACTTGTGATTTCATGATATTATATTATTTACCTGTGGCGCTATGCTAGTCAGCTTTTCTGATGACAATGATCCCGGATCCGGGATGGGTGGTTCAGAGAGGTTTTAACTAAACATCCACTTCATTATTACAAATCCCATCTAACATTAAAGTTCATGCTTTTCAACCTCTGTGGTACTTACTAGGCTTGATGTCCATGTGGACCAGCGAGGATGAGTGGATGTACTTGAGACCGCGAGTCACCTGCAGCAGCAGGTCCTTCAGCTCCAGCTCTGATAGGAAGCCGAGCCGCCGATAGTTCTCGGTTGTGACATCTGATAGGGTGCCGCCGTTGCAGTACTCGTTCTGGATGAGCATATGGTCATCCTCTGCCCAGGCGGAGTAGTAGCGAACCACGTGGGGGTGCTGGCCCAGCACAGCATGGGCATACACCTCCCGAAGGGCGTTCTGCCTATGGGTGGAACACAGATGTAGTTCGATTAGGCATTTCTTCAAGTTTGTTGTGTGGTTGGGATAACTAACATTATTTATTATTTCAAGGACCATTAGAGAATAGATATAAAATAGTATTCCCAAGTCTGGTTGGAATACATGGTGACAGCAACAAAGGGAGGATGTCAGAATGGCTTCAGCAAGAGTACCCATACACAATATATACTGAACAAAAATATAAACTCAACACCTGTTGGTCCCATGTTTCATGAGCTGAAATAAAAGATCCCAGAAATGTTCCATGAGCACAAAAAGCTTATGGTCTCTCAAATTTTGAGCAAAAATGTGCCAAGATAATCCATCCACCTGGCAGGGGTGCCATATCAAGAAGCTGATTCTTATGGCTGGGGGGCAGTATTGAGTAGCTTGGATGAATAAGGTGCACAGAGTAAACTGCCTGCTACTCAGTCCCAGAAGCTAAGATATGCATATTATTAGTAGATTTGGATAGAAAACACTCTGAAGTTTCTAAAACTGTTTGAATGATGTCTGTGTATAACAGAACTTATATGGCAGGCAAAAACCTGAGAAAAATTCCAACCAGGAAGTGGGAGATCTGAGGTTTGTAGGTTGGCCTGTCCAATATACAGTGTCTATGGGGTCGTATTGCACTTCCTAAGGCTTCCACTAGATGTCAACAGTCTTTAGAACCTTGTTTCAGGCTTCTACTGTGAAGGGGGCACAAATAAGAGCTGTTTGAGTCAGGTGTCTGGCAGAATGCCATGAGCTCAGTCAGGTGCGAACCCGTGAGAGTTAGCTGCGTTCCTTTTCCTTTCTAAAGACAAAGGAATTGTCCGGTTGGAATATTATTGAAGATTTATGTTAAAATCATCCTAAAGATTGATTCTATACTTCATTTGACATGTTTCTATGAACTGTAATAACTTTTTTGACTTTTCGTCTGGACTAAGTGCCTGCGCCTCTTGAATTTGTGAACTAAACACTCAAACAAAAAGGAGGTATTTGGACATAAATGGACTTTATCGAACAAAACAAACATTTATTGTGGAACTGGGATTCCTGGAAGTGCATTCCGATGCAGATCAAAGGTAAGTGAATATTTATAACGCTATTTTTGACTTCTGTTGACTCCACAACATGGCAGGTATCTGTATGGCTTGTTTTGGTCTCTGAGCGCTGTACTCAGATTATTGCATGGTGTGCTTTTTCCGTGAAGCTTTTTTGAAATCTGACACAACGGTTGCATTAAGGATAAGTATATCTTTAATTCCATGTATAACACTTGTATTTATCAACATTTATAATGAGTATTTCTGTAAAATGATGTGGCTCGCTGCAAAAATCACCAGATATTTTGTAAGCAAAACATTACTGAACATAATGCGCCAATGTAAACTGAGATTTTTGGATATAAATATGAACTTTATCGAACAAAACATGCATGTATTGTGTAACATCAAGTCCTATGAGTGTCATCTGATGAAGATCAACATTACTGTGATTCATGATCTCTATTTCTGCTTTTTGTGACTCTTCTCTTTGGCTGGAAAAATGGCTGTATTTCTGTGACTTGGCACTGACCTAACACAATCGCATGGTATGCTTTTGTTGTAAAGCCTTTTCGAAATCAGACACTGTGGTAAGATTAACAAGTTTGTCTTTAAAATGGTGTATAATACTTGTATGTTTGAGGAATTTTAATTATGAGATTTCTGTTGTTTGAATTTGGCGCCCTGCACTTTCACTGGCTGTTGTCAAATCGATCCCGTTAACGGGATTTCATCCATAAGTTAAACAGCATGATCATTACACAGGTGCACCTTGTGATGGGGACAAAAGGCCACTAAAATGTGCAGTTTTGTCACAATACAATGCCACAGATGTCTCACGTTGAGGGGGCTGACTCACAGGAATGTTCAACAGAGCTGTTGCAAGAGCATTGAATGTTCATTCCTCTCCAAAAAGCCACCTCCAATTATGTTTTCCAGAATTTTGCAGTACGCCCAACCGGCCTCACAACCGCAGACCACGTGTAACCATGCCAGGACCACCAAAGTCGTCTTCTTCACCTGCGGGATTGTCTGAGGAGCGCGCGGGGGGGGGGGGGGGGGGGGGGTGCTGGGCCTGGCTCCACAGCAGGTGGATCAGTATATTTAGAGCGTGCTCCTGTTTCACAGATAGGAACTCCAACTTACTCATCCACAGAGCCTGCCAGGGGCTTCTTTGAGCGCTTGATAGCATAGATGCAGCCGTCCAGTCTTTTGACACACTTGAAGACGGCCCCATACTCCCCGCAGCCGATCTTCTCCAGCTGGTGGAACTCAGAGGCGTACCTGGACTTCATGTTACTCTCCATCAAGGTGATTCTCTGAGGATGGAGAGGAGGTTTAATATAAAATCACAATAGTCTAATGTTATTTGGATTATGTTATCCATCTAACTGGATATGTGTAGGTTGAGAGCTTTGCTGAATAACATGCCTGCGAATGAACCAAGTTCATCGCAATGCTATAAAGAAATCAGGATGGTTAGAAAATAACTACCTTTGGCGGAGGAATGATTTCTTCGGTTTCAGCGTCACTCCCCTCCATGTTCTCACCACAAGAGCTGAATGAAACAGACAAAGAGTTTGTTAGCATACATTCCAACCACCAGAGGTCAGCACTGAGGCCTTCACACACACATGGCAGAGTTGATTAGTGACCATGACGGGTCTTGGTTTCCTGCCAGACTTTTGCCTTACTGATTGCTTAGTCAACGGATTTAACGATTCCAGCTAGCAATAACAATGGGTTACAATCTGTGTGTACCAACATATGGACACATCCAGGTATCAAATGAAAAAACATAAGTGATCAAATGTTGTCTGTTGAAATTGGACTAAGCTCAACTGTTTTAGATAGTATTAGACTAACTTATTTGGCAAAAATAAAGACAGGATAAATGAGTGACATACTCATTCCAGTGTGCCCTCTTTCTGTTGTTCTTCTGTTGAGTGGTAGACTGGATGAGAAGGGCTTCCGGGGTGAAGGGGTTGATGTTGACCAAAGGGGTCTGGCTTCTCCTACTGTCTGGACCAGATTTTCCTGTGGAATCCACATTCCTGAAGAGAGCCACTCTCCTACTTGAGGACACTGAGCTGGCAGTTCTGGCTTTGTTCAGCAAACTCTGAATGAAAATATTCAAGACATGTTGAGACACTTAGAGAGCAAACTATTATGATAAAGTGAAATACCCTTAGTGAACTGAAATCACATATTTAACTAATTGAGTAAAGTTGAAGTGAAATTGAAGTGAAAATGTATACAGATATGCCTATCAATGCAAAATACTGATGTTGACAAGGATTCCAGAGCAGATAACGGAGGCATGTCCAGCCATGAAAAATCCTTGACTTCGAATCAATGACTCAATTTGCAAGGCTGTCTGCTGGGTTATATAATTGTATAGCACTACTGAAAATAGGTCATTGGGTGGTTACTATTATTCAACAAAAGCTACCTTTAAAAAGTAAAGTTTCAATGAGTCACTAGGTAATGCTGCCAGCCTTTTGTACAGTATTACAAAAATGCCATACATCATTACTACGTCATAAATGTTAACTAAGTAGGCTACATTGCATTAACTATGTTGTCAAAACAATATTAGCCAATTGTTGGTATGTTACAGCTTGCAGGGTTTCTGGATCAAATGGTCAAACCTTTGGTGTGTGTGGAGTATCAAAAAGGCGAAGTTTTCTGAAGGTTTTGTGTGGAGGTGTATCGGGGCAGTCTGGAATAGGTGAGCTCGAGCCTTCCCCGTCGTCCTGAATGTATGACCGCTCCGGTGAATTGCCGTACACCCGAGCACTTTTCCGTGGTGACCGGGACCCCTTCGTGAAAATAACGCTACTGGGGGACTGAAGGTGAGACGGAGAACCGAATCCCTCTTCGTCCCATAGTTCCACATCACCACGTTCCCCAGTCCGATTCAGAGGGCTGCTGTGTTCGAGTCGTTTATTGACACTGTCCCGTAGCTCATGCATTGGAGAGTCCAGTTCTGTAAAGCCCGATTCTGCTCCTGTGCTGTTGTTTCCGTCCTCAATCGGGTCATCCTCTTCATCGCTCGGTGCAAACTGTAACTTCTGACGTATTGGTCCGGCGTTTGGCGATGAACTTCCATGCCGACGACGGCAACTGTAACTCTGCATTTTCATTTAAAACCAGGCTATCGCTTTTTCAAAAAAAAAGTGGCTGTTTATAGCTAAAGGTGTAACGTTAACCAACTGTTAGCTAACTAATCCGCGTAATTACTATGCAACTACTGTAGTATGTATATATCACCGTAAAATAAATGTATGTAGCTTGTAATATCAAGTCAGTCGGCTAGCCACGCAGCAAAGTTGACGCTGCTACCTAGCGAACGAGAAGTATGGCAAAAAGTCCAACTTCCTCCGAAATCTCCCTTACGTTCAGCGAACACTTTCTCTTGTTGACGGGTCGCAAAATGTAACATACATCTCAAGCAAGTGTTTGTTCATCTGATAAATTTGCTCCGAAGATGTGTCGCTAGCTATACAGTTAGCTAATCAGCTACACGCCCCTGCCGTGGTCACTCCTACTAGCTACAGCCAAGTTAGCTTAGGTACCGGAAAATGGCTGTGGCGCACTGCAACCCTTGTCCAGAACCCAGCGCGAATAGAAAAACATCAAATCCGTCGGGGTAACTAAAAAAAAATAATCCGAAAAACTCGCAATAAAATGACTTGGTTACCTTAAACGGTTACAAACTAGCAAAGTGTATTTTCACAACAAATCATTAGCTAGCTATGTTTACATACATTGATCTAACGAAACTCAAGAGCATCCGTATCAAGCGCATGTTGAAGGGCTTCCCGCGACCGTTGGTCAGATGATCTACTCCTCAGCCAATTGGAGTGAACCATGCGCGTTTAAAAGATAGGCGTTCCAGTAGATGCTACGTCATTTACATTCTCTTTTATGAAACGTCAATTTGGCGCGAATAATCATCTAGCTAGTTCCTAGCGAAGCAATCAAATTAAAAACCCGCTTAAGAAGTATTTTTCAAGGCCGAAGTTTTTTTTAAATAATTTCTGAAATTAATTAAATTAAATTTTAATACCAGGCCATTATGAACTGATCGTAGACATACAATTCCCATATACATATGGATCTGCATGCAATAGGCTATTAGCATGAATAATCATACATTATTGGAACTGATCTACCTTTCAAGTTTTACATGACCCATGTTTGTCATTAAAGATGGCATTTTTCAGTTTAGATATAGCTCTGCATCTTAATTTAATATTCTCATACACACCTTGTTGCCATAGGCTTTCAAGCATTAATTTCAATAAATCAGCAAGCTAAAATATTATAGATCATAAAAATATATATATATATTATATATATATTTTTATGATCCGTCTCAAGATTGTGTCCACAACATTTAACTAATTGTGGTAGTTCTATGCATGTCTCAATACAACCGTAAGGACCACGGGGTTCATGATGTTCGGTCTTTCTCTGTTCCCCAAACAAACTTTATGTACACAGTATATTGTGTGATCAATCTTTTTATTACATTAAAAAAAATGAGTTAGCTGTACATTGCAGTTGCACAATAGAAATAATCCTGTCCTCACCAATGGCTGAAGGAGCACATTAAATCCACATAGGACTCCAGTTATCAAAACATATATATATATATACACACACACACACACACCATTATTGTAGAATCTAGAAAATAGTTTAGACACAATTTCTTTTTTGCTATTAGTTAATTGTGGAGTTAATCGTCCAATCCGGTGGTCTCGCCTTGCTGTATTCGCGACGCTATTCTGATGGCTTCTTCCAATGATGGTTGATCACTGAGCTAAAAACAACAAAAAACACCATATGTTATTACAAATGAAATTGTAACTTATATTTAGCACAAGTTTAATCCACTAATCTCCCCACCACTCAAACCCACTACCATTTCCTCATCAGTATTATTGCTCTTTTGTGTGATTAACAACCTTGACAGGGTGTTATACCACAGAAGGATTAGAGAGTGTTTGCATTTTTATTAGCATGACAAGAGGGCAGATCGAAGCAATCAATGGATTAACAAGCCAGGAAATGTATCTGCCCACTTTGGCTATTACAGAACTCCCTCCCTGGTTTGTTTAACACCTTGTAGCACTGAAGTGATATTAGTCCTAGGGAGCTTTGAGCTTCTGAATGATTAACTGTTATTGACTTACTGTCTACATGATTTCAGTCTAATTTCTCACAACAAATGTTTATTATTATTAACCTAACAGGTGTTTTATATAAAAACAAACATTTGTGTGACAAAGTTTACTGTTGCAACTCATTTAGTTTACTACATATCAATGTTGACATTTTATTCAATGAGCAAATGACCCAAAACAGATACTGGGTAGAGCCTGGAGGGTACAAGTGGAAAGAAACACTTCGCCAGGGGGACTGGCTTCCTTCTGTACCTTGTGATAAGATTCAGAATGTAGTAAATCAATTCTAGGTGTTTCCTGGAGTAGCAGGATATACATGTCCCAAATGGCACACTTTACCCCTCATATGTTGCACTACTTTTGACCAGAGCCCTGCTAAAAGAAGTGCACTATATAGTGAACAGGGTGCCATTTGGGACACACACTGGTAAGCGACAAGCCACTCTGTGGGATCAGCCTACGCAGTAGTGGGCCACAGGGCTAGAGGCAGCTGTCCACCGGACCTCGATTGCATAGAAACCACAGTCCACACATCATGTGACTATAGGCCTCCTTTCAGTAAGACAGTTAGGTCAGCACCAGAAATGGAGTGGCCACCACAACCCTTGGCACACAGCTCCTGCTAAACCCCAATCCAACCCCACCTACCCATCAAGTTCACCTGAGCGTTTAAACAGCAAAACACAGAGGTTGGGTGGGGAGGGATTAGCCAATGGCAAATAGCTCAGGTTTAATCTTTGCTGATTACTCTTTGTTCTGAAACTCATGTGAGTATCATCAACGGCAGAAATATTAGTTCAATGTGTTCTCATCCGGCAAAACTACGGGGAACAGTCAAACAGAACACATAATTTAAGACGGGTACTGAATGAATAGAACAGGCGCTGTCCCCTTTTCCACATGGAATCTCCTCTCTCTCTCATATATATATATATATATATTAAATTTCTACCTGCAACATCAGGTAATGTGAGAACCAAAGATTTGTATAACTAACCCAAGATAACTACAGGCTGTGGTCTTCCAATGGAAGCAAATTAATAATTTGCATGTACATGTATATATCCATTACGTAACACCTATTCTGAAGTCCACACAGTGCAATTACTCAATTCACCCTTGCACTCAAACTAATCATTTTTATTTATTTTTTTACTTTGTCAAAGGGTAAAGACTAATTTAAAAAAAAAAAACTTTGTCCACTAACAGATTGTAGTTTTGGGAACAGAACACTATTGAGATCAAATGTTTAATGGATGAGAAAATTTGCAGAATGTCAGCCAAAATCCATCTCGCTCAATTTTCTCCCTTCGCCGGCCACTGGGCTTCCCATCGTCACCATATTGGTAGTGAGTGGAAATGCCAACCGTATGCTTCAGGTTTATACATCCTGTGAAACATCTGTGGAGTTACCTTCCATCTCCCAAACCAAGTAGCTGGGTAACATGTTCACCAAGGCTGCGTTTACATCTGAAGAACCCAATTCAGGTTATATTCTGACTGACACTCAGTTTTACATGTGACCTATATTCAATTTGCGTATTCACACTGATGTAGCCTCTCAAACTGAGCAAAGATGCAACGCTAATTTCCTGTCACTGCTCCTTTAAATTGTGTGGTGGTTGTCATGGTAACAGCAGGTCATGTGAAATATATATATGCATCCAGACTGAGGTCACATTTGAAGCATCAGAATTGTATCAGGATTGAGAGTCACATTCGAATGTATGTACACAGGCAGCCCAATTCTGATATTTTTCCACTAATTGGTCTTTTGACCAATCAGATAAGCTCTTTTGCCAAAAGTTCAGAATTGGGCTTCCTGTGTAAACGCAGCCTAAAGACCAGATTCTGTTGTTTTTTCCATTTACACATTGGGGAAAAGATCAGATAGACCTAGGTATCAGATTTGCCAATACACTAGAATTGGGGTAACTGTGTAAACGCAGCCTAACTAACATCCATAGGCTGCTCATTATGGCATACCTGTACAGCGATGTGCGTGCCATTGGAAGTAGCCAATAGGGTGACCGGGTGAGGGCTTGAAGACACCACCTGGTGCTCCTGTTCCTGGATAAAATCCACCTCCTCCACAGTCTGGAACATGGTCATATCTGGGGTCATAATTTGCACCTGCAGAGGACAGAAATAACATTTGAAATAGAGAATACAGAGTATAACATATAGAATTCAAAAATCAAGGACAGAAAGACTTTGCTCCGAAGTGGGATTGATTAGGCCTGGAAACATTTTGTCCTTTAAAATCAAAATAAATCCTGTATTTTGTGTGTTTATTATTGTAAATATTGTAGATTACATGTAATTGTGCTGTAGTATGTTTTGTTGTTGGTCACTCATGTTTTGAAAATATAAAATAATGTTTGAAATAAATAATAAAATAAAAAAATCCCACATGTATTGGGAGTGTGTGGAATCTATATTTTCTTTTTGCTGAAGGTATACTTGGTTTAAAAAAAAAATCGTAGGTACATATATTTCTGTCTTTTCCTAGTACATAGAATGGACATTGGCAGTAGTGCAGATGGGCAGCAACCCAGAATATATTATTTAAAAAAGAACACCCAACTTCGTTAAAAAAATGATAACTAAACATTCTTTAATAATTGATAGATACCTGTCCCTCTGTGCCATCCGCTGTCACCATGGTGACAGAATGATGCCCTTGTGACATCAGCTCATGGGCTGGGATGGTGATGGTGGTACCTTCTTGTGTTACCATGGTAATTGTACCGCCCATCGCTTGCAAATCCGCCTCGGAGATACTGACCTGAAGTATAACAACATCAGCTCGTTTTCTAACTACTCCAACCGTCACAACAGTCACTCATCAACATACATGTACGAATGGTGTTTCTTCATTTCCTCTATAAAATAGTTCTTGAAGAACAGTTCCTGTTACGCACCCCAGCAATGCATTATTTAAGTTTCATTCTTTACAGCGAAAAGACATGAAAAGCAAAGAATAATATAAAATCCATCCATATGCAAGGGAGAGAAGGTGAGCCAATAGTAGGGGAAACACAGATGTGTGACATGGATGCTTACCTGCTGCGTTGTTCCATCCTGTGTGACTAGAGACACTTGGTGCTGTTGCCCTAGAACCTCTGGGGTCCCCACAGACACCTGTTCCGACAAGGAGTCCTCCACCTCCACTACAGATGTGTAGGTGACCTCGGGATCATCAATGGCATCTGAATCAGACAGGGAAAACAGGGTCAAGCTTAGAAAACCACAGAATGAATGAATAAGGTCAGGTTTAACGTGTTGATGACAGGTCATCTGAGATTGAATGAGGGCCAATGAAAGTCATCTCCGTATCCAAGCAATCACTGCAATTTGTCAGTATTCAACATAATTTAAGAACTCAATGATTTCATCATTCGCCATTCCTTTAGAAATAGAGGTAAACTGCTATTCTGTCTACTATATGTCACAGCTGAGTATCGAGTGCAGTATTACTTTTCCCTCTCATTTGTGCACAGGCGTACACACAAACACTGACCTGTGGGTTGCTCAAAGTAGGCCTGCTGCTCCTCTTCGATGGGCTCTGTGTCGTTGTGCGCTGTGCGCTTGTGCATGGCCAGGGTGGAGATCTGTTTGTAGGTCTTCCCACAGTAGTTGCAGTTGTAGGGCTTGCAGGGCGTGTGGACCACATGGTGCTTGTACAGGCTGGAGTACTCCGTGAATCGCTTATCACACCCTGGCACGGTGCACACGTAAGGTTTCTCTCCTGGACACATGGACAGGTACAACACATTGTTATCATTGGGCAAAGAAATAACTCAGTCAAGGTATATTGAGATTGCTTCAAAAAAAGAACATGACATTTTGATCCAAAAAGCCTCCATCAGACAGCTCCTTCCTATATGGCCATGTAAATAACATGTAAAGAAGAAGTCTAGTATTTTGGTACATGCCTGTATGAATCCTCATGTGGTTCTTGTAGTTGGTGGCGCTGGCGAAGGATCGCCCGCAGCTGGGCTCAGCGCAGTAGTACGGCCGCTCTCCGGTGTGCGTGCGGATGTGAACCTTGCGGATGTTGGAGGTAGTGAACGACCGTCCGCAGCCCTCAACAGGACATTTGAATGGCTTCTCTCCTGAAAACAACACAAGGCAGGTCAAATGAGAGTAAGACTACGTCTCAGAATGTACCTTAGACATAATGGGGGTTCGAGAGTGAGAAACCTGAGATCTATCAATGGCCTATATTGAAAATAGCAACCTGACCCCAACACAAGGCAGAGGAGACCATGACAAAGAAAACTCAATAGGTGGAAGAATAAGTGGAACCCATCCTCTTCCTTGTACCAGTGCCTTTCTACCGGGAGTGTATTGTACCAGTGCCTTTCTACCGGGAGTGTATTGTACCAGTGCCTTTCTACCGGGAGTGTATTGTACCAGTGCATTTCTACCGGGAGTGTATTGTACCAGTGCATTTCTACCGGGAGTGTATTGTACCAGTGCATTTCTACCGGGAGTGTATTGTACCAGTGCATTCCTACCGGGAGTGTATTGTACCAGTGCATTTCTACTGGGAGTGTATTGTACCAGTGCATTTCTACCGGGAGTGTATTGTACCAGTGCATTTCTACCGGGAGTGTATTGTACCAGTGCATTTCTACCGGGAGTGTATTGTATCAGTGCATTTCTACCGGGAGTGTATTGTACCAGTGCATTTCTACCGGGAGTGTATTGTATCAGTGCATTTCTACCGGGAGTGTTTTGTACCAGTGCATTTCTACCGGGAGTGTATTGTACCAGTGCATTTCTACCAGGAGTGTATTGTACCAGTGCATTTCTACCGGGAGTGTATTGTACCAGTGCATTTCTACCGGGAGTGTATTGTATCAGTGCATTTCTACCGGGAGTGTATTGTACCTGTGTGTGTCCGTGTGTGCTTCTGTAGGTCTCCGGATGTTTTGAAAGACTTCTGGCAGTTGATCTCCTGGCAGCGGTAAGGCTTTTCCCCGGTGTGTGTACGCGAGTGACTCTTCAGCCCATACCCTGAAGAGGACGAAACAAGGTGCCAAACAACTTTAGTCTAGAGACAATTTAAACACAAAGAAGAAATCAGCAAGGTTGTATGACCCATGAGAAGAGTAAAAGCCCTCACAGTAGCTTGCTACCTGTAGCAAACTTCTTCCCACAGCCAATGTGGTCACAGATATATGGCTTATCTCCAGTGTGGCATCTCTCGTGTACCTGTGGGAAACACAAACAAAGCTATATTACAGCAACAGTAAAAACAAACTACACACATACACAAAATACTCTGGCTTTTATTAGAAGTAAGAAGAACAAAGGATAAAACTGTCATTAGACAAAATATTTGACATAGAGAGGAGAATGGTATTGAGACAAACACAAACACAGGGCCTTGCCTTTAGATGGTGAGCAGTGGTGAAGAGTTTCCCACAGCCCTCGTGGTCACAGTGGAAGGACTTCTCCCCTACGTGTGAAACCCTTCCTGTCCTACCCTCTTGACCCTGGAGAACAATCTGAAGAGAAGAGGAGACATTAGGTCCTCATGACAAACCAGGGTCTTGTTCATTAGCCACCAAACGGAAGAGACCGTACTAAAACACAGAGGATCTACCTGGACTTGTGGAGTAAGATACATACCTTTTTGTTCTCCATTGCAAAATGTTTTTAAAAGTTCTTTGTTGCGTGCCAGTTTAGGGTTAAAACAAAAATGGGAAACATCTGTGTGCGAGGGTTGAAAAACCCTGCTCTAATGAACATTATCCAGCAGAGTGACAGTACCTGCATGTGGATGCCATTATCAGTCTCCTCTCGGCCGAACAGCCCACTCTCTAAATTCTCCACCTGGCGAACAAGCAAATTAAATGCATCATCATATAGTGCTTCTGAATGAGATTCTCTTCACAGCAATACTGCAGCCCATAACCTTGAGTCCTCAAACTCTACTCTGGACCACGAAGCCAGTTCCACTGACTTAGACCTGGGACACCAGGTGCGTGCAATTAATTATCAGGTAGAAACAGAAAACCAGCCGACTCTGGACCTCGTAGGGTAAGAGTTTGGTACCCCTGCCCTATAGTAACATGGAACATTCTCCACTCCAACCCAGCTTTAAAGTGTGCAGAAATAAGGGAAGGAACCAAATACTTTCTCAACCCAGTCTTTTCATGACCATGTTGCAGAGCAAATCAGAGGTGACATGTTTAGTATCCATGTCTAAATGAATAAATCTATACTTCCCTCTATGGCTCTGGGTTTAGATATAACACTACCTTGGTGGTGTACTGCTCCAGCACACTGATGGTCTCAGGGTCTATGCCCCCGTCTGTCTGCAGGTCGGAGATGGTGCCGTCGGCCTGAATGGCCAGGATGGTGTTGGACTGTGGCATGTGCACCGTGTGCTGGATGTACGCCGTGCTGCCGTCCTCCAACTGCACCGCCTGTAAACTACTCTGTTCATATGTCTCTGAGGAGGTATCAGGAGAAAGGTTAAACGTGACCAATGTGATGACCAATGTGGCCCCTAGTCACTACTCCTCTAGGTATTCTTGTACACCCGAATTTGAGGCAAAAAATATCACATGGCCTAACAAAGATAAAGGTGGCACTTCTATCCTATTGCTAATGATATATAATTATACCTAAACCTAATGCCAATCCAAGAGAAGAAAGAGACCAGACAATCTGCCCTACTTCCTTGATGAACAACATTTACCTTTGGGTGCATGAATGTAGGCTGTTGTTCCATCTTCTAGCTGGACAGCCTGTCCATCTTCAAGTTGCAAACTGTCTCCTCCTAAAAAATAAACATACAATACACATGGTAGTCTCTAGAAATGCATTATACACAAACGTCTGTCCCCGAAACAAAACAAAAAAACACAGACGTTATCCAGGTTATGCCTGAGAAGCACAGGTCAAAATCAAATGTTTATTTTCACATGCTTCGTAAATAACAGGTGTAGACTAACAGTGAAATGGTTACTCACGGGCCCTTCCCAACAATGCAGGTAAAAGTACATGTAAGAGTCTGGTTCATATCCTTTACCTGATTTTGGCATGGACATATGCTGGACGTATGCAGCAGACCCATCCTCCAGTTGGATGACCTGTCCGTCCATTAGCTGTCCATCTGAAAAGGAAACTACTCCTCTCAATTAGACTGAACTCTAATCAGAGCTGTCACTGAGCCACAACATGCTTGTCTCAGAAGCCCCTGCTAAGCACAGATCTAGGATTAGCTTACTCCCTTCCCTTATCTTTACCATAGAGGATAAGACCTTGCATTTGTAGAAAACTTGAGGCAAATGTGGACATTTTTGCTTTTCTCTCACCTCACTGATAATGACATGAGAGAGTGATGCACGCTTACCTTTGGGGTCATGCTGTATGTATGCTGTGGAACCGTCGGCAAGGGTTACCGCCTGTAGACTCACTGTGTCCATATGATCGCCGTCTATATAAGATCATAACAGTCAGTATCAACGTACTCAACTAAGAGCTGGCCGAGACACGATAATAATTGTGGTGGTGCACTTTTTCTATTAGGCAGTATGTACTTTAATTAGGTCCCACGTTGACTTCTAAAACCCATCTACATATGTTGATATAGTGTAATGACAGTGTTGATACACACAGTAGTTATACTGTGGTAATATGAAAGCTATTTGCCTAACCCAGTCTTGGGATATAAACAAAGTACCAAGCTTGCTGTAGTATTTTACTCTGAACTGTAATACACACATCTAATTCTATTCTCTGACCACTTCCCATTAGTAATTGGATGACCCTTTGACCTCCCCTGTGTTGGGTTAGGACCCCGAGGGAGCTCACCTGCCAAGGTCACTGCCTCGGCCAGACAGAGGGTCACCTGCTGGCCGTCTGCATCCTGGAACTCTGCCATCCCCTGGGAGTCACGGTTTATCTGAGCCAAGAGCATGTCTCAACCTACTCAAACAAACAGGACAAAAAAAATACATGATTCAAGATGTTGTCTCTGGTTCTGAATTTAGAGAAATGAATTTGAAAACTTAAAATCTGAGAAGTTGAATACATGAAACTTTGGTCAATTTGAAATTATAGTTTTGTAAACTTGATACACAGATAAAAAATGTAAATATCTACCATGTTGAAACTGAATATATAAATATTGAATTTGGATTTTCAATTAAATTGAATTTTAAAACAATACCATGCTCAATTCAGTTTCAAATCATGAAATACAAGTTTAATTTAATAATTAAATTTGTGCATAAAAAAAGGGGCCTCACAATCACATCACTGTATTTTTTTTTGCATTCAAAATGCCTTATTTGAAAATGCAGTTGTGTTCATTGTCCGTAGCGAATGCCTGCCCATACCATAACCCCAACATGGAGCACTACGTTCAGCAAACCGCTCGCCCACACGACGCCATGCACGTGGTCTGCGGTTGTGAGGCTGGTCAGACGCACTTCCAAATTCTCTAAAACGACATTGGAGGCGGCTTATGGTAGAGAAATTAAAAATGTTGTATTTGATACATTAGGATCCCCATTAGCCGACTCCAATGACAACAAAAAATGACACACTAAAAGACTTTACAATTTACATACATTGAAAAACATGTATGTGTGCATCTATCAGTTACACATACATGTCAGTACATAGACACAACAAGTAGATCACATGGGGGAAAGGCATTGTGAGGAGTTGCTTTATTTGTTTTTTGAAACCAGGTTTGCTGTTCCCTTGCACTGTATAAGATGGGAGTTTCATGCACTAATTGTATTTATGTAACTAGGCAAGTCAGTTAAGAACAAATTCTTATTTTCAATAACGGCCTAGGAACAGTGGGTTAACTGCCTTATTCAGGGGCAGAACGACAGATTTGTACCTTGTCAGCTGGGGGAATGCCAGCCCAATGCTCTAACCACTAGGCTACCCTGCCGCCCCATAATGGCTCTGTATAATACTTACTGTACGTTTCCTTGAATTTGTTCTGGACCTGGGGACTGTGAAAAGACCCCTGGTGGCATGTCTGGTGGGGTGTGTATGTCAGTGCTGTGTGTAAGTTGACTACGCAAACAATTTGGAATTTCCAGCACATTAATGTTTCTCATAAAACGAGAAGTGACGCAGTCTTTCGTCAACTCTTACCCAAGAGAGACTGGCATGCATAGTATTAATATTAGCGCTCTGATTACAATGAAGAGCAAGACGTGTGGCTCTGTTCTGGGCCAGTTGCAGCATAACTAGATCTTTCCTCGCAGCACTTGACCATATGACTGGACAATAACTAAGATACAAATAAAGCCTGCAGGACTTGCTTCGTGGAGTGTGGTGTCAAAAAAAGCAGAGCCTCTCCCCGTCTTCACAACCATTGAATCTATATGTTTTGACAATGACAGTTTACAATCTTAGGTAACGGCAAGTAATTTAGTCTCCTCAACGTGTTCAACAGCCACACCGTTCATCACCAGATTCAGCTAAGTTCTAGAACTTAAGGAATGACTTGTACCAAAAATAATGCCCTTAGTAGAGATGTTCAAGACCAGTTTATTACTGGCACTAACATTCAATTCTCTGGCAACAGCTCTGGTGGACATTCCTGCAGACATCTGTGGCATTGTGTTGTGACAAAACTGCACATTTTAAAGAGTGGCCTCACTAACAGGGATATAAACAAATTTGTGCACAGAATGAGAGAAGCTTTTTGTGCATATGTAAAATTTCTGTGATCTTCTATTTCAGCTACTGAAACATGGGACCGACACTTTACATGTTGCGTTTATATTTTTGATCAGTGTACTATGTGCTATATGCCTTGCTTAAGATTGATGATTTAAAAAAATGATCCACTGGGGCTGATATGCTGGATCCATTTTTGCTGCAGCTCTCTGCCACCCCGATTGCTGAATCATTAACCCATATTTTCAACCCAACGATTATATCTGGTACTATCCCCAAGGTTTGGAAGGCGGCCCATGTACTCCCCCTTCAAAAGGCGGTGACCCTTGTGACCTAAATAATTATTAAATCACTCTGCTCCTAAAATGTTCTTGCTTAGGTTAAATATTTGAATCATTGATTAATTCTCAGCAAAGATCTTTCCTATTTTGAAATGTAAATCAGTCTGCATCCCTAGTTATAAATGTGGTTAACTGTACAGATAAAAGGCAACATTGACAAGTCAATGACAAGAACAGCACAAAGGCTTTTCATACTGTTGATCACACACTGCAAATTCAAAGGCAGTCCTAAAATTGGCCTAGACCAGGCTGCATGTAAATGGTTTCAAAATGACTTGACAGATACACAATGAGGTCTAACTATAGATGGTGTTAAATCAGGTTTCCTGGATATTACAAAAGGTGACCTACTGGTGTCGATTCTGGGTCCTGTACTTTTTACTGCTTAAATAACAATATCGACTTGTCTGTAAAAAATAACCTGCACTTGTATGCCGATGATACTGTTGTGTATGCCATTTCCCCCACAGGTGACCAGGCTCTATAGTCTGCCCTCATTGTATTACAGAAAAACTTTATAGACCTGAAAATAGTACTGAATGCAGGTAAAACTATATATATATATATATATATATATATATATATATAACTATAAAGTATATGTTCTCTAGAGCACATAAAAATAACTATGATGATTTAAGCTTATGTACTTTGGATGGTGTCCATATTGATCGTGTCCCTGCTTAGAAATATCTGGACATATGGATAGATTAAATGCTGTCTTTTAAAAAAGAATATTGATGAGTTAGTTAAGAAGTTGAGAATAAAAATGGGCTTCTTCTATAGAAATAGGTCCTGCCTCTCGCTAAATATTAGAAGGCAGATTATTCAGTCAACATTCCTATCGGTCCTAGACTGTGAATGTGTTTGTTTTTTATGACAGTGTTTTTCTTTCTGCTTGCACTTTGTATTTACATTGTGTGTATTTTCTGCTATTCAGGGCTCATCTGTAAAAGAGACCTTAAAATAAAAGGTTAAATAAAATACAAAAAATATCTAGGGCGAAAAGATGTAGCGACAGCCATTGACACTGTATACACAAAATATGACGATGCCTTTAAGTTATGCAACGCCACGCACATTTAAGTTACATTCCAAACAGTCCCTTCACAAGTCAGAATGTTGCATACACTTCATTTGAACTTACTCTACCAATTATCCATGTTGTTGGTCCTTCACTTGGTTGACATTTTAGACAAAATATCCCCAGGGAAGTGTTATTTACCCAACTTCAAAACGCTGGTCTCGGTGTGTGGCAATAAAGATTTGTTTGCTTATGACCAAAGGCATGTGCACAAGATGGAAGCAAAGTCTGCAGGTGTTACCATGGTTTTGCACATGTACCAGGTGATATCAAGTTCAACGGCAGTATCGGTGTTATGATACTGATGATTTCTCACCACAGATGGAACTTTAGTTTCTACCGTTGTAGTTAGATGGAGTAGGCCTACCGCTCTTTCTAGTGGTCTTATCAGGGACAACAGTTGTTGACAACTGTAGCGTGGTAGCTAAGCCTAACCCTTTATGTTAATTTAATTCACCTAACCTACTGCGTTAGTTCTCCTAACCTGCCAAGTTAATTATTTTAACCTATTATGTAAACAACCCCTCTCTGGCAATAAATTATCAGTATCCTGAGTGGCGCAGCGGTCTAAGGCACTGTATCTCAGTGCAAGAGGCATCACTACAGTCCCTGGTTCTGATCTAGGCTGTATCACATCCAGCCGTGATTGGGAGTTCCGTAGGGCGGTGCACAATTGGCCCAGCGTCATCCGGGTTTCGCTGTCATTGCAAATCAGAATTTGCTCTTAACTGACTTACCTAGTTAAATAAAGATTAAATGTAATAAATTAATCAACACACCAGTGATCTAAAAAGTCAGGTAAGCAATACTTCACTGTGGATGTCTCAAAGACCAACCACACATACAACCTATAACAGAGTAAGTGCACATTTTATTTTATTCAGCATTCTAGCTTGTAAAGAAAACGTAGACGACTTTGAATTGCTATGTATATTAAGTATTGGTATACACGTTTGATTTATTAGGCAACATACACTAACTTTATTTGGTAAAATGACTTGCAAGCTAGAGACAGACGCGTTGTTACAAATGTTGTAACTTCTAAACTGGCATGTGCCAGAGCAGGATAACTAGGAAAGTTTTTCCCAACCAGTACTAGGACCACTGAGGGTGTTTGGCCTATCCACAGCGGGTACTTCGACATGAGTCCATAGGCCTACTGGTAAAAATGCACATGAGGGAATACTCCGGGCAGAGAAATTAAGTTGGTGGTACAGTAACCTTAACGTTGGGAACAACTGAGTTAGAAGACTGCACACGAGTTAACGATACATAAAGCTAATCGGTGTTAACACAAACCGCAATTCCTCAAGTGATAGCCTAGCCTAAATTTGTTGAATTGGAGTTTCCCCAATAGGCTACATTGACTGTTACACAGCCAGCAGTGTAGCCTAACAATAATTCGTCGTTTCATAGCAACACTATAGTGGGTTACACGTAGCTGATAATACACTTAGGCAACAACACAATCTATTGGCTAGCTAATTAATGTTAAGAATGATTCTTTGACATTCAATTTTATTGTAAAGCAGGTTTCTCCCGTCCCTCATTTACAGTCCCTGTTGTAGTTCTTCTCAGAGATGGCTGTGGGAATAATGCACACTGGGTAAAAACCAATTTATATACTAACCTCCGCAATTTTCCAACAATCCCTCCGTTCGACCACCATGCATCAGTGCAGGAAACGTTATGAGAGCATTTGCACCCGGGAACATGTATGAAGAAAAGCCGTTGGAACAAAGACCAACCCCAATTGAATTACCACCATTCTATTGGTTGTCTAAAACTTAATGGTGGTCTTCCCATTGGCCACATACCAGCTAAACCTTCACAATTGCAGGTAATATTTTCACTATACACGTTCATGGGCCCCTAGCAGGCGCCATTATGTGTATTGTTTGTGGCGTTTGACTATAAATGTTGTTTTTTAACGTTACAAAACGGTTGACGCTTTGCATTTTACGTAACATGTAACTAGATCGTTCTGAGCCCTTCTCATTTCTGTCTTATGTCATACAGCTGAGATCAAATTTGTCTTTAAATGTTCCATGTAAACAACATTTACTGTGAAATTTCGGGCATCCATGTTGAAAACAAGGTTGTGTGGGAAAAAAATGGGGGTATGTGGGCAATGCAGTGAACTGAGCTAATGGTGGCGGAGTATTGATGCAGACATGATAACGTGACCTTTATGCAAGCTTATTGTATATCTGACTTAATGAAGTAGAATTACCCTACAAAAGGCAACGTATAAGTTGGATATATAAGGGCTCACACTCATTTGTAAATTATATAGTCTATTTTTAGGCCGTGGCTACAGAAACTGAGTTTTCGCCCACGCCTCGTCTGCCTCTAATGAAAATAAAATGTTACTTATTTTGTGTGTGAAATATCACAGATTAAGTTAATTTTTTTGTGGGGGGGGGGTCTTATTACGCTATAGACAAGTTACATTATAACAAATATTGTAGAAACTTCTTTGATGCAGCAGGTAGCCTAGTGGTTAGTGTTGTGCCAGTAACTGAAAGGTTGCTAGATCGAATCCCTGACGAGGTCAAAATCTTTCACTCTGCCCCTGAACAAAGCAGTTAACCCACTGTTCCTAGGCCATCATTGTAAATAAGAATTTGTTCTTAACTGACTTGCCTAGTTGAATAAAATGTTATATAATATTGTAAATCAATTAGAAAAAGACAAATTTTTTAAATTGTATTTTTCCTTAAAGCTAATGATCGGGATCATTTTCTGTGCATGCGTTTTATCTAATATAGCTTCTGCTAAGTGTCAGTATATCCATAATCTTTGTTAACGCTGAGCTAACCAACGTCTTTTTCGGTTATTAAACAAGTAATTGAACAACGTTGGTCCAATTACTTGAATTCAATTTAGGTCAGGTTTTTTTGTGAGCCCAACCTGTGGTTTCTTTAGAGAGAAATCAGATCATTCACGAGAGAAATTAAGTCAAGTTTAAATTCCGCATGTGAAGATGTGGACCTGACAGGACAATGGAATATTTTCCATGTTTTGTCAATTTAACATTGAACATGTTTCACTAAGGGAATTTCCATGATTAAAAAGCTCTCGTCATTCTGAACCATGATGATGTAGCCTATGTCTCTGCCCTATTTCTGAACAGCTGAAATAAAAACCCTGCATCTATTTGAACAAACATTCCAAAACAAACAGTGAATTTTAAAAGTTTACAGACCCCTTGACTTTTTCCATATTTTGTTATGCTACAGCCTTATTCTAAAATTGATTAAATTGTTTTTCCCACTCAATCTACACACAATACCCCATAATGACAAAGAAAAAACTGAAATATCACATAAGTATTCAGACCCTTTACGCAGTACTTTGTAGAAGCACCTTTCAGCGATTACAGCCTTGAGTCTTCTTGGGTATGACGCTACAAGCTTGGCACACCTGTATTTAGGGAGTTTCACCCATTCTTCTCTGCAAATCCTCTCAAGCTATGTCAGGTTGGATGGGAAGCGTCGCTGCACAGCTATTTTCAGTTCTCTCCAGAGATGTTTGATCGGGTTCAAGTCCGGGCTCTGGCTGGGGCACTCAAGGACATTCAGAGACTTGTCCCGAAGCCACTCCTGCGTTGTCTTGGCAGTGCGCTTAGGGTCGTTGTCCTGTTGGAAGGTGAACCTTCACCCCAGTCTGAGGTCCTTAGCGCTCTGGAGCAGGTTTTCATCATTGATCTCTCTATACTTTGCTCCGTATATCTTTCCCTCAAGCCTGACTAGTCTCCCAGTCCCTGCCTGAAAAACATCCCCATACAGGGGTGGGCAACTCCAGTCCTCGAGGGCCTGATTGGCGTCACACTTTTTCTCCATACCTAGCCAACACAGCTGATTATTCAAATTACATTCTAAACTGAAGATCATGATTAGGTAATTATTAGAGTCTGGTGTGTTAGCTGGGGCAAAACTCTGACACCAATCCAGCCCTCGAGGACTGGAATTGCAAACCCCTGCATAGCATGATGATGCCACCACCATGCTTAACCTGGCACCATCTGTACGGTATATTCCAGACGTGACTCTTGTCATTCAGGCCAAAGAGTTCAATCTTGGTTTCATCAGACCAGAGAATCTTGTTTCTCATGGTCAGAGTCCTTTAGGTGCCTTTTGGCAAACTCCAAGTGGGCTGTCATGTGACTTTTACTGAGGAGTGGCTATCTTCTGGCCACTCTACCATAAAGGCCTGATTGGTGGAGTGCTGCAGAGATGGTTATCCTTCTGGAAGGTTCTCCCATCTCCACAGAGGAACTCTGGAGCTCTGTCAATGACCATTAGATTCTTGGTCACCTCCCTGACAAAGGCCCTTCTCCCACGATTGCTCAGTTTGGCCGGGTGGACAGCTCTAGGAAGAGCCTTGGTGGTTCCAAACTTCTTCTATTTATGAATGATAGAGGCCACTGTGTGCTTGGGGACATTCAATGCTGCATACATTTTTTTGGCACCCTTCCCCAGATCTGTGCCGACACAATCCTGTCTCGGTGCTTTACGGACAATTGCTTTGACCTCATGGCTTGGTTTTTGCTCTGACATGCATTGTCAACTGTGGGACCTTATATAGACAGGTGTGTGCATTTCCAAATCATGTCCAATCAATTTAATTTACCACAGGTGGACACCAATCAAGTTGTAGAAAACAACTCAAGGATGATGAATGTAAACAATATGCACGTGAGCTCAATTTCGAGTCTCATAGCAAAGGTTCTGAATACTTATGTAAATAAGGTATTTCTGTTTTTTTTTTTATATACATTTGCTAACATTTCTACAAACCTGTTTTCACTTTGTCATTATGGTGTACTGTGTGTATGTAACCGATGTGAAATGGCTAGCTAGTTAGCGGTGGTGCGCATTTAATAGTGCTTCAATCGGTGACGTCACTTGCTCTGAGACCTTGAAGTAGTTGTTCCCCTTGCTCTGCAAGGGCCGCAGCTTTTGTGGCGCGATGGGTAATGATGCTTCGTGGGAGGCAGTTGTTGATGTGTGCAGAGGATCCCTGGTTCGAGCCCAGGTAGAGGCGAGGAGAGGGACGGAAGCTATACTGTTACATCTAGATTGATGAGGATTTATTCTTTTTTTTAATCCATTTTAAAATAAGGCTGTAACGTACATTTTTGGGGGGAAAAGCCAAGGGTTCTAAATACTTACCTGGTAAAATAACGGATAAATATAAATAAAAAATATATAACTTTCCGAATGCATTGTATTTGAAAATACATGTATTTTAATTAAATAAATTAAAAAGTATTTTATTATCCTAAAAATAATTAGTTATAATGTTTTGTAATTTTTGTCCATTCCTGTGTGTTCCTCTGTTTCCTGATTGAGTACAGTAACAGTTGAATTTGCCTACACGTAGGCTACAGTAAGTGTGAAGATCTGTGTGTGAAAGAGAACAAATGCATGTGTTGTACTTGCATCTACACTCTTAAAAATAAAGGTGCAAGTTGGAACCTAATAAGGTTCTTGAGAGAGATAGCATAGGGGAACCTTCAGAGTCTCTGAAGAACCATTAAATGGGATGGTTATTTGAAGAACCATAAAAAAAATCCCAAACCAGAAACATTTCGTCCCTCCA
Source organism: Salvelinus fontinalis (assembly GCF_029448725.1). Classification (NCBI taxonomy): domain Eukaryota; kingdom Metazoa; phylum Chordata; class Actinopteri; order Salmoniformes; family Salmonidae; genus Salvelinus; species Salvelinus fontinalis. The sequence goes on from NC_074669.1 coordinate 6,303,927, forward strand.
GGACCGGAATTCAATCGCCTTATTTGCATATTTCCCAGGGTGCCTTTCGAGTGAATTTTAGAATTGCCAGAACTACCCATGTTTGTTGGTTGTTGCATTCTTTAATTTTCACCAAATGAGATCATAACTGAATATGTTGTCATTCAAATTAAATTATTGAAGACAATAGAATACATTTTTCATAAGGCCTTATTTTGAGGGCCTAGTTTTACCCTAATACAGTGGCCTAAAACTCATAGTTTACAGGCCACATAAGGCCTGCAAGTCACATTATGCTGCATTGCAAAGTAATTAGGGTTGTGACAATACCAGTATCGCAATATATATATATTCAAAAAAATAATGAAAACACGAAGCAGACCTAACTCTTTGGTCGATTCCCACAGGGGACAAGTACAGAAAAAAGTATGTAAATGTATGCACTCACTACTGTAAGTTGGATAAGAACGCCTGCTAAAATGTAAAAATGTTTTTTTTTGTAGCAGCCGCACCACATTATGGAGAGGAGGTTGCTGGAAGCCAACCTGTTGCAAGGCAGGCTGAACAATCGAGGCGTGAAACTTACTAACAATGGCGTCGTGGTGAGACGTGGTCTTTATCTACACTGACAGGAGGACCTTATACACAAAGATTTTTATAACTAACCCATACTTTATGTACAAAACATTATGAACACCTGCTCTTTCCATGACATAAATTGACCAGTTGAAAGATATGATCCCTTATTGAAGTCACTTGTTAAATCCACTTCAATCAGTGTAGATGAAGGGGAGGAGACAGTTTAAAACCTCTACGGGATCGGTCCCCCCACGGGACGGTTGTACTAACGTAGGCTAATGTGATAAGCATGAGGTTGTAAGTAACAAAAACATTTCCCAGGACATAGACATATCTGATATGGGCAGAAAGCTTAAATTCTTGTTAATCTAAATTCACTGTCCAATTTACAGTAGATATTACAGTTAAATAATACCATGCTATTGTTTTAGGAGAGTGGATAATTATGAACTTAAAAATGTATTAATAAACCAATTCGGAACATTTGGGCAGTCTTGATACATCATTTCGGACAGATATGCAATGGTTCATTGGATCCGTCTAAAACTTTACACATAAACTGCTGCCAAAATCTAAATTGTGCCTGGGCTGGAAT